>NC_067434.1:26018199-26320637 GCF_009764475.1 Pristis pectinata
TCATATAAAATGCAGCTGTGGGCAAGTAATTAAATCACAGGGCAACTGTAGCTGTCACCCACTTTGTTGTGAAATATTAACGTTTTAAAAGGAAGGAATCACATCTTAAAAAAAACTTGCTCATAACCCAGAAAAATTTGTTGCAGGATTCAAAATGCCAGCACTGATGTGATCAGCTGAATAACCTCCCTCAACAGTGTATTGTTCTCAGTTAAGGTGTGTTGTTCTCCTCCTCACACAACATCAAGTCATAGAGTCATACAACACAGAAACAGGCCCTTCGGCCCAACCGGTCTATGCTGACCAAGATGCCCATCTAAGCTGGTCCCGTTTACCCGCATTTGGCCCATATCCCTCTAAACCATGTGCCTATCCAAGCATCTTTTAAATGTTGTTAATGTACCTGCCTCAACCACTTCCTCTGGCAGCTCATTCCATATATGGACCACCCTCTGGATGAAAAAGGTTGCTCCTCAGGTTCCTATTAAATCTCTTTCCCCTCTCATCTTAAACCTATACCATCTAGTTCTTGATTCCCCAACCCTCAGCAAAAGACTGTGCACATTCACCCTGTTTATACTCCTCATAATTTTATACAACTCTATAAAATCACCCCTCATTCTCCTACCTGCTCAACCTCCCTCCATAACTCAGTCGCTCAGGTCCTGGGAACATCCTTGTAAATCTCCTCAGCACTCTTTCTAGATTAATGGCATCTTTCCTATTGCAGGGTGCTTTCTACACTCGAAAAAGTGGCCTGGTTACATGCCCACATATATCGTTCAGTTTTAAAATTCTCATCCTTCTTTTCAAATGCCTTTATATGTTTGGAGTCTCCCCCAGCCCTATAATACTTTGCAATTTCTGTGCTCTTGCAGTTCTGGCGTCTTGACCATCTCCCTAATGGCTTCATTACTGGCAGTGTGGCCTGCTGCTGCCTGTGCCCAAGCTCTGGAATTCCTCGTCCCCGCAATCTCTCCACATTTCCATTTCTATTTTAAAACCTACCTCCCGGACCAACCTTTTGCTCACTGGCCCTCTGTCAAATTGTGCTCGACAACATCCACGAGGTATCTTGGCACGTTAGCCGCAATATAAATGCAAGTTGTTGATTTTGTTGGGGCTTCCCTTGACGATTTCCCACCATCACACAGCCCCATCGATCAGGAACTGCAGAACTGATACCATTTCGGGAATAGAAACAAAATTAAGGAAGTGTTGGAGATGGTGAGTAAGTCAGGCAACTTCCATGGGGAGGGAAAAGGAGTCAGTGTTCTGGTCAAGGACCCTTCATCAGTACTGGGAAGGTGAGTAAACAAGTGTGCTTAAAGTTAAAGAGAGAGGAAGTGTGGGGAGGAGAGGAAATGTTTGTGAAAGGACACAAGACAAAATTGTCGCAGTAATAATTAACTTAAAACTGGTAATTAGAGAAAACAAAGAAACAAATTGACACTGAAAGGTACAGCACATCTGTAGGTGGAAAGAAAAGGAGTGGGGGGGGGGGTGGAGAATTACCTGAAATTGTTAATTTCAGTGGCTAAGTGAAAGTGAGATCAGGGTGGAAATTGGCAGCAAAGGTAATGGACTTCTTGAGTTCTGTCTGAGTACAGGGAGCAGCACCAAAGCAGTGAGCAATGGAGCAGAAAAGTATTGAAGGAGGGGGCCAAATAGGATTGCACAAGGATTGCTCCATATGTCCAAGGAAAGCACAGGCAGAACTTGGACCCAGCAAGTTCCCATAACTACACCTTCGAGCAGAGTTGACAGAGAAATTGTTGGGCCTCTGAAGGGAAGGGCCTTCAGGATTCCTTCAAACCTCCCTTCCCTGCTCAGCAACTCAAAGCACGTGTGTGTTCTCACTGTCCTGATCGTGATGAAGGTCCTTGACCAGAAATGCTGACTCTGTTCTTCCCCGGCCTGCTGAGTGCTTCCAGAATTTTCTGTTCTGGATTTCCAGCATTTGCAGATTTTTGCTCCCCCTCTGGATTAAGTTCTGCGAAACAGGTGTGTTCACTCAACTCCAACGTACGTCTGCAAATCACCTTCACAATCGTTGCTGCCCTTTTGAAATCTAGACAGTGAATAAAAACCTTTCTTCGTTCATTGGACAGGACCTTCCACCTCCTCCACTGCAGAGTTCTCTTTGAATTAGTGCTTATCCACTGGAGAGTCTTTCCAGCGTCACCTTGTGTTCTGGCACTATCTACAAAATAACTGTGCCTTCTCTTTGCTCACCTTCAAAGGTCCTTTTGTGTGAGCTCAGCTTCCTCTCCCTCCTCCCAAATCCATTGCTTCTGTTCATCATCTAATTCCCCCCCCTTGGAGATCACGTAGAAACACAGAACAGTACAGCACAAGAACAGGACCTTTGGCTCACCATGTCTATGCTGACCATGATGCCAAGTTAAACTAATGCCATCTGCCTGCACATGGTCTGTATCCCTCTCTTTCCTGGCTATTCATGTGTCTGTCCAAAGGCCTCTTAACTGTTGCCGTTGTACCTGCTCCCACCACGTCCCCGGGCAGCGTGTTCCAGGCACCCACCACTCTGTGTAAAAAAACTTGCCTCAATCACAACGAGGCATTTAATTTTATTTTAGTAATTCCTACACTGTCTGAATGTGAACTGTTCACCTTCACCATAATGCAATGGAACTTCAAAATGGATACAGTTTGTTGTGAGAATCAGAAAAAAACGAGATGCTGGAAATTTGAAATAAAACCCAAGATGCTGGAAAAACTCAACAGGTCAGGCAGCCGTGTTTGGGTCTCTTGATGGTCACACTGCAGGAGATGCAATACTTGCCCTTTGCCTCTTCCCTTCCCACCATCCAGATAGTCAAACTGTATTTCCAGGTAAGGCAGTGATTCACTGACACTTCTTCCAATCTCATGTCCTGCATTTGGTGCTCACAAAGTGACCTCTACATTGGAGAAACTAAACCCAGACTAGGTGATCACTTTGAGGAACACCTTCACTCAGTCTGCCGGAGTGACCCTGAGTTCTTGCTGCCTTCCACCTTAATTCTCCATCCCACTCCCACTCTGACCTCTCTGTCTGTGCCTCCTTCACTGTTACAAGGGCCAACTCAGGCTCAAGGAACAAGACCTCGTCTTTCATCTGGGCATGTTGCAGCCTGCAGGACTTGATATTGAATCTGCCAGCTTCAGATAGCTTGCTCTGTCTTTCTGTTTGTACCTAGACCGGCCAGTTTTGCCCACATCCCCCTCTTCCTTTTTACTTTCATTTGAATCATCAGTCGACAATTCCTTCCCACTCCACATATGCTACTCAACCCACTGTTTCTCCAGCAATTTGTTTGTTTCTCTGTAACGTTGACAACCTACTTCTCTCTTTCTCAGTTGTGATGGAGGGTCCCAGACCTGAAACGTTAACTGCTTCTCTTTCCACAGATGCTGCCTGACCTGTTATTTGCTGCACTTTTTTAACCAATGCAGTGGAGATGTGACTGTACATGGTGGTTGGAACCTCCTGGTTCTATTGGAACTCCAGCTGTCTCCTCTGAAACTTATCAAAACTGGAGCATTTTGAAATTAAAAATTGTTTGAAACCAAGGGAGTGTCTGGAAAGCTGATTGACACAGAGAGCAAATTGGACAAGGTGCCCAAATGAAGATAAAAATAGATGGAAGAATATTCCTAATACTCTTTGATTTTATGACTCCTCTCTTTCCTAGTATATATTTTTAATCACTGCAGTTTTTACCAAAACCTAATCACCTTCTAAAAGAAAGTAGCTGCTCAGTTGATTGACACTTTGTAGAACAGAATGTTATTTGGAATGAAACTGAAAACATGTTAAGTGTATAAAAGTTTCTCCAAAGGTCATTTATGCTTCTAAAGAAGCATTGGATGCTTTTCATCTTAATCGTGACAACTATACTCCACTATTTTACTTCAGTGATACTTGATTGTCACATGAACAAATGAAATAAAATTCAAGAGACGATTGAAGATTGTGGAATAATTGAAAAGCTTTCATTAAGCAGAGTGGTCCTGTGAAAGTACGGATACGCATTCCTCAAATTCAAGCATAAGTACCTGTTGTTCAATCTGTAATCACTGCCGTTTTAGTCATCTAGAGAGGGGAACTTCACAGAAATAATTTAAGACAAGTATTATACAGTCATTTTAAATTTTAAATAATGGTTTAATCATAAAAGACAGAAAAAAATGAAGTCATTTTGTTTTATTTGTCTAGCGTTGCTGAAAGGTACAGGCAATAAAAGGAATTGTCAGCAGATATTTCAACTTGAAGCTAAGATCAGAACAACATGATCCACCATTACAGAACATAGTGAGTTTGAAATGACTAAAGCAGTGTTTAATCTGTTTATCCCCAATTCCCTCTGCTGGATGAACCCAACTATTTTAATTTGATTAACATCTCTGCTGAAACAGGAGGATGAGGAATTCTGGATGAGTGTTTAACACATTGGCTGAGAATTTCCCCAGAGTGTATCCATTTCTGTAACACTGTGGAAGGTGCAGTGCCAATCGACGTTCCCTTGCATGGATAGTAAACATGCAGCCATAGCTGGCAGTTAAGAAGCCAAATAGTTTGTTACCCTTCATTATGAGAGGTTTTAATAAAGGAGCAAGTATGTCTCACAACAATTATATGGGGCCTTAGTGGGACTACACATGGAGTACAGTGTGTTCTTGTGGTCTCCTTCCCTAAGAACGAATATACTTACATTGAGGGAGTGCAGCCCAGGTCACCAGACTGATTCCTGAGATGGTAGAAACATCCTATGAGGAGAGGTTGGAATAGACAAGGCCGGTGTTCACTTGGCTTCAGAAAAATGGGAGGATGTTAGTGAAATGTAGAAAATTCTGACAGGGCTTGACAGATTAGATGCAGGGAGGATGTGTTCCTCATCAGGAGGGTCTAAAAGGAGCAGTCACAGTCTCAGGATATGGGGCAGAGATGTGCGACTGAAATGAGAAATTTCTTCACTATAGAATTCTCTACCACTGAAGGCTGCGGAGCTCAAGTCACCGAATACATCCGAGGAGGAGGTGGACAGACGCAAAGGCCATCAAGGGGAAGGGGAGAGAGTGGGAATCTGACAATGAGATAGTGGATCAGCCCTGATTGTACTGAGTGACAGACTGGGCTCAAAGGGCTGAATGGCCTACTCCTACTCCTATAATAAAAACAGAAAGTGCTGGAAATTCATGATCCAATCTCTGTGTCTCAATGATTTCCATCCCACCCCTCCGTGTAGTTCCGCCAGCTCTGACAAAATGCCCAATGTTATCCCACAGCATCACTTCAAGCCCAATACGTTGTCTTCATTGAGTTATATGTGGTGGATTGTTCGGCAGTGGCTGTTACTGCTATCTGGTTGATAAAATCTGAGATTAATTCATAGCACAAGATGTGACACAGCTGTAATAAATCAGAAATAATTCCAGCACTAATACATGGCTTGATAACAAATAAAATATTTCCAGCCTGCTCTTCGGTTAGGCTTGAAAATGTGATGACTTAACAAATAATTGATCATTTATTTCTCTATTGATCATATATCTTTCATTGTTTAGCTCATTGTTCAAGCATTTAGAAACTGGATGATTATACCCATCCTTTTCTTGTCTGGGCATAAGACAAGAGCAATCTGAAGGTTTTCCCTGATTGTGTTCTGTGAAGGTGTTACCAAGGTGAATGGAATCCTCAACTTGGGTTGTGTTGGAATGTTGTATGAGGATCAGATCCCATGATGGATCATATCCCGATCCTCCTCTGGCTCATTCATTGGCTCAGGAGGTAAGACCATTGGTAAGTGGCGTCCCTGCTGTGCTGTAACGTCACGATCAGGACTTGAATCTTCAGCTGGTTGGGACATCCTTGGCAAAAGGTCCTGTTGAGGAATATCCAAAAAACCATGGTGGATCATATCCCGATCCTCCTCTGGTTCATTCATTGGATTCTCATCCAGCACCAAAGTCTCCTGCTGGAGTTTGTGTTGAGGATTATCTGGGATTCTGTGAGGGATCCAATTCCAATCCTCCTCTGGTTCACTCATCAGCTCATCCGAATGGAATTTCTGCAGCATTGGAACAAAAGGATATTGAAGTGTAACGCTAAGGGAGGGACTGGATGTCACAGTGAGTTCGCACATTATCCCTGGACAGGAATCCCGAATATCAAGCTACCAATTACATTCTTCTCTCTCTGAAGGTTGTCAGAGTTCTGCAGCAAAACAAACTTCCCAATTCAAAGTCAATTTGGTTCTCCTACAACCTGACACAGACTGGAGTTAAAATCAGGATAGTATTCAAAAGGACCAGAAGATAAAATACCATGTTAATGGAATAGGTTGCCCTGTTGTGAGCAGCTGGTTGCAAAATTTTTTGTGGTAGGTTAGAGAGTCTTTCACTCATGATAGCATGAGATCATTCAGTGTTAATAATTAGTGCAAGAATTTATTCTCCAGGATATAAAATGTCATTCAAATAGGTAAAAATTGACCACAGAAACATGAATACCTTGCCCACATAAAATAATTATCTTTATTAGCTGAGTAATATCGATAGACTATACTTGCTAGTTAGCACTTGGTGTACTCTGAACATGAAAACACTGAATGGAGATAGCATAAAGATCACGGGCATTATTTCATTGTAGAAAAATTAATTTTAATGATGGAACATAGACCTTAACTGGTTATCAGAATCATAAATGCTACATGTGAGGGCTTTACAACTGGGTGAAGTAGAATACTAAAGATAAAATCCTTTTGGTTTAATTTTTAATTTATATTGGGCATTTACTTTAGTCCTAATTCATGGCCAGACTTTGCCGGACACGTTGAACCTGGCTCTGATTTCACCCCTGCTGCTATCAAGTGGCTGATTAATATACAAGCTGTCAAACAAAAACAAAGATCACAGGAGTACTAAACAACTTGGGGCCTGTACCTGGAACCAATAATGTTAAAGCTCAGCTCTCACTAACAATAAAACTGCACCAAGGGTAAATTAACAAGTAACAGTGAGGAATTTTGGGTGTTGTCTGCTTTGCAATGTCTGTATTTAATCCCACTTAACTGGCTTGGTGCCGGTCAGTCCAAGAACAAGATCTATGACAGCAGCAATGATGATTCATCAGGTGGTAACAAACTCCTCTGTTGACAGGTAGCTATGGACATGGCTTTTTAAAGTTCTTTGTCATGTTACAGCAGTGAATTTTACTTCTTGGAAATCAATGACAAGTGCAGTTCCCACAGCCATGACCTTTCCTGGATTTAAGTGAGAAATAATACAGACATCTCACCTTCCTTGTTAATTTTAGAGTATTGATGCCTACAATCTCAGGGGCACTGTTGCTTCATTAGCCCTGGGGTCACGGCTTATTTGGTTTGTACTCAGGAATAAGAGCTATTAATACACAGCCAAGTGGTCTCAACTTATAGTTTTACATGATTTGACTGCAGCTTCTCACATCTTCAGCCATTTGCTGGGAGTGCAGCCTTGATGTCGGGAGGATTTTCAGCCTGGTGTACTGCGATATGGTTTTGCCTGTGGAAGAGGCTGAGGCAACACTTGGCCATTACCATGAGATGAAATGTCACAGGGCATGGTGGATCTTGTTAAAATTTCATGCATATTTTGAACATAAAAACCTAACCTCAGAAATTCAGAACAGGAGTAGGGCATTTGACCCCATGGCCTGATCCATTATTCAAAAGGTCATGCCTGATCTACCTCAAACACCATTTTCCTGCCATATCCCCATATCCCTTGATTCCCCCAGTATCCAGACACCCAGCGACTTTCCATTTTTAGTGCAATCAATGAATGAGTCTCCACTACCCTCTGGTTAGAGAATTCCACAAGCTCACCACTCTCTGAGTGAAGAAATTTCTCCTCATTTCAGTGCAGAATGGCCTACCCTTTACATTAAAACTCTAATGTTTGTTCCAGCTTTCGAGGGGAAACATCTTTTCTCATCAACCTCCTGGAACCCTTTACGTACTTTGTATGTCTCAATGAGGTCAGCTTTCATTCTCCTAACCTCCAGGAAACACAGACCTAGTCTACTCAATCTCTTCTCATGCAATAGACCTACCATCTCAGGAACGAGTCTGGCAGATCTTTGCTGCACTCTATGACAAGCATATGCTTTTCTATAGGCAGTCCAAAATTGTACACAATACTCCAGGCGTGGTCTCACTGGCTAATAAATACTGGCCTTACCAGGGATGTCCATGTTTAGAAAATTCATTCACAGTGTCACTGACAACTTTATCCTTGCACTGGGTACCATATTGGAGACTTGTCCCCATGAGCCCCATTAATTCAGTTTTGGGGGGCTTCTTGCACTTATTGAGTTGAATGCTCCTGGAAGCCAAGAAGAATTGTTTGCACTTCATCTCTGGGTCTGTGCTTGCACAAGGGCTGTGGTGTGGCCTGGGTGGTGGATCTGTTCTATTTCATGCCTGTAGATGTTGACCTTGGCACAAAATGGTAATCCAAATTCTATGCATGTCTATTTCAGACTATAGTGTGAAGAAGCTACAAAAACCTTGTAAGTATGGATTCCATGTAAGCATTCCTTTAGAATATATGCATGCAAATCCCTTCCAGGAATCTGCTATTCCCAATTCCCAGAACAGAATGCTACTCACCTCAGGCCAGGTGCCGACAGTTTGGAGAAGGAAGACCAACCCAATCACAGGAATAAAGATCCTAAAATTCAACAGAATACATTAAAACCAGAACAGCAACTAAAATGGGACTGCACTGAGAAATTGTTGTAGCTTCCTTATGTTACAGCAGCTGCTTATTTTTTATCTCACATTTAGTAACCCTACATAGATCGTACCTAATTACTACCATCGAGATAATTCAGGTGGAGCACTCTTCTCAATAACTGATTTATATTCTAAATTCATTCTGCCCTTCAGTTCTGCTCTGCAGAGCAGAGGCTTGGTGTGACATTGACATGATGCTGAGTAAGAGCTCAAATTTAAATAAAAACAGGAAAAGCTGTAAGTATCCAGTCATTGTAGAGAAAGGGAAGGGGTGAACATTTCAGGTCAACAATCTTCCTTCAGAGTCTGTTATTGATGTGAAACATTGATCTGACCTTTATCTCTCTGCAGACACTGCCTGAACTGCAAAGTTTTTCCAACATTTTTGGTGTTTATCTGAGAGTCCTGATAAGTGAATTGTTCTTTCTGAGTCCTAATTCTGTAATGTTATTAAATTCCCAAAATGGGGCACTGTAATATCCCTCCCAACACTGGCACTGGGGCTGGGCTTCTGACATGTCAGAGCCAGTCTAGATCAGATGCTTTCCCCACACTCTTAATGATGTTGGCAGAAAAATCCGTCGAGTAAAACCGTAACATTGCTGTAATTGCTATGCAATTCTCATTCACACAGATAAAAAGGTTTGCCGCTGGACTTGTGACTGTGCAAGTGAGTGAAGGCTATCTCCGCAGTCCTTTGCATTGGCGGCTGAAAGAATAAATATCCAGGACTGGTTGGGATTAATCCCAGACTGCTGTAGGGGGCAAAGGAAAATATTGCTGGGGCCCTGGCTGAGATTTTTAAATCTTCGCTGGACACAAGTGAGATGCAAACTGTCCCGGGTAATGAACGGGTTCCACTTTTACAGATACAGTATCCATGTTGATTTTGTCTATAAGTTGGAAAATACACAAAAATCACTCAATATGGTAACCACACCTCCACAGTGTTGTACTCAATGGCATCGAAAGCACACTCGACTGATATGAAAGAACAATTACAAAAGAGAGAGAGAGAGAGAGACAGAGACGGAGACAGAGAGAACTAATTTTGCTGTTGGTAAGAATGAATGTATGTATGTGAAATGGACTTCTGAATTTAATAATATGATGGGAACTCTCTCATCTGTAGTCGGGTGTTCATGACCCGGGGGGGGGGGCTTGAACCAGATGACTGGAGGACAGCAAATGTAGTCCCCTTTTTCCGGAAAGGCAGCAGGGAACAGCCTGGTAACTGTAGACCTGTGGGCCAAACGTCAGTGGTTGGGAAGATACTGGGAAAATTTCTGAGGGAGAAGACTAAGGATCACCTGGAAAGGCAGGGACTAATCAGAGACAGGCAACATGGGTTTGTAAAGGGCAGATCCTGTCTGACTGACTTGACTGAATCCTTTGAAGAGGTAACAAAGTGTATTAGTGATGGCAGGGTGATTAACATGGACTTTGGTAAAGCATTTGACAAGATTCCACATGGGAGACTGGTCCAAAAGATTAGGGCCCATGGGCTCCAGGGCAAATTGGCCAACTGGATCCAAAATTAGCTTGGCAATAGGAGACAGAGGGTGATGGTAGGGGGTTGTTTCTGCAATTGGATGCTTGGTGTTTCACGAGGATTGATGCTGGGTCCACTGTTGTTTATAATATGCATGAATGACTTGGATGTAGATGTGGGAAGCAAGTGCGTTCACGTGAATTGGTGGAGTTATAGATAGTTGTTGATAGGATGGAAGATAGTCCTAGGCTGTAGAGAGATATCGATGAGTTGCTGAAATAGGCTGAGGAACGGCAGCTGGAGTTTAATCCAGACAAATGTGAGGTGATGCATTTTGGGAGCACTAATGAGGTTAGGACATACACCATGGATGGTAGCGTCTCAGAGGGTATTGAGGAACAGAGGGACCTCAAGTCCATAGATCCTTGAAGATGGCAACATGGGTAGATAACATGGTTAGGAAGGTGTATGGGATACTGGCCTTCATTGGTCAGGGCACTGAAGACAGAAGAGGGAGGTTATGCTCCAACATTATAAAATGTTGGTCAGACATCAGCTGGAGTACGGTGAGGTATAGGAAGGATATGATAATGCTGGAGAGGGTGCAGAGGAGATTCACCAGGAATTTGCCAGGAATGGAATAGTTCCATTATGAGGAGAGATTATAGAAGCCAGGTGTGTTCTCTCTGGAGTGGAGAAGGTTAAGGGAGGACAAGGTTGAAGTATATAAAATGATGAGGGGCACAGATAGGGTAGACTGCAGGAAATGTTTCCCCACATCAGAGGTAGGTAAAACTAGAAGATATAGGTTTAGGGGAAGGGGGAAGAGATTCAGAGGGGGTCTGAAGGGAACATTCCTCACCCAGACGGTAGTGAGTAGCTGAAACACACTGCCTGACAATGGCTGAGGCTGAGTCACTGACAGCACTTGTCTAAGTGAACACTCAGGCCCAGAAGGCTATGGACCAAGTGCTGGGCAGTGGGGTTAAGGTGAAGGTGCCTGCTGGTCGGTGTGGAAGAGCTGGGTTGAATGCCCTGCTGTACAATTCTGTGGTTGGATCTGAAAGCAGCTTCCAAAGGTGGGGTCTCGCTTACTGGCTCTGCGGGAATCTTTATTCCTCTACTCTGTTAGACTGACATCTCGCAGTCCAACATGCCACAATCAACACAACCTCGGCTTACCCCTTCCCTGTACAAAAAGAAGCAAGTGCTTCTGCATTTGAACAAGACTGCAGATAGATCTCCTGTCACGGGGAAAACGTGGCTGAAAATCTGGGTCAATTTGCATATCTAATCAACTATCCTCCATCTCTGACTGTTTCACCAAGAGTAAGATGGAGGTTCCTTGCTGCCTGGTTGGATTGTTGCATGGAACGTTGCGTTGCCTCTTCTCACTGCGGACAGTTGTAACCTGTGTGTGAAAACATTCAGCACATTCTCACTGTTAACAATTTCAGAAAGACGGGGAAGCAAAATTCAAACACAGCACAGCGGGACGAGTAACTTCTTTTTGCCTTGAATGACTGGCGTGGAAACGAGTGAATATTATCTGTGCCCTTTCGGGAGATTCACTTGCACATCAACGGCTGCAAGAGACCCCGTGGGGGTCCGACACGGGCGGCGAAGAGCTGGTGCCGAGATGTCAGGCTCGTCTGTCGCAGCTCGGCGAGATGTACAAGTAACTGCCCACATCTGAATTCTGACCGTATCCTCGCTTCCACGGAAACCTATCTGAAAATGCGGCAGTAAACTCCGTCGCTGGCTCCCTGGTACTGTCAGGATTGGAGTTAATTCAGTCTTGCAATGATGTCAGCACCACTTCTGGGGCAGAAAATGTAAAATAGTGCACAGAGCATGTGTTATCGCACCGACATCAGCAGCACGGTCCTTAAAAAGGCTGCGTCTGGGCCAGGGATGTAAAACATGAGCTTCTGTTTCAGTCTGCAGACTATAATTAGCGATCATTGCAGCAGTTATGAACATTGTCACACATCAGATGGAAGTGGCCTGTTATAAAAAGCCGAGTAGGGTGTGAGGACACAGCTGTCGGCACGGAGTGTGATCCGGAATGCGAATTACAGCTTCTCACTCATCTTCCTATCCTCGTTTGTCTAGTTTAAACAGCTCAGTGCACATGGAAGATTTAAAATTAATTGGAACATCTTCAGCGGCTCACAGCTGGGGACGGGCAGTTTCAGTAACGCCAGAGAGGCTTCCTCACTGAATAAAGTGAAACCACTTATCCACATGGTTGTGTCATTAGATTCTTTCTTTAAGGTAAACTCTGATGATGCAGTTTCAGTCTGAGCTGGTAGACAAAGATATACCAGCTAACAACACAATCTGGGATACCCCCATCATTATTGGATCTGTACCTTTTGCCACTTGTAAAGGGGTTTAACCACTTTCTTTACAGGTAAGTACCCCTGAATAGAGCTTCACAACTTGTCGGGGGCTGCTTCAGTATTACATTCACACACCTCAACATTCCGCTGCACAACCAGCTGCTCGCCACTCCGTTGGACTCAGCCAATGGGGCAGTGCCAATGGTCACAGTTCTCAACGTCCGGCTGGGACACCTGTCCACTGAGCCGGTGACGGGACAAACGCAGTGCACGTCCCTGGGTGAACTGATCCCAATGGGAATGCTCGGCGCTGGGCTGGGCTCGGTCTTATCTCAGAAATAAACTTCATATAAAAATTATACACAGGAAATATAGAACCAGTGCCTGGCTTTCTAAACATTCATAGTTTTACCCAGTTGGTACATTCGATGTACGGAGCACCTCTGCCTCTCATGTGGCCTCTTTGAACAATACACCCTTTAGGTGTCTGTGGGGCTGTTACGCAGAACCCGGCCTCAGTGCCCAGAGGTGGCAGGACCTTGGACTGCAGTCCTTTCCCACAAAACCGTTGTGTTGGCTGCACTGAGCTTCAGTGCGTCCCTCAGCACCTACTCCTGCAGCCTGGACTGTGGCCGTCGGCAGCACTCCCTGATGGACTTCTCGTATCAACACGTTTTGTGTGTCTTTCACTGAGCTGATAGTCTTCCAGCAGCACCGGACGTTTGTTGTGGTATGTATGTCTGTAGATCAGAGAGTTCCCTGTTGCACAGCGGCTTGGGATGAACCTCGACAAGGAAACTGCATCCTTCTCCAGTCCTTCTTCGTAAATGCACAGTCCACAACAATTGTCACATCCTCTTTGCAGTCATCTCAAGGTCAGCGTGTGTTGGGAGTGAGACTCCAACTGTGCAGGAAGGATCTGACGGAGATCATGAGCTGGAGCCAGGCCCCCAGTGCAGGACACTGGCAGAAACAGCAGGAGCAGACAGGGTGCTGATATGAGGGTCAGTGTAAGGGATGTCCCATCGTGTTCCAGTACACCGAGTGCCAGGGATGAGATCCGGAGACAATGGGTTCCTTATTACTCATGCCCCAAGTGTTGTCATTATCTATTCACACTGCCTTAGCCTGTGAGTTTGATCATACATCTGAGGGACTGTCAAAGTCTCCAGCTGATTCAATTTGCCTTTCACAATTTACTCACCGGATTCACTCTCACGGTCTCTGAGTCTGTTTCTCGGTGACATGATCTCATCTATAACCATGAACCATGGATCCACAAAATCACAGTCAAGACTAGCGGTTCAATGCATTCCCAGAATTACATATGAAGCAAATAGAAATGTTTTTTCTGCTGAGTAATTTGTTCTCTAAGCATTAAATTCATCCCGCACTATTGACGTTGTCTCTGCGGTGTCTTACGTCAAACTTCAAAGATCATTCCTTGACTTGCTGAGAGGGCTTTGTTACTACCTACTTAAGGATAGTTTTTGTCCAGGAAACTTACTTCTAATTTTCAATCCATCTGGATACAAAACTCTTGAAACCATCATCTGAGTCAGGGTCAAATCAATATTGGCCGAACCTATTGTGACCCCAAAGTGCGCATGTGCAATGTTTCTGCTCTGAGAATAAGAGGGATCAAAGATGCAAACGTCTTACAGCATCTCTGCCAAACTTTCCAACGTCTGTGAAATCTTTGGACACTGTGATATCCTCCCTTCGAATTTCAGGGCAACGCTACTTTTCCTGTAGATTTGCTGATCTTTAGTGATACTTTTATCTGGTGCTGTTAGTAGAGAGTGATTTCAAGCTTGTTTCCTCTTTTCTATACAAACCTTTTCCTGTCAGAGATTGCAATATTTACACCTTCCTGTGAACAGCAGTGGTGCAGACAATCACAGTAACAGTTACTGCAGCTGCTGCAATTAATTGTGATGTCATTACTGAGTGATTGATCCCGAATCTCACTGAGTATCTCTGCGCCGTGAAACACTCTTAGTTTGGCCATTTATTGACAGGAGGTTGCCACAGGTTGATATTTCAGTAAAGTATTGCCATGTGCAGACAATATCAATGTAAAAATGGAAAAGAGTTATGGGTTGGAAGTGCTTTTTATTTGCCTCAGGATGGACAGGAGGAGCTTATTGCTCATTGTTTACCTGTTGGAATCAAAGCCTTTGTTCTCTCCGTGTGAAGTGTATTTGGGGGAGCACTCAAGCTCTGATCACTGGTCCACATTGATAATTGTACCTGAGAAGTCAGGAAGGATGGCTGATGTGGAGGGGAAGCACATGATTAGAGCCCTGATAACAGCTTTAAGAATTAAATACAATCATAACATTACAGAGCACTGATGTTGCCTGTGACCCTTTCTTCTTGTGCTAGCTTCCTGACATGATTGTCCAGTTCTATCTGTTCCTCTGCTCTTGCTTCCTGTAAAAATATAATGGTCTACTATTGTCACAGGTACCAAGATACAGTGAAAAGCTTTTGTGCTATCTAGACAGATCATTCTGTACATCAGCACATCGAGGTAGTACAAAAAGAAAAAGAATTACAGAATGCAGAATATAGAGTTACAGTTGCAGGGAAAGTTTGGTGCAGGTAGACAAATAAGGTGCAAGGGCCATGACGATTTAGATTGAGAGGTCAAGAGTTCTTTATTGTACCAGACGTCTGTTCAAGAGAACCAACTTCCTTTCAAAACATTTAACTGAATGTGCTTCCACTGACTTACCATGCAGCATGCTCTGCACCACTGCAACTCACTGCATGAAACAGATCTCCTGAACTCATTCTTGGCCTTCCCCCAATTGCCTTAGTTCCATGTGCTCTGGTTACTGAACTGACTCCCAGTGCAATGCCACTGCTGACTACCTATCATTCCTGGGACCTTCCTGGTAAATCTTCAAAACACCCTTGGTAAGGACTTGACATTCTGAAATATAAGACCTAAGTTGGGACAGGCTATCGTGGCCAAGGTCTAACCAGTGAAGAGTGCCACAACTTGTTGCTTTTGTACTTTATTAAGCCCAAGTCCTTTTCTTGAACATCTTTATCAAATTGTCCTGTTTGTTTCAAGGACTGGTGTGCATATTCCCAAGGTCAGTTCATTCCTGTACTATATAAAGTTCCCATTTGTTTTGCTTCTCAGTTGCCCTCCCCAAGTGCAACCGGCTGAGTTTCCCCTTGATTTGGAAATTCTTACAATGGCCCTGGCCCTCGTTTCCATAATGTAAAACTCTCCCTAAAATGGTCCCAAATGCGTAAAGTTCAGTTTGAGGGCAGGAGCACGAATGGGGGACTTCAGTTCCCTGGAGTTCCCAGAGAAGCAATGGATTTCCTTATCACAGAGCAGGTTTTAACAAGTGTAATCACAATGGTGAAGGTTTTTTCCGAGTAGGTTGGAAGATAGTTAGTTCCACTGGTCTAGGGACACACATTTGCAAAAGATGGAGATGAGATATTTTTCCTCAATGTGTTGTGATCGGGAATGTGTTGCCTGAAGGGATGGTGGATGCAGATTGAAATGGAAGAGAAAATTTGCTGGAGCAGGAAAAGATTTGACAGGCTCTTTGGGAAGGCAAGGGGCATGGGATTCACTGGATAACTCTTCCAACAACTGGGCACAGATACGCTGTGTCAAACAACCACATTCTGGACTGCAGAGAAGTCTCTTTTAATTTACTTCAGTTTACTAGATTTTCACTTCAGCATTACAGTTGCTACTTTGGTGTCAAAACATATTGACAATATCATGGTAATTTTATGGTAATGGTTATCCACTACCAATGCCGGCACACGGGCAGTAAATATCTTTCCACTATGTCCCTATGTACACTATTTTAATGGAGGTGTTTATTTAAATGTTTTAGATTGTTTTATGCCAGCACTTACAGAATGTCTTTTGTCCATGTAATACTAAATTCAAAGCCACAAGACATTGACTTTTTTTTAAACTAATGGTAAGCTTTATGGAATGTGACTGATAACATTACTTCACTGAAGGTCAGCATCAATCATTCACTCACAGATATCAGCAGACACTTAGGTGACTCTCAAGCTGTGGTAAATCAGGACTACTCTTGGTGGAATGCACTAAATTAGCACTGTGCTCCTCATAGAACCAGTTTTATTTGGATAAACATTGTTCTGATTGAGGAAGGAACCCTGCATTTTTCAACCAGGGTAGAAATGTTGAATACTAGAGGGCATAGCTTTAAGGTGAGGGGGAACATTTAAAGGGGATGTGAGAGGCAAGTTGTTTTTTTTAAAAAAAAGAGTGGTGGGTGTCTGGAAACAGGCTGCCAGGCTAGTGGTGGAAGCAGATACAATAGTGGCATTTAAGAGGGTTTTAGATAGATACATGAAAATGGAGGGATATGGGAGTAGTTTAATTCAGCATCATGTTAGGCACAGACATGGTGGGCTGAAGGGCTTGTTTCTGTACTGTACTGTAGTGTTCTATGTTCTAACTCTCATTTAGTACATTCCCATTCCAGGTCACACAACACAGTGCTTGAATACCAGCAAAGTCCAATGCAGAGCAAGAGATCTACGAACTTCAAGCCTTAAGCTGGTATACATTAATACAGTATGCATTAATCAGAGCCAAGTTAGCAGTTAACTGTGGCTTCATGGACATACAGAGCTATTGGGCTGTGGATTGCTGCACTATCAAATGTGCCATCCTTCACATGATAAGTTAACCTGGGGTCCTATTATTCCCTCAGGTGATTTGTAGAAGATCACAAGGCTCTATTTGAAGAAGGGGGATGAGAATTCCCCTCTGTATCCTGGGACAAAATGTTGCCCTCAACAAATGTCACCAACAGGTGATCTGTTAACACCCACACTGTACTTTGTGGGATCTCCCTGTGCATAAAGTGGCTGCAGCTGCTGTTGCTACATTACAACAGGGCTACAGGCTACACCAAAAAGTCCTTCATTATCTGTACAGAGCTTTGGGACATCTTTTCATTATACACAAGCAAGCTTTACAGGTTTTGTCAGTTTTTGTTTAAAAGGGTTAGCACTAGCAAAATGTGAGCAAGATTTTACAGACAGGATGCATATGACACTGACAGCCCATTAGTCCTGAAGGAATCAGACCCACAGTAAATCCACAAGTGACTGCTGCACTTCAAAAACAAACATTTCTTTCCCAGAGACCAACTCAGACCTTTGTGAAGATCTTTTGTTACTTGTCATTGTACATGACATCAATGCATTCTATGGCCCAATGTACAAAGCCAAATCCTTGGGGTTATGGATGGACATTACCATCAACATTTCTCCCACAATGTTGGAATGTGGAGGAAAGGAAGTGGATCTCCCAGAACACCACAAACTCTCCCAGTTTTAGTGCAGACTGCTGGCACTGTAATGTTGCACAAAGAGCTGGAAACATGGCAATTTACTGCAGGAGAGCAATGAACAGCTCTCTCCAAAATAAAGGCAGAGAAAACAGTCATGCAAACAAGGGCTGCAAAGCCATTCTAAGCAAATCCAGGTGAACAGTCACTCTATATGTCAAGGTCGAGCAAAGAGCAAGCTCGCAGAGAACCCAAATGCAGCACACCGGTACAAGACTGAAGTCAGGATGCTTCCAAAGAACCAAACACAGGCAGCAACCAGAAGGAATTTTGCCTCAGGGCTCTGAGGCAGAGTCCCAACACAGAAACTGGATATCCAAGGGGAAACAGTGAAACCAGGACTGCTCTAGAGTTGCCAGCTCTAAGCAGTCAGGAGACAAAGTATACCCAAAGGTTGACCAATACTCTGGCAACTAGTGCTAGTGAAACCAGGGTTCTTATGCAAGCCTCCTGATGGGGCTCAGGTGTGTGTCATTATGTGATTAGTAGCGCATGGACTCCACGTGCTGCACAACAAGGCCCCATCAATGGAGCTGAATCAAGGGCCAGCACACGGAACCATGACAGTATAAGCTTGTGGTATACACTGGAATCTGGTTTCACGATACTAGAACTCACCCAGACCTTGAAATCAAAAGTATTCTAGATATGCTTTAGGCTGTAACTGTAATACAGGCATCCACTTCACATATCCAACACAGTGTAAAATGAAACAATATAATAACAAAATAATTCTCACTTTACCTCTCCATTGTGGAGCTTATGGTTGCACTTAAATCTCAGATGGATTCACCTGAACAAGTACCTTAGGATTTTTATTGCATTAGAACTTTCGAACGATGCCCAAAGTTCAAAGGTATATTTGTTCATGGAACAGCAGTGCACATGGGTCGAAGCTAATCAGTGTGTTGCTATCGTGTTAGGGGCACAGAGTACAAGACCAACAAGGCAATGATTCACTTGCAGAGGCAAGGGCCAGCCACAGTTGTAAAGCTGTTTCATGTAACTTATTGCACAGAAGAGGTTAAGGTTTAACAGTCTTCAGGATAGATTTACCGGGATGTAAACAAGGAAGAGAAATTATTGTATGGGGAAAACTTTAAAGTTTAACTTTAACTGGAGGAAAGAAATCAACAAGAACATTTAATGAATCTAATATTGGTGAGGAGTCAGTGATAAGGGGTCAGTAATTTCAAATTGTCACTAAGCTTGAGGAGAAAGTCTTGGAGAAATGCAGAAGATTCGGGTGGTAAGGTTTAGTCAACAGGGATGACTGAGGCGGAGATGATTGCATCTTTGGAGGAAAGGTTGATTTGTCACATTCTTTTTCACAGGGCAGGGGAGACTAGAACCAGAGGGCACAGGTTGAAAGTGAGAAGGGAGACATTTAAAGGGGATCTGAGGGGTACGTTTCTCACACACAGGGTGGTGGTAATCTGGAACGAGCTGTCAGAGGCAGGTACAATTACAATGTTTAAAATAAAATTTACAGGTTCTTCGACAGGAAAATGTTGAGGGTTATGGGCCTAACACAGGCAAATGGGAGGAGATAGGCGTGAAGGTTGGCGTGGGTCAGCTGGGCCAAAGGGCTTATTTTTGTGCAGAATGATTCTATGATTCCGATAATTTTCATTGGCTTAAATGGAAAAGCGAACTAAACCTGGAGAAAAACTTTCTTCACGTACTGTTGTACGTTGTGCTGCTGCCCAAGGTTAGTTACAACCCCAGTCACTTACCAGAACGAGAGAATTCCACCAATCAAGATTCTGTAGGATGTTGTACTGAGTAGTTGTTCTGAATAAATTGAAGCAGCATGAGTATTGGAATGGAGGCTGTATTTACAAATTATTTTTTAAACCTATTTATTCACAAGTTATGGGTATTGCTGCTGAGGCAGAATTCATTGTCCATTCATTCACTTTCACGTACAGCTCAGGTGGATAAGGATGGCTGGTTTCCTTCCCTGAAGGATTTAGTGAAACTCAAGGGTTTTTATGACAAACCAGTAGTCTCATGGACACTCCAACTGAGACTTACTTTTTACCCCATAGTTATTTAATTAACTGAGTTTAAATTTTCTGGTTGCTGTAGTGGATTCAAGCTCAGGTGTAAATGAGTTTTATCAGCTCCACGTATTTCCCTTTATTGCCTGAAGTATTCCTTGTTCTTCCTAACCACATCCGTTCCTAGAGAATTTATTTGAACACAGTTGTTATGGCAATGGAACAAGCTTAGGTCCTGCTCTACAAAAGCCGAGTGCAGCCTTTAGGGGAAACTGCGATGAGAAGGGAGTGGACTCAGCCTAATGAACAATGTTCGCAGGGTTACATGTTGGTTTGCTGACTGAAAGCTGTATTGTAAACCTGGAGCAACTAAGGTGCAAGTGTCCACCAAATGACTGCAAGATTGATTGGATAACAAAATATTCTTCAGCCAGTCAGATCCCACCCTTACAGAATTCTGCCTAGTTCTTAAAAGAGGCAGGTCTCCTGGCTTCAGCCACACTTCCCAGCAACCCATTCCAGCTGTCCTCAGCCTCTGTAACAAAATGTTTCCTGATGTCTGCCCTACATTATTTTTAATCCCATTTTTAATGAAATCGTACATGACATGTTGGAATGATCTGCAGCTGTGCTGCCTTCTGTTTGGCAGGGAGGAGATCCAAGCAGGAAAAGGGAAACTGTCCTGATCATCCATCAATCTCCTGGGTGGAGCTTCATATCTGCTGGAGACTCCATTTCCCACCATGTGAAGTTCAAGCTCCAGGACGTTGGAGTTGAAGATTTCCCCTCAAGTCCCACAGATGGAGAAATTCAAACCAAATAAAGATGACTAACATTCAGATTTAACAAGTTGCTTGGCAAAGAAACTATGTCTTTATTTACCATCAGTGGTGCCCCAAACAGGTAATTGCAATCCCCAGCACGTGGACATCAGAGTCCTCTGGCAGAGATGGCCCCTTGTACAACAGACATAATTATGTCAAATTGTCATCCACTGTGCACGTTTACTATTGGAAATGGGATATTAGGGCATGTTGCCCTGGAAGCAAGTTATACAACACTGCTTCAGGCTGGGACCCCACATGATAACTATCTTTACTGAGATAACTACCCTTATTCAGATAACTGCTTTAATGAAATAACTATCATCGGATTGGAGGCCTGTAACCAGCGGTGTGCCGCAGGAATCAGTGGTGGGTCCTTATTGTTCGTCTTATATATTAATGATTTGGAAGAGGCATGATTAGTAAGTTTGTAGCTGACACTAAAATGGGTGGTATAGTGGACAGTGAAGAAGATTGTCTGAGGTTACAACAGGATTCAGATGAACTGGGAAAGTGGACAAAGAAATGGCAGGTGGAATTTAACTCAGACAAGCGCGCAGTGATGCATTTTGGGAAGTTAAACCAGGCCAGGACATAGACAGTGAATGACAGGCCCCTGCGGAGTGCTGTTGAACAGAAAGATCTTGGAGTGCAAGTACATAGTTCCCTGAAAGTGGTGACACAGGTAGACAAGATGGTGAAGAAGGCATATGGCACGCTTGCCTTCATCAGACGGGACACCGAGTATGGGAGTTGGGACATCATGCTCCGTTGTACAAATGGTTGGTTGGGCCACACTTGGAGTACTATGTGGAGTTCTGGTCACAACACGTTAGGAAGGAAGTGATTAAGCTGGAGAGGCGGCAGAAAAGATTCACAGGAACGCTGCTGGGACTGGAGGGCTTGAGTTACAAGGAGAGACTGGATGGGCTGGGACTGTTTTCCCCGGAGCGAAGGAGGCTGAGGGGTAACCTGATAGCGGTTTGTAAATTATGAGGGGTGTAGATAGGGTGGACGGTCAAAGTCTTTTTCCCAGAGTAGGGGAGTCTAAAACTAGAGGGCACAAGTTTGAGATGAGAGGGGGAAAGGTTTAAAAGGGACCTGAGGGGCACGTTAATACACGGAGAGTGGTGGGTGCCTGGAATGCGCTGCCAGGGGTGATGGTGGAGGCAGATACGATAGAGGAGTTTAATAAACTCTTAGGTAGGCACATGAATGTGCAGAGAATAGAGGGATCGGGACATTGTGTAAACAGAAAGGAATAGTTTAGTTAGGCATTTAATTACTAGTTTAATTAGTTCAGCACAACACTGTGGGCAGAAGGGCTGTTCCTGTGCTGTACTGTTCTATGTTCTATGTCTCTGGCCTTTAGCAGACAAATATATCCCTTCTCCAACAGTTTAAGTATTGCTGGGGATGATAGCTGATGAAAAAACTAACACCCAGATGTTGCATGATGTAATCCTTGTAAATACATTCCAGGAAGGAGGGCAATGACCCCAGCTGTCAAAACATCTGTAACTGTGAGATTTAAAATCGAGCAGACATCATCGTTGACACCATCTTCCATTCCCCTCCTTTTGTTTGTACAATGGCTTCGGATTGAGCTTCAGGACATCAGGCCTTTCTGGGTTAAAGATCAGGAGCATGGGGTCTGGTTGGGGAAGGTCGGGGATGAATGGTTCTGTCTGAGTAGTTCTCCATTCTGCCCACCAGTGTTGATCAGTATCTCACACTGGAGCTCACAGACCAGCCAATAACCTTGGTAAAGTAGGTGTCCTGTAATTCCCATCATGATATTTGGATGACTCTTCCCTGAGCAGAGGTTTTAGCCTAATGTGAGCCTTTGCCACCTTCAGACTTTGTTTAAGCAAAACAGTTAACCAGGGTTTACT
Organism: Pristis pectinata; assembly: GCF_009764475.1. NCBI lineage: Eukaryota > Metazoa > Chordata > Chondrichthyes > Rhinopristiformes > Pristidae > Pristis > Pristis pectinata. Next base: position 26,040,920 of record NC_067434.1, read on the forward strand.
GCACAAACTGAAAGGAAAACAGTGCTCAGAAATGTTAGCTTCCCACTGCAAGAAACCAAAACGTGCCAACTTCAGATAGCTCTGGGCTAGGAAAATGCAATGATTCTTCTTCTTAATACTTAACAAACTATTAAAGTTTCCACAAGTGAATGTCTGCAGAATAACCCTTGGAAACAAGCCCTGAAGTCTGGCTGGGCACCATAATTGTGCAACTGTTCAACTAGCAAAGGCTTGGAATTTGTGTCTTACACTTGGCTTGGCTGATTGGCAATGCGATGTAATGCCTCATTTATTTGTGAACATTCCTTATTTGCTGAAAACAGCCAAGATGTTTCATTGGTGCATTGTCGGGTACAGTTTGGCATGACCACTGATTAAGGAAGTGGATCTTATGGAGTGATTTAAAGAAGGAGGGAGAAGCAGACAAATGGAGGGACTTTCAGAGTGAATGCCAGAGCATATTTTGGGTAAACATATTAATATTGAACATTATATGAACACTATTTTCTCCACTGTAATATTTCCAATGTGTAATTTTGAATAAACTGTTCATTTGACATTCTCATTTTTTTGATGCTACAGAGGGGATTTACTTGGGATTAAAATGAAAGACTGGGCAGGTATAACATCAGTCATCTCCAAGTCTCTAACTATTGTCCTTGTACCGACATGGAAGCAAATAGCATCAAATGGAGCTTCCCACTGTGGGAAGCACAAAATTGGTTAAAGAATTCTGAGTATTTGAAGTGTTGATTACACATTTGTGAAGCAATGTGCAAACATTTTTAATTAATTTCCCACATCAAGACCCAGGGTTGGAACTGCATGGAGCATCCTAATGACCTGATGTAGACTGTAAGGATGGCATGTAGCAAAGGCAAAATCCTACTGTGTAAAAACAGAGCTACTTCAGAGGAGGGAGATGTACCTGCTATAATCTGAGTTTTTTCAAGATTCCTTTATCTCATGACCTGGGCAAAAGTCATGCATGCACATCCCACTTATTAACTGAAACCTGCCCCTTGCTGTTTATCTGTGGTAGATAAGTATCCAGGTAGACAGTGATCCCTTTCCCCATTGACAGGGTGATTATGAATATAAAGAGATCATGAGGCTCACATCTTATGAATAGCAAAAAGCAGCATCACAACAGATTGTCAGCTCAAGCTGCAAGTATTCACTCGTGTTCACAAAGAAATAACATTAAATTAAATGAGATAACACAATCAATTTCTGTAAATGATAATACGTCAGCTGACAGCACAACTGAAGTGTAACGCAGATGATATTTCCCCTCCTGGACTTCAGTTCCCAGTACAGGGGTGGAGAGACGACTCTCCAGAATGGCACTTTCAAGACATCACAGTGGTGACATAACTATAACTGCTCACAAAAATGGATCAGGTTCACGCGACTTGAACCAGAATGGAGTTGTGTGACCGTCACGCAGAAATAACTGTCCCAGCTTTTGCAGTGGGTAGTAGACTGATACGTTAAGCCACATCCACGGACCAGAACACACTTCAGCTCTGAAAACACTCAATGTTTTTGAAACAATCAGTAACATTTAAAAAAACTGAAAACACTTCAACAAACTTTTTAAAATTGTAAAAAAAAGCAAACCCCTTGAACACCTCAGAAGTATTTAATAAAGCTAACTTTATACGTCATTAGAGAAATTTTAAAAGTTTTGGAAAAGTTTGAATTTTCTCATTACATTAATAAGCAGTACTAGAGCATTGCCTGGATCTCTCAAAGCCGTTCCTGTCTGTTAAAGTCAGCGGGGATAAGCTGTTCCTCAGACCTGGTCAGAGACCTATCGTCACAGATGGTCGCATTAAGTTTTCCATGAATGTTTGTCACTAGGACAGTAAACTTCCCTGCCAGTGTTTGGTTTTGGCCATAATAAATGATAGGCTTCTCCCAGTAACAAGGCTGGTGAGATGGTTGGACAATATTGAGACACAGGCGGCCAGACGTGCCAGTTTATCGAAATATCGATCTTCAGGAAGAATCCTTCTTGTTCCGAACTTGAAGCTGCTCCCCCTTCCGCCGCTGACCCCTCAATGAGGACTGGTGTGTGTTCTCCTGACTTCCCCTTCCTGAAGTCCACAATCAGTTCCTTGGTTTTGCTGATGCTAAGTGTGAGGTTGTTGTTGCAACACCACTCAACCAGCCAATTGATCTCGCTCATGTACGCCTCCTTGTCGCCATCTGAGATTCTGCCAACAGCAGTGATGTCATTGGCGCATTTGTAGATGGCGTTTGAGCTGTGCCTAGCCACACATTCATGAACAGCAGAGTAGTGGGCTAAGCATGCATCCTTGAGGTGCGCCTGTGTTGATAGTCAGCGAGGAGGAGATGTTATTACCGATCCGCACTGACTGTGGTCTCCCGATGAAGAAGTCGAGGATCCAGTTGCAGAGGGAGATACAGAGGCCCAGATTTTGAAGCCTGTTCGTTATTACTGAGGGGATGACGGTGTTGAACATTGAGCTGTAATTGATAAACAGCAGCCTGACGTATGTACTGTTATTGTCTAGGTGCTCCAAAGCTGCGTGAAGAGCCAGTGAGATTGCATCCACTGTCGACCTGTTGTGGCAGTAGGCAAATTGCAGCAGGTCCAGTCCTTGCTCAGGCAGGAGTTAATTCTAGCCATAACCAATCTCTCAAAGCACCTCATCACAGTAGATGTGAGTGCTACCAGGCAGTAGTTGTTGAGGCAGTTCACCCTGCACTTCTTGGGCACCGGTATGATTGATGCCCTTTTGAAGCAGGTGGGAACCTCCAACTACAGCAGTGAGAGGTTGAAGATGTCCTTGAACACTCCAGCCAGTTGGTTGGCACAGATTTTCAGTACCCTGCCAGGTACACCGTCAGGGCCTGATGCCTTGCGAGGGTTCACCCTCTTGAAGGATGTTCTGATGTTGGCCTCAGAGACAGAGATCACAGGGACACCGGGTGCTGCGGGGATTCGCACATCTGTCATGTTATCCTCCCTTTCAAGTAAATAAGTGAAATTTGCTGAAAATCTGAAACAAAAACAGAAAATGCTGGAAGTACTCAGCAGGTCAGGCACATCTGTGGGAAGAGAAACATATAAAGTTCTGAAGAAGGGTCTTCAGCCTGAAATCTTGGTTCTGTTTCTCTCCCTGTGGACACAGCCTGACCTGCTGAGTATTTCCAGCATTTTCTATTTTTATTATAAATGAACCTACAAATCTACTTTGATTATTACAGAAACAATCAATAACATTTATCATAGAGTCACAGAGTACTGCAGCACAGAAACAGGCCCTTCGGCCCATCCAGTCCATGCCGACCTGATCTTCTACCTCGTCCCATCTACCTGCACCCAGACCATATCCCTCCAAACCCTTCCCATCCATGCACCTATCCAAACTTCTCTTAAGTGTTACAATCGAACCTGCACCTACCAGGACAGAGAGAGGCAAATGCCCAAAACTTTCCTCCTCTGATCCATCTGTAGGTATTGAGATGATTCAGTTCATGTTCAGTGCATCTTGTGGCAAAAAATTGGGTGAAAATTAAAATGTAGATGCATGACTTTGAACTCTTGTGTCTTTTATGTAAATAAACCTTATTAATTTTAGTCTGATTGTATCAGACTGACCAAATAATCAGAGAGGGCATATCACCAAACTTCCAGCACAATATACTACAGTATGCTGATACTGTGGAGCTGCCAGATACGTCTGAGAGTAAATAATAAAAAGACAATTTCAACAAATTATTTTGGTGATCTTCATGGTTTGGATGGTGAATGGGTTGAGGATATCTTCACCACTGTTATGTCCAAAGGAAACGGCATGATGTGATATAAGCTTGTGCTTGCAATCAGCAACATAAAGTTACGAACTTGCCTAAGTGGTGCAGCAGGTAGTGCAGCTGCCTTCCTGCTCCAGGGACCAGGGTTCGATCCTGACCTCAGGTGCTGTCAGTGTAGAGTTTGCATGTTTTCTCTGCAACCACATGGGTTTTCCCAGGTGCTCTGGGTTCCCATATCCCAATGACAGGCTGGTTGATAGGTCGATAGCTGACTGTGAATTACCCTGGTGTATGTCGGCAGCAAGAATATCGAGGAAGGTGACAGGCGTGTGAAGGAGAATGGGTTATGGGGAAACAAGTGGGGCAATGGGACCGATGCGATTGCTCTGAGTCTGCATAGATGGCTGAATGGCCTCCTTCTCTATTGAAAGGAATATGAGATACGAGTGTGATACCAGAATTGGACTACCATGGCCCTAAACTTGGTGCAGCATTCACCTTTACTCAGACGTGCCTCAGCCCACTTAATCCTGAGAGTACCTTGGACCACAAGTTGATGAGCTACAGACAAGACAGAGGGAAACTGGTCATCTGGCCAAACAACTTGGCATCTCCTCAACAGATCAGACTGAAGAGCTGTGAAATTGTCAACAGGACTACCAAGGCAGTGTAATTAAAAGCATCTGAATGTAGTGTCAGTTTCCCAAGACAGTGCAATAAAGAGAGAGAAAGCAAAGTGGGACCCAGAGAGGAGAAAGGAAAATTACAACAGATATATAGGCCTAGAGTCTGTGGTAATAATGAGGGTGAAACTATTGTGAAGCTGACAGCAGATCTGGGATTTTCACACGTATAATTCATCATGGAAATCCCAGAGTTGGGAGCTTCACTGTGCTGGTTACAGCCTTCTCCAGCACAACCAAGGGAAATGATTTGAACTGACTTGAATGTATGCTGTAGATGAATTACTTCTGCTGGAAAATACCTGGAAAATCATATCCTTTACTTCTTGAGATTGACCTAAGCTTTTAATGATGTTCTCAGTCATGGTTAGACCTTAGCAAACTTCCTGGAACGATAATATTAATTTTATGTTATGTGGTTGTAATTTTCTGAAAGTAGTTTTTCAAGTCATGAGGGATTTTAAGACTAGAACAAATTAAAAAGTCAATGTATTTATGATATCTCAAGACCTAGCTCAATCACATGCATGCCATCCAAATCTTTATTTAGCTCTCGATTTGAAAAGTTAATTAAAATTGCTTCCTATGCACCAGTCTGTGAGAATTCTTCAGCCAGCTTGATGAGCTCACAGCTGCTGGGTGCCAGGGTCCTCTCGAACTGACATCTGTCAGCAGCAGGCACCAGGAAGGAAAAGCTCTTGTTGGATCTTTGTGAGTGGCTTTCTTTGAGGCCAGAGGAGAGCTCCATTGTTGCGCAAATTCTGGTCCATTAAATTTTACACTTTTAAATTACCCAACATCAATTAACACTTGGAATGATATTCCATATTTGTATCAATTAAATTTTAATGCCAGAACAATTCTTGGTCACAACTGATGTCTTATACATGGTTAGAAGAATCTCTGTTATTCCGACCGCATCTCCCAAATCTGTCCCTCCACCACCAGGAAGGAGAATGAAGCAGGTGCATGGGAACACCACCACTGTGGGTTCCCTCCAAGCTGCACATCACCCTGACCAGGATATAGATCACAGTTCTGTCATCATCACTGGGTCCAAATCCTGGAACACCCTACCTGACCACAGCCCTCAACAGGAGAATAAGGTGCAGGCAATAAATCTTGGCTTTGCCAATGATGCCCACACTCCTAAAAGTGAGTAGATAAAACGGAGATAAATTTGCATAGACCAGACATTTTATAATGGAGAGGACATTACTTTAACCCCTATTTCAAGAGCAGATTTCACATCCAAAAAGCAAGACAAAATTATTCTTGTGTTTACTTCTCTTGCCATTCATTTGTGACATCATTAATTTACAGAACTAAATGCTGTTACAAGGGTGAAGTGCCCTGACCTGATACAATTGGATTTTCCATAACTTGCTCATAGCAAAAAACCCTGCAGTAGAGAACAGGTTAACACTATTTCACACCACTGCTTTACATTTCTAACTGCATTATATTTGAGCTATGAGCATTATCTAATTATTAACATGTTGTTTTAGTCTACATAAATAGCCACCTCAGTCAATAATAAGAACTTGCTGCTCAATTCACATCTTTCCAAAATATATGCTGAAGGAATGATCAAGTGATAACACTTTCACAATACTGAGGATTCTTGCTGCCTTGGAAAAGCAGCTTAATATCATCAAAGACCCCATCCACCCCAGACATTCTCTCTTCTCCCCCCTCCCATCGGGCAGAAGATACAAAAGCCTGAAAGCACGTACCACCAGGCTCAAGGACAGCTTCTATCCCACTGTTATAAGACTATTGAGTGGACCCCTAGTGAGATAAGATGGACTCTTGACCTCACAATCTACCTCATTGTGGCCTTGCACCTTATTGTCTGCCTGCACTGCACCTTCTCTGTAGCTGTAACACTATACTCTGCATTCTGTTGTTACTTTCCTTTGTACTACCTCAGTGCACTGATGTGATGAAATGATTTGTATGGACGGCATGCAAAACTAAGTTTTTCACTATACCTCGGTACATGTGACAATAATAAACCAATTATCAATATTGTGGGGATTGACAAAAGTTGGGGTATACTCTCAGTTATAATCATAAATGTGTGAATCCTTTGTCAATATTTGAAGTTATATAACGGGTTTAATGTACAAGGTATTTAAGGAGGATCCACAGAATGTGTAGGGAAGATGCTTGTTTGGACAAGGGAGGTTGTAAAAGTTATTATTGGAAACATTGTCAATGAGTTGGTTTCATGAGAGTGTAAATGCAAGGAGACTGGAAACAGGGGGACCGAAGACAGAATTTGAGAATTTGATGGAGATGAAGATGAAGTGCCAGCGATGGGATAAGGAGAGAAGGACAGAGACAGACTGAGAGAGTTGGAATGGGGAGAGTTGTATTGCTGGAGGAACATAAGGATCTACAGGGGGCAGAGGGCAAGGAGACAGAGGGACTAAAATACAAGCGTTAGATCTTTCAGTCATCCCTGGAGAAACCAACAGCTGACCAAGGTAACTGGGCAAAGTATGAAAATGCTTTCCATACTGTTAGTAGATCTTGAATGGTGCAGAGTCAATGAATTAGCCTTTGTTAAAAGAGGTCGTTGTTTTATCAGAGCCAAATTTGGCAGTCAATTTGAAAACTAATTTACTCCAAGGTGAGCACACTGTCCCTGACCTCCTCTCCATTATGTGTGCCTGTGTTTGCCCGATATGTCCCACCAATTGAGTGATGCTCCCCACTCGTATTCTGAGTACATACATTCCACTCTCAATATGTATCTCACATAATAAACCAGCACATGACTCCCAACCCCTGACCCCAACCTATCCCAACCCCACCTCAGCTGTACTTCTTGCTTCCATTCCATCACTCTGTCGGGTTTCATGCTAATCTTATTTTTCCTTCCAACCTCAACATTCATTGTGTCATAACCGCAATGCATGAGGCATTCTCCTTTCAATGGCTTGTATATTGCAGTGACTCATTTGTATTTAATCAGATCTTTCCGCTACACTTTTATACTTTCCTGTAAGGATAAAAAAGTTCAATAAAAAATTATTAAAAATCAGATGAAAAAAATGTATAGGTGTCCACAACCTCGCTGTGATGAGTTAAGAACAACTGCAAGTGTAAGCAAGTAAATGGGTTTTGTGAAATGTGAGAAAAAATTACATTTCCTTATCATTTCAAAACGGTTCTAATCTCTCTAAAACACTGCTGTCATTGAGAGGAGCTTTAACCTGCATTCCTCGTGTTCAGAACTTCTCCTGTGTTGAAACCAGGGTAGCTGACCCTGGTGGTGTGATGACTAAACACTTGTGGTTGCAGGTACTGGATCAGGATAGTAGCTGATTCACCTTTCCCAGCCTACGGGCACTTGTAATGCCCCAGATACCAGGGCTCAGTGTCTTCAGAACAGAACTTCAGAGATTCAGGCAGTGGGCCGGGAATTGCAAGATAACGATTGACAGTGGTAAAGATGTGGTGAAATCCATCGTTTGCGGAATGATGTTTGACTTGGACTGGTGCTGTTCTCACTTACTTTGTGGGTCATAGTGTGGGACAGTTTGTTGAAGAATCTTTGCAGGAAATCTACAGGGCATCAGGGGAATTGAACAGCCGTACAACATGGAAAAGGGCTATACAGCCCATTGTGTCCGTACCAACCATCTCATACCCATCCATACCAATCCCATTTCCCAGCACTTGGTCTATAGCCTTCTATGCCTTGGTCTGTCAAGTGCTCATCTAATGCTTCTTAAGTGATGTGGGAATACTTGCCTCTGCTAACCCCCTCGGGAAGTGTGTTCCAGAGTGCAACCACCCTCTGGGTGAAAAGTTCTTCCTCAAATCCCCTTTAAATCTCCTGTCCTGACCTTCAAACTTTGCCCTCCGGTTATCTGGTTATGGACACCTCTGCTGAAGGGAGAGCTTTCTCTCTATCTACCCCTATATGTGCCCTTCATAACTGTATATACCTCAGTCAGTTTACCCTCAGCCTAACCCTAACCCAAGGAAAACAAACCCAGCCTCTCCTCACAGCTGAACTGCTCCATCCCAGGCAACATCTTGGTGAATCTCCTCTGCACCCTGTTCAGCACCATCACATTCCTGGAGTGTGGTGACCAGAACCACACTCACCACTCCAGCTACGGTGCTACTAATGCTTTAGATAATTGTACCATCACCATCCCTGCTCTTATATCTGTGCCCTGGCTAATAAAGGCAAGGATCCCATATGTCTTCTTAACCATCCTACCTACCTGTGCTGCTGCCTTTAACGATCCTTGGACACATACAAAGTCAAAGTCAAAGTCGAGTTTATTACATGTGTGCACAGGTGCAATGACAAACTTAGTGCAGCAGCATCACAGACGCAGAGCATCAGAGACACAACACTCACAAGAAAAACATATTAAACATAAATTATTCACTTTAGGTGGATTGGCACACACAGTGAGACTGTAGGTGGAGTGGTACACGATGAGACTGTAGGGGTGGTGGTATACACAGAGAGACTGTAGGTGGGTTGGTACACACAGAGAGACTAGTTGGAATGGTACACAGTGAGACTATAGGTGGGGTTGGTACACACAGAGAGACTATAAGTGGGATGGTACACACAGCAAGACTGTAGGCGGGATAGTACACCCAGTGAGACTGTAGGTGGGGTGGTAGTCAGAGTGTAGGTGGGGCGATGGTACACACAGTGATATTGTAGGTGGAATGGTACACACTGTGAGACTGTAGGTGGGATGGTACACACTGTTAGACTTCAGGTGTGGGTGGTATACACAGTGAGACTTTAGGTTGTACACACAGTGAGACTGTAGATGGGGTGGTACACACAGAGAGACTGCAGGTGGGGGTGGTACACACAGAGAGACTGTAGGTGGGGTGGTACACACAGTGAGACTGTAGGTGGTACATACAGAGAGACTGTAGGTGGGGGTGGTAGTGAGCCTGTAGGTGGGGTGATGGTACACACAGTGAGATTGTAGGTGGGGTGGTATACACAGTGAGACTGTAGGTGGGTTGGTACACACAGAGAGACTGTAGGTGGGTTGGTAGGCACTGTGGAGAACCAAAGGTACTTTGTATAGGGTGTCCTGCTCTGTCTGGGACGCTGGGTGTGGCTCGGACGGTGGTCGCGTGTGTAGCAGGCGGCTGGGGGCGTTGGGCTGCAGTGGACCGGTCAGTGGTGTCCCGGGGAGGGCACAGGTCTCACGGGCAGTTGTTGGCTGCGGATGCCGGAGTCAGATTGCCAGTCTGATACCAAGTCTCGGGACCCAGCAAAGTCCCCACAGCTAATCTCCCTTCTCAAAATGTTTATGAAATGAACGCGCTTCGACCAATTTACCCCTGGTTTACTGCAATGTAAAATACACAGATAATTGAGGACTGATACCCCTGGAAGCTACGGGACCATCTGTCCCGCGACGTCGCGGAGCTGCCGGTGCTGGGGTCCGCTCTCGCCTCTCTGACACACCAACAGGTAGCTGGTACACCCCGACTCTGGGCAGTAATTAACGCTGACAGGCATCTCCTTGGCAACCCCTCCCTCCCTCCCTCCCTCCCTCCCTCCCTCCCTCTCGCAGTCTCCTTCTCTCATTCAACCTCTCTTCCCGGAGTCGAGCAGGTCTCCAGCTCCTCGCCGTCTCCCGCTGGTGAGTGCCGGGTTTTCGGGGCTGTGGGGCTGGCGCCTGAGCTCCCGCACATCGCCGCTGCCGCCTGCGCTTCGGGGTTGGGTGGGGGGTGGTGAGCGGTCGCAGCTGCCCGCGGCTGATCGGGATGGTCTGATGGATGCTCAGCACGGTCTCGCCGCCGGCAGCAGCGGTGGGCGGCGGGCGGTGGCTGGGAGCGGGCGTCGCGGTGAGTGCGGGCGGGGGTCTCGGAGCCGGTGCACGGTCGCCGGGAGGGGAGGGGCGGCCTCCGCCCGTGCGGATGCGGAGACAATGGGGCCGGGGGGGCGAAGCTGCCTGCCGACCCGCAGCACCTGGGAGGGGAGAGAGCCAGCACTCCCCCCACCCCCTCCCTGGCGCGGCTCCCGGCGACCCCCCGATCACCCCCTCCCCACCCAGCCCCTGGCCCAGACCCCCACCTGTGGACACAGGGCTGGCTGTGCCCGGGGAGCTGCCTCCACACTCGGTGCCAGCGGTGGGCTCGCAGCGTGAATGGTCTTAAACCCGGGCGGGACGGGGAGAGAGAGACGGGACCCTCCCAGCAATGGGCCCCGGGGTCTGCTCCCTGAACTCGGCTCTCTGCCTCGGGCACGGCTGCTGCTCACGTTTGACCATCTCCTCCTGCCGAACAATGAGCCGCCGCCCGTTCATTGTGCTGAAGAACTTTAACGTCCGTCCGATCCGCCGCGCCGGTTGGGGCGGTGCGGTGTGCGGAGTGGAGCCCGCTGTAGGTGCGGGCTGTCTCCGAGGGCCCGGAGCTGGACAGGGGGGGACGAGTGAGGACTCTCCACTCAGGGGCTGCCGGATGTTGGAAGTTGGTTTGGACCAAGGTGGACACAGATGATGATGAGGTCTGGGGGCTAAACCCGGCGTCACAGCCTCCGGGATTGGATATTAGGGAAATCGATGGTGCAGGAGGGTGGGTCTGGTGTGATCTGCCGCGTTCTCACTGAACGGCAGAACAGACGTGACGGGCCGAATGGCCCCCTGGTCCTATGTGTTGTGTTGGCGGGCGTTGGGCTGATTTTTGAGGGGGAGTTCGTTCATCACCGCTGCTCGGTTGGGTTGATGAGACGTCTCACGGTGTGCGGCCAAGTGTTCCAGGGTTAGAGCGTCGCCTGGACGCCAGAGGGGTCGGGCGGCCGTGCACAACGGGCAATGAGATGGGGTACGTACTAAAGGGCTTGTGACAGTCTGTGTGTGGCAGGACTGAGGCTTGATGTCCATGGACTGGGAGCACAGGACTGAGGCTTGATGTCCATAGACTCGGAGCAGTTCACCTCCTGAAGATTCCGTCATTTGTTTTCATGCTAAAAATAACTATCTCAACTTAGAACTTTTTCAAATGTTCTCATCTCATCAGTAGTTGGTGTCACCAGTTGGCCAGCGACCCAGGGGGCTGATGGTGTGACTTTGGACGGCTGTATTTGAGGAGGAAGAACAGGCAGTGAGCGCTGACGGCGGAACAGGCATTGCACTGAGCTCACAGCCTGGCCTTCGGGCAGGGGTCAGTGGCTGTGATAACTCCCCCCACACGAGGTGTAGCAGAGTCAATTATTCCACTCTGAATTTAAAGGAGACCATCTCATCCTCGTCTCCCACCCTCCACTACAAATGATGCCAGCTTCACCTCTGCAACACCGTCTGGCTCTATCTGTCTCACAGCTCTGCTTAAACCCGTACCCTCAGTGGGATCCTTCCTCACGACCAACACCTCCCAGACTGGTCACCCATACTTCACCCTCTGGACACTTGAGCCTATTCAAACCCCTGCTGACGGTGCCCTGACCTGCCCATGTTCTGCCTCACATCAATCCTGTGATTCCAACCTACAGAACTTCCTGGGATTGCCAGTGTCCAAGATATAAAATCCCCCTAATGTTCACCCCAACCCCTACAGGTCAAACCCTCCCTGTCTTGTAACCTCCTGCCCCACATCTTTGTGACCTTGTTACCTTGGTTCTTGCTCTGAATTATCCCTTCACCTCACTGTTGCAGATGTGTCTCAGTGGGATTCAGCCATAACTCTGGATCGTTCTCCCTGAACTTTGCACCTCTCTGCTCCTTTAAACCCCCTCCCTCCCCACCCCCATTAGAATATACCCATTTGATTAAGCTTTCAGTTATCCCCTTCCTTGCTTCTGTGCTAGTTTTTGTCTGCTTACCCTGCTGTCAATCTCCTTGGGATGTTTTCCTGTTAAAGGTGCAATACGACTGCAAGTTGTTTCAACTGCCTCAGATGACTTAGTGTCGCACGAGGCACTGGGCAGTGCTTTACCAAGCACCAGAGGAGCTCAGTGCCTGTAGATGCCGAGATGATTCTCATCATCCAACATACAATTTTCAGTCTGGAATTCCCATCCTCACATTATTTATCAATAACCAGACTTCTGTCAATGCCAAAAGTCCTGCCCTGGTTGGTTACAAGTTGCACTCACTGACCTGGAGTCACAACAACCAAAATGGAGCAGCACCTTGAGCACAGCTCTTATTTCCCCCCCCCCCCCAGAAAATACATGGCACAGGCAGCCCGTGAAAGGCAAAATATGCACAATCTTTGATAGCAATAGAAGGCTAGAACCTTGAATGACAGAATGTAATGTTGCAATATTCCTGCCGCAAGCAATGTTCCACCATTCTGGGATGTAACAGAAGGAGGCTTGATCATAAGAAAACAAAACAGAACAGCCATTTGTATTTATATTATTATGATAAGGAATGTTCCAAGGTGCCTAACAATAGATATACGGAAGAAAATGTGGAAGTATTGGGACTGGAGACTGCAGGTTTGATCAGAGAGTTGTGCTTTGAATGGGGGGGGGGGGGAAGGATTGTAAAATCCAAACATTGTCTTATTAAGAGTTAATGTGGTTGATTGAACACAAAAGTGAGGTTGAACTGCACATCTGTCCACTGATTACAGAGTAATATCACAAGGAATTTAACTTTGGATTATAGCAGGATGCACAGAAATGATACTTGAGTTTACTATTGCTATTTGCAAAGAAAACATTGCTGAAAGGTTCAGAGGTACCAGTCAGGATTATAGATGTCAGGATTATTATGATAATGACTTTAAGATCTTGCAATGTGAAGGTTGCGGATGGATGTCATTGTGGTGATTGAAAATTAACTAGATGCAGAGTAACAAAAGGACTGGGTATCATATAATACCCTGTTGAGAAGGTCACCCATCCTCTCCAGTGTACTCGAAGAACTTGTTTCTCATTAGTGTCTCTAGCCTGCATAAATTGGTGAGACAATATTCACCCCTTTGTTGCTTGAAGCTAAAGCTTCATAGCCATAAACTGCTATTGTCAGATCAAACAGAAACTAATTAGATGAATGTATAAGGCAATGGAATTTTAAGAATCTCATGGTGTGGGGATTTGTCATGCTTGGACTTCAGGCTTTGCATGGTAAATGCTTTCCATTCAACATTTTCAGCTTATTGCTTTTTTTCCTGAAGATCATCTAGTACAAACTTCCTTGTGCATCGCACAAATATCAAAACTGCTTTGCTGCTGAGTGTCATCGTGCTGTGGTATAATTATTTTAAGGGAATTATTTTAAAGTGCAGTATTATGTGACAGTTCTACCAAGCCAACCAACCTTCCCTGATTTTGATTCTGTTTTGGAGCCTGACCCTAGCCCTAAATTCCACATTGTGAGCTCTTAAAGTCATTATCATAATAATCCTGGCTTTTATAATCCTGACTGGTACCTCAGAACCTTTCAGCAGTGTTTTTCTCCATGGAATAAGATGTGACTTTGCTGCAGTCGGGGTAGGAACTCTTGTCAAGATTTAGTGTTAGGATAAAGATTTACCTCTTCTGTAAGCAGAAGGTTGCTGTACTGACAGATGATTTGTTCACACGACTTCCGCCACTTCATGACAATCATTTTCAGGCAAAATTACCTTCGCAAAAGTAAAAATCTAATTGCCTTTTGATTCAGTTCATTTATTTAAAATATATTTCCATTCCATTGCATTAATTTTGAAAGATGGGTGAGGTCTTGTGTTTCAGAATGGAATTGGGTAATGGTAGCAGTGGTTATGTTACTCGTAGATAGATTAATGATCATGAGTTCACAAGAATGATCCTGGGAATAAAAGGCTTAACGTACAAGGAGTGTTTGATGTTGTTGGGCCTGTAGTCAATGGAGTTCAGAAGGATGAGGGGGGATCTCATTGAAACCTACCGGATACTGAAAGGCCTGGATAGAGTGGATGTGGAGAGGATATCTCCATTAGTCGGAGAATCTAAGACCTGAGGGCACAGAATAAAGGGACGTCCCTTTAGAACTGAGATGAGGAGGAGTTTCTTTAGCCAGGGGGTGGTGAATCTGTGGAATTCATTGCCACAGAGGGCTGCAGAGGCCAAGTCATTTGGTGTATTTAAGACAGAGATTGATAGGTTCTTGATTGGTAAGGGGGTTAAGGGTTACAGGGAGATGCAGAGGAATGGAATTGAAAAAATCAGCCATGACTGAATGGAGGAGCAGTCTCAATGGGCTGAATGGCCTTATTCTGCTTCAAATCTAATGGTCCTATATGGTGATTTTCACAATCTTCAGATATCCCAACGTGCTTCATAGCTAATGGAATGCTTATTGAAGTGTAATCACATTGGGGAAAAAATATAATGTTAATTTTGGAAAGCATCGGACAGTGAACAACTGTGTACAGGATGGTATGACTAGTAGTGTAGCGGTTAGCGTAAAGCTTTACAGCGCCAGCGACCCAGGTTCAATTCCGGCCGCTGCCTGTAAAGAGCTTGTACGTTCTCCCCGTGTCTGCGTGGGTTTCCTCCGGGTGTTCCGGTTTCCTCCCACATTCCAAAGACGTACAGGTTAGGAAGTTGTGGGCATGCTATGTTGGCGCCGGAAGTGTGGCGACACTTGCAGGCTGCCCCCAGAACACTCTACGCAAAAGATGCATTTCACTGTGTGTTTCAATGTACATGTGACTAAGAAAGAGATCTTATCTTATCTGATGCTCATTCACACAGTGGGTTATTCATCCCAGAAGAAGCGGCCTCCGTGCTCAGACCTCCATTAGCTCCTACCAGACCGCTGTGGTCACTGAGCTACGGTCACCAGTAGAGGCCGGGAACTGGGAGAGCAACTGCTCACTGCTTTGATTCATCTCTTGGCAACTGCCTTTGAAGAACCGTCATAGAATGTGGGCAATCTAGTTCCTCAGGAAGTAGGGTATCAGGGTATGGGATCACTTTTGAGGTGCCTTCTACATGATGTAGGGGATCAGACAAAGCAAAGAAAGTCACTTAGACCCACACACAGCTCAGCAAAAAATACCCTTCACAGAAACCGCCAAGCCTCCTGCGGATTGGATGTAGATCATCGATAGACATGGGCAATGGAGACTTGTTAGTTCACCACTGTGGGCATGACTGGCGTTTATTGCCCTTCCCTCAATGCCCTTGAGTAGGTAGTTAGCCGCAGAGAGCTGTTAAAGGAAAAGTCTGGAATCACACAAAGGCCACACCAGGTAAGTATGGCAGGTTTCTTTCACTTCTGTGAGAATCCTGTAGTTTCACAATCACCATTACTGAAACCAGTATTCTGATTCTAGATGCAGTTAAAAGTTGAATTTAAACCACCCAGTTGCCTCTGGATACTAATCCAGTAATAACTGATACCAGGCCCCTACTTAGAGCATGGAGTTAATTCAGTGCCCATGTTAACTATGTGTTCAATCTGCGAGACAGAATTGTCACCAAGGTTGTGTGATGTGAGATTGGCAGGAATACTGGTGTGAATGGCTGTGTGCATTGCTCCTCCAGTGCCTCTGCCAGCCTGACACCTAAATTACAGTGGGAGAGCTGCCACAGCTTCCCCTGCAGTGCTTTGGTTTGATGTGAAGACAAAAATAAAAGCTGGAATGGTGAGAAGCAGTGCTCGTTTGGAACTAGGAGTTTCTCTGCAATACAAAGAGCAGGATGACAATGTTGAGGCATAAATGTTCTTGGGACAGAGTTAATGTGGACAGAGTTTGCATGAGCAGTTTCCATTGTTCGTGTGGCTTTATGGTACATGAAGGTGGCAAAATGTGAGACCAGAGAGTTGGGTTTTATAGTCAGGAAAGAAACACACACGTAAGACAGCAACTCCGTTACAGTCAAATTCCAGTATCAGTATTTGGCATCATCTTACCTTTTTGTTTCTAAATTAAATTTTAAATTAAATTAAGTTTTATTCACAGCGTGGTAACAGGCCCTTCCGGCCCAATGAGTCCGCGCCGCCCATTTTAAACCCAATTAACCTACCCATACGTTTTTGCAATGTGGGAGGAAACCAGAGCACCCGGAGGAAACCCACGCAGCCACGGGAGAACGTACAAACTCCTTACAGACAGTGACGGTAAAAGTCCCATTGAACTAGATAATGTGTGAAGGTTAAGATGAGCTGTTTGTGATAATGTGCTGAGTTTATAACATCTGCTGCCACATACAGTTGAGCTTTTCACACTTGTGCTTTATTGTTCAGATCAGGAGTCACTTGGTTAAGCTGGAAGGAAGGGTATAAGCCACGTGGAATAAGAACCCACACTTAGAAAGTGGAAACACAAGAGGCTGCAGATGCTGAAATCTGGATCAAAGAGCAAACAGCTAGAAGAATTCAATGGGTCAAACACACTGCTGGAGGTAAAGGGATGATGGACATTTTGGGTCCTGATGCAGGGTCTTGACCTGAAACATCAACCACATCCCTTTGCCTCCACAGATGCTTCCTGACCCACTAAGTTCTTCCAGCAGTTATAAAGCACCTTCATCCTAAGGCAGGGCATGTCATTTTCAGTGAGGGGTACAGCTGTGGAGCTGTGTGGGGAGGGTGTGAGACAAGGCTGTGGAAGAAGAATGACTCTGAGGGTGCAGAGGGTAGGAAAGCTATGAGGAACGGGTGATGGATGAAGACCCTTCCTGCAGCATAAAGAAACGACAAAGCAGGGAAGTTCTGAGTAGTGAAGAGCTTTTCTTTACCTTTCCATCATGAAATCAGCAGGAAAGAGTGTTTTTCTGTACAATATGTTGCAAAACTTTAAAGTGCTCTTTAGAAAGAAACCATTTTCAATGGACACAACATGTGGGGGAGATCTTCCTGCTGACTGGATATTAAACAGACTTGGTTATCCAATGATATGTAAATGGCTGAGTTTATTGTTGCTAAGCTTCTGGTGTTGGAACTGGTGTGGCAGTTGTAACTGGTCACATCTTGGCCACAGGACTAGTTGGGAAACCCTCCCTGGGTCCTTTTAATATTTTGTCAGGTGTAGCTTCTTCTCTGATCTAACGGTGCCAATGTCTGCAAAATCACTTTTTCACGACGTCAGTTCTCCATGGCATCCTTCAACTTGAGCAGTAGCAGGTTGTTTTAGTGTAGGGGAGGCTACGTTGAGCATCATCACCCCTTCACCCAAGGGCCATGTATGTGAACCATCTGGAGTCAAGAATACCTTTAGCTGAAGTCGTCTAGCTCAAATAACCTTGGGATTGAATCCAGACTTTCCCGTTTTCTAAGACAAGACCTGACAGAACACTTGCACATGGAACCACTGAAGGAGTAGCATTGCTACATTTCCTTAAACAACAGAGGAAGGCCATTCAGCCCATCGAGTCTGTGCTGGCTCTCAGAGCACACCCATCAGTTCATTCCCCCACCTATCTCTCAGTAACCCGCCTTCACTAGGGAAATGTACAGCACATTTTGGGATGTGGGAGGAAACTGGAGCATCCGGGGTAAAACTGCAGGGAGGACATGCAAACTCCACACAGACGGCACCGGAAGTCAGGACTGAACCCAGGTCACTGGAGCTGTGAGGCAGCAGCACTACCTGCTGCACTGTTTTGCTGCCTCCAAGTTGTTAATGGATGTTACGAGAATGTCATGGGGTATGAATTGCTTGATTCAGGAACATAACAACAGAGGCTAAATAATCTTCAGGAGCTGCCATGTTCCAGCCACGCATCAGAATCTACTAATTACCGACAGACAATCTATTCAGAAAACAATTTATTCCAATAGGAACTTTGAATTTTTTTAATTCATCAGGATCAAGATGACGTGGCAGACAAATTCTGTTTTATTTCTTTCTAATGATCTTCTTGCCCACACCCAAGCAACACTTCCACCAGTGGGAAATTTCCATTCCTTCAACAACCACAATTTATGGCTTGTTGAAAAAGATTTCTCACAAAGGCCAGTTGTTGCCCTGAGTGAGTGTGGTGCGGCGTATGGTTGGCGAGTTGTGGTGGTACGAACCCTGATTTTCCATCCTTTAAACTGATGGAAAATGGGCTTTGAGGTTTGTGAACTCAGCACAAAGAGCCAGAGGAAGGTGCCCATGATCAACAGTTGGTGATGAACAATTGGTTTCCATTCAGAACTAAATGAAATTTTGCCAAAATTAAAGGGAGCATTAACACCATGGAACCTCATATCCAGAGCGAGATAATCTGTGTTTACTTCTGTTTGACTCTGATGATAAATACTTCCAACACATCCCAATGTGAATAAATGTGACCTAAACACAACACATGACTCAAGATCTGACTGTCAGTGAGCTCTCCTTAGATCATGAAATCTGAAGGGAAGGTGTGCGTGTGCTATTTGTAGTGAATTGTAAATGAATTTCTTACGAAGGCATTCATGCCTTTAGTAGTAATGCACTCAGCTGATTGGGTATCAAGCAGAATATCTCAGTGTTACTGAAATGAATGCCTTATTGATGCTGGGCTGATGTCATGCTGGATGGAAGCAGATACGATCAGCATCTGTTTCCCACATCATTCAGCCCATAGTCTATTCTTTATGAGAATGTGAGAGGACAGGTAATGTGGTCTTGAAATGTGTCCCCTTCGGACGACGGCTGCTGCAGAACAACTGCCCAAGGCATAATGCACTACTGAAAGAACAGTAGACATGGAAGAGACCTTCTGTTCATGTGCTGGTCTGTTCTGGAGCATGCAAAGGCAGCTCAAATGTCTGGCAGCAAGACCTAGCCAGAGGAGCCCTATGTGCAGAGGGCTGGCAGACAGCGGGTTTTGGGCTGTGGATGGGAGCTTGAGCACTGAATGGGGTCATGGATTAGGGCCTGATGGGGGGATCTGATTGGTGATAAGTCTATCGGGTGACGGGGTATTGTCCTGGGGGATTGTCAGTTTGGTGCAGTGGTGGAGGTCAGAACCATGGGGGGTGAGCCCCAAGGAGAGTTGGAAGGTAACTGGATAATTACAAATACAAATTCGCCAATGACACCACTGTTGTTGGACAAATCACAGGTGGTGATGAGTCAGCGTACAGGAGCGAGACAGGGCACCTGCTTGAGTGGTGCTGCAACAACAACCTCTCACTCAACGTCAGTAAAACTAAAGAGCTGATTGTTGACTTCAGGAAGGGGAAGGAGGGCAAACATGTGCCAGTCTACATTGGGGGATTGATGGTGGAGAGAGTCAGCAGCTTTAAATTACTGGGTATTAACATATCAGATGACCTGTCCTGGGTCCTGCACACAGATGCAATCACAAGGAGGGCATGCCAGCGTCTTTACTTTCTTAGGTGGTTAAGGAGGTTCAGCTTGTCACCAAACACTAACAAACTTCTACAGATGTGCTGTTGAAAGTATCCTGACTGGTTGCACTATGGTCTGGTATGGCAACTCAAATGCACAGGAATGCAAGAAGCTGCAGAGAGTAGTGGACTCAGCCCATGAGCACGTCCCTCCCACTATCGATAGGTGCTGCCTCAAGAAGGCAACATCCATCATCAAAGATCCCCACCATCTAGGCCATGGCATCTTCTCACAGCTACCATCAGGCAGGAGGTACAGAAGCCTGAAGTCCCACACCACCAGGTTCAAGGACAGCTACTTCCCTTCAACTATTCGGTTCTTGAACCAACTGGCAAAACCCTAATCACTACAGTTTAGCAATGCTATGACCACTTTGACCACTTTGCACTAAAACGGACCTTTTTTTAATGTTCTGATTGTGTTCTTTCTTGTAAATATTGTATATAATTTATGTTTTTCTTGTGAATGCTGCTTATCTGATGCTATGTGCCTGTGATGCTGCTGCAAGTAAATTTTTCATTGCACCTGTGCACACATGTACGTGTGCACATGACAATAAACTCAACTTTGACTTTGACTTTAATTGAACAGCTTCTCAGCTAACTCTGTTTCAGTCTCCCCAGATATTGCCTGACCTGCTGAGTATCTGTAGGCTCCTCAGTTTTTGCATTACTGGCCACCCACCTACGTTAGTATTTCCAGAACTGGGCTGGCGTGGGTTCTGCTCAGAGAAGCCTTTCCTAAGCCCATGCAGCAGCACGACGGGAAGGTCGCTGTTCTGAGAATGGTCTACAACAGACATGCTCAAAAGTACATACCCCAATTTACATTGACAACGTCGCAGTGG
Organism: Pristis pectinata; assembly: GCF_009764475.1. Lineage (NCBI taxonomy): Eukaryota > Metazoa > Chordata > Chondrichthyes > Rhinopristiformes > Pristidae > Pristis > Pristis pectinata. Next base: position 26,061,497 of record NC_067434.1, read on the forward strand.
AGCTTTGCACAGGAAGTGACATCATTCTATGCACATTGAACACTCACATCATTGGTGGAGGTATGATTCACTGCAGATGTGCTGGGTGCATTTCTCAAGTGGGACATTCAACCTGAAATGGTGGCAGTCTTGTTCCATTCCAGAAATAACTGATTTATGTCCCAAAATGGAAATTCACCAGTGCTGTGTGACTGAATTTCTGGCCCTGTGAATCTTTTCTGCATCCCTGCCGTTTAGTGGCATGTTCAGTCAAACTTGGGTGTTACTATTGGCTGATGTTACAGTGAGGCAGCAGTAGGCTAACCTTCTGCTTTCTCCTTGATAAAAGTGTTTGTTTACTGGTTCCCTGACTGTAATCAGATTAACGATTGTGGGTTAAACAAACAAGGCTCTGAATTCATCAGCTAAACCGTCAGAACTGAAGGCAGGGCAGCTGCAGAGCACAACCACGGGAGGGGGATGGACATAAGCAGTGTGGTCAATAGTAGACCCTTCAAACAACACAATAATAAGGTCTGACCAGAAAGGGAATCCTGGCAGTAAGAAAAGCCTCCGATCAAAACACTGAATATAAACATAAGATAGTAAGATGCCAAACAATATTTTCCCATAATACAAACGACAGGGCACACTATCCATGTTAATCCAGATAAATGCACTGGTGGAACAGACAGGGCTAACTAGATTAACCCAGAGGGATGTAATTATTCCCAAGCAGGAGAGAGAAACATAAACCTTATGAAATGCTAAATACCTTTGAGAGTGAGTCAGTATATGCTGTGGTTGGTAGGAAATGGCAAAAATCCAAAGGCAGGTGCTAGAAATCTGAAATAAAAACAAAGTGTTGGAAATACTCATCAGGTCAGGCAGCATCTGTGGAGAGAGAAACAGGGTTAACATTTCAAATTGATATTGCCTGACGGGCCAAGTATTTCTCTTCGTACTTCAGGTGGAATTAACAGTTCAGGTGTTTGGTAGAAAGGGCATGAGTGGTTGCAAAGTCCCTGTCATCAACAACTGGAAACCTGTTGTAAAACACGGATGAGGAATTGGCTGATGGGTTGGGAGAGAAACAGGTGTTTGTCCAGGGAAAAGGAAGTGAATGGAGAAGGGGGCATGTGGAGGAGGTGGGGCTGAGTGTGCCCAGGCACTAACCAGACTTTTTAATATTCATTCAAGGGGTGTGGGCTTCATAGGTTGAGCCAGTGTTTAATCACCCGTCCCTAACTGCCCTTCAGAAGGTGGTAATGAGCTGCCTTCTTGAACTGCTGCCGTCCTTGAGGTGTGGGTGTACCCACAGTGCTGTTAGGGAGGGAGTTCCAGGATTTTGACCCAGCGACCGTGATATATTTCCGAGTCAGGATGGGGTGTGGCTCAGAGGGCAACTTCCAGTGGGTGGTGTTCCCCGTGCTTTTGGTGCCCTTGTCCTTCTAGCTGGTAGAGGTGGTGGGTTTGGAAGGACTCTGAGGAGTCTCGGTGAGTTGTTGCAGTGCATTGTGTAGATGTACAAACTGCTGCCACTGTGTATGGGTGGTGGAGTGAGTGGATGGGTGTGGATGGGGATGCCAATCCAATCCAATTCTCCACTTGCCTGGAAGCTGCACTCAGACGGGCTGCTTCATCCTGTACGGTGTCAAGCTCCTTGAGTGTTGTTGAAGCTGCACTCATCCAGACAAGTGCAGAGTTGGATCTGATGGAGCAGCTATAAACCCGAGGGGTTACACTTTCCAGGGATGATTCAGGGAAAGCAGGAATTGGACTCTTGGGGTGGGAATGATGGACCTTGGAATGTTCACAGTGGGAAGGAGGTAACCAACAGGTGGTACAGAGACACAACAGACAGCACACAGTTGAGGTGTTGCAGACCGAGCCACAATGACCGGCCGCGCTGTGGTTGCTGAATCTGCAGGTGTCCATAGCGTTCACTGCCGTCCAGCACCAGGTCTGACTCACACCGGAGGTTTGGAGAGGGAGGAAACCGGCATGTCTGCTGGTGCTCAATACAGCTGTGACTCCTCTCTGAGATCAGTGGGCTTCCCCCGGGACCAGGCACATCCTGTGTCTCCACCTCAGTCTGTCTGTGTGACCTGGGCCTGACCCTTCACCCTCTGCAGTGGAGGAGACTGTGGGCTTTGCACAATTACACAGGAGCTCCTCGTTAACGGGGGGGGGGGAAGATTCAAACTGCCAGAGGAGCTCAGTGGGTCAACTGTCCATCTCCCCCCACAGATGCTGTTCGACCCACTGAGTTCCTCCAGCAGTTTGTGTGTTGCCCCAGCAGAAGGTGGATTGTTGGTGCCAGGGGTATGCTCAGACCTGGGTGGTGTGGGGCTGGAGGTGTGGGGACCGAGCTTGGTGTTGGTGGGAAGGTCCCACACTGGCTGTTTGGATGAACTGTTGAAACACAATGTGACCCGAAGGTTCAGAGGAACTGTCACAGACTGTTTCAGGAAGACTTCAGGCAGTTGGAGCTCTGTGGCCTGTGGTTATACTGGGACGGAGTGTAGGAGACCGGGTGTATGGGACAGGGTGTAGGGGATGGTGCGTATGGGACTGGGTGTGTGGGACCGGAGTGTGTGGGATGGGGTGTGTGGGACGGGGTGTATGGGACGGGGGTGTAGGGGACCAGGTACATGGGACAGGGGTGTGTGGGACAGGGGTGTGTGGGACCAGCGACCAGGTGTATGGGACGGGGTGTATGGGACGGGGTGTATGGGACCAGCGACCAGGTGTATGGGACGGGGTGTATGGGACGGGGTGTATGGGACTGGGTGTATGGGATGGGGTGTATGGGACCAGCGACCAGGTGTATGGGACGGGGTGTATGGGACGGGGTGTATGGGACTGGGTGTATGGGACTGGGTGTGTGGGACGGGGTGTGTGGGACGGGGTGTGTGGGACTGGGTGTGTGGGACGGGGTGTATGGGACGGGGTGTGTGGGACGGGGTGTGTGGGACTGGGTGTATGGGACTGGGTGTATGGGACGGGGTGTGTGGGACGGGGTGTGTGGGACGGGGGTGTGTGGGACGGGGGTGTAGGGGACCAGGTATATGGGACGGGGTGTGTGGGACTGGGTGTGTGGGACGGGGTGTATGGGACGGGGTGTATGGGACGGGGTGTGTGGGTCGGGGTGTGTGGGACGGGGTGTGTGGGACGGGGTGTGTGGGACAGGGGTGTATGGGACGGGGGTGTATGGGACCAGGTGTAGGGATTGGGGTGTAGGTGACCATTGTTGCTGCTGCAGTCTCTGCCAGAACCCAGGGCAGGGCAGGGCAGGAGAGGAGATAAAGTTACCCTCATCCCTCTCCCAACACCACGCTCCCCCCAGCCTGTGATTGAAGATCAGAGCCGTATAGAGAAGGAATGTGAAAATTTAAAAACCTGCAGATGCTGGAAATCTAAAATAGAAACAGAATCTGCTGGAAACACTTAGCAGGTCAGGCAGCATCTGTGGGAAGAGAAACAGAGCTAAGGTTTCAGGTCGAAGACCCTCGTTCAGAGCTGGGAAGGAGATAAGAGAAGCTTCTCTGGTTGCTTTCAACACCATTTATTTCCTTCTCCCCTCTGTGGGAGGAGGACGTGCCCCCACCTGACCTGCCAGACCTGTCCTCCTGCTCTGCGTTTCATAGCTCCCGTCAGTCCTGATGCAGGGTTTTCGACCTGAAACATTGACAATTCCTCTCCCGCCCACCACAGATGCTGCTCGACCCACTGCATTCCTCCAGCAGATTGTTTGTTGTTCCGGATTCCAGCATCTGTGGTCTCTGTGTGTCCTCCATTCCCTTGTCTCTGCCCTCACCCTCTAGCTGCTCGCAGTCACTCACTGACCAGATAACCTTGTTTACAGCTTATCCCCATGGTCACCCCGGTTTTACCCCATCAGCGACATCCCCCTCCCCCCTTCCCTGTCATCTAACGAGCTTCTTCCCTGTTCTGACGATGGATCTCTGACCTGAAACCTTAGCTCTGTTTCTCTCCCCACAGATGCTGCCTGACCTACTGAGTACTTTCAGAATTTTCTGTTTTTAGTATAGAAGGAATGTTTCAACTCACTGCTCAGGTCCAACAAGTGATCAGTAGAAATGCATCATGAAGTAATGAAGTGACTTGCTTTAGAATTCAAAGGACACTCACCTGAAGAAGGGAAACGTGTTTATACAACACCTTGTGATGTTCCAAACTGCCCACAGATGATTAAATACTTTTGGATGCATGGCGATAGTTCTAATGTGGGAAACCAGAGCAGTTTGTGCACAGCAAGCTCCCACCAACAACACTGTGATAACCATCTGCTTCTGCTGGCATTAATGGAGGGGTTGTTGTCAGCAGAATGCTGCAGGAAACTCCCCTGCTCTTCTAAACAGTGCCAGCCACCTTTTGCATCAGTCCTTCCCCCTCCCCCAACAGAGGGAGCCTCGACATCTGAGAGGCATTTGGACGGGCACGTGAACAGGCAGGAATGAAGGGATATAGACCATGTGCAGGCAGATGTGCAGTTTAAATTAGCATCATGGTCAGCACAGACATGGTGAGCTGAAGGTATTGGTATTGGTTTATTATTGTCACTTGTACCGAGGTACAGTGAAATACTTGTCTCGCATACCGATCGTACAGGTCAATTCATTACACAGTGCAGTTACATTGGGTTAGTACAGAGTGCATTGATGTAGTACAGGTAAAAACAATAACAGTACAGAGTAAAGTGTCACAGCTACAGAGAAAGTGCAGTGCAATAAGGTGCAAGGTCACAACAAAGTAGATCATGAGGTCAGACTCCATCTCATCCTATAAGGGAATCGTTCAATAGTCTTATCACAGTGGTATTGGTATTGGTTTATTATTGTCACTTGTACCAAGGTACAATGAAAAGCTTGTCTTACAAACCGATCGTACAGGTCAATTCATTACACAGTGCAGTTACATTGAGTTAGTACAGAGTGCATTGATGTAGTACAAAGTGTCACAGTTACAGAGAAAGTGCAGTGCAATAAGGTGCAAGGTCACAACAAGGCAGATCATGAGGTCGTAGTCCAACTCATTGTATAAGGGAACTGTTCAATTGTCTTATCACAGTGGGGTAGAAGCTGTCCTTAAGTCTGGTGGTACGTGCCCTCAGCCTCCTGTATCTTCTACCCGATGGAAGAGGAGAGAAGAGAGAATGTCCTGGGTGTGTGGGGTCTTTGATTATGCTGACTGCTACACCAAGACAACGAGAGGTAAAGACAGAGTCCAAGGAGGGGAGACTGGTGTCCGTGATGTGCTGGGCTGTGTCCACAACTCTCTGCAGTCTTTTGCGGTCTTGGGCAGAGCAGTTGCCGTACCAAGTCGTGATGCATCCAGATAGGATGTTTTCTATCGTGCCTGTTCTTGTGCTGTACTGTTCTATGTTCTATGTTAAGGTGTCATCTGAAAGTCAGATCTGACAGAGAAGCACTCCCTTCGCACCGCACCAGTGTGTCAGCTGAGAGTTTTGTGCTCAAGTCTTTGGAGTCAGGACCACAACATCCTGCCTCAGAATGATGCCAACTGAGCTGTGGCTAAAGCAGTCAGTGCCAAGCATGTTTGCCTTTAAGTGAAACGGTGTGCATTTAAGTAAATTCATCCACTTGCATTTTTCACTTAGATTTGTCTGTGAATTAAAACATGTTGATGTCAATTTGGTAAAGTTGTCATCTGACTGCTTATTTACACTGAAGTAAACATTGACAGAGTGAAGAACTGGGGAGATAATGTCAGGTTTTGAGAACTCTCTCAAACTTGCCAGTCATTTAGAAGCTGGTTTTACTGGTCCTGAAGTAAAGTCACAAATATCAGCAGGTGGGACACCTGTGGAAGGAGATTTGCAGCACTAACTGCCAGAGTTTGTACCATGTGAACTGACCCAAACCACCTTCAGTGATTAACAATTACCCCCTGCGTAGAACTGGGAATACATCCTTTAACTGCTAATTCAGAGCTACATTAAAATAATGGAAGTATCTATCAGAGAAAGCTCCTGGTTAACTCTCTCCCTCTTTTACAGGTGGGGTTAATCATTCCAATCAGACATGGTGAAGCCTGGATGCAATTTCTCTGAGAAGGCAGAGAAAGAACAGGGTGTGGAAGATGGCTTTGATAACATCCCCTTGATAACTCCACTGGATGTAAATCAGCTTCAACAGCCGCTCCCCGAGAAGGTACATTGTAAAACAATCCTGTGCGTCTGGGTCAAACGAAGGGAGGTCACGCCACAGACAGGCAGCTCATGTGGGCACTACTGGCTGAAAATGTACATGTGCACATGAATTAAATAATTAGGACTGAGATTGCATTAATTTCCGTTGATATGGTTTTAGAAAGAATTAAAAAAGGCACGGATTAAAAGCTCCCTTCTGTGGAGGCTCCAGCCCCACATCAGCTCCCTGCCCGAGCCTTTCTATCAAGTGAGCCGCCTTGGGGAAATTTTTTTCCCCCAGGGAGCAAGCAGGTAATGAAAGGTAAGTGTCCACAGACATTCCCACAGCACACAGGGGCAGAACTGAGGGCAAACCATTTGACAGAATGAGATCAAAGAAGGAAGAAAAAGGCAGTAAAAATCATAAAGGCAACCTCCAGCAACTAGGCTTGATTTTTTAAATGCCATCAAATTTGCATTCTGTGCAACCTTGCTGGCTGCCCTTGGCCAGTCTCTCCCAGCTGGCTTCCACACGGTGGTCCCCATGGACTCTGGGCAGTCTCGAGCAAAACTGCAACTGTTTCCCAGCGTTTACAACTTTTGATAGTTTTTGAAAGTTTCTCAATGTTGGAGGAGTTCAGGAAATCTCTGGTTAAGCCACACCCATAGTTTAATTCGCTAACAAAACTTTTTTAGCTATTTCAAGGGTAGGGTTTGTTCTGGTCCAACTCCAGAGTGAAGACAGTTTCACACATGAGGGCCCCGTCAGTGAGGACTGTAGAAAGCACTCACCACCAGCTCAGCAGCAAATAGCGGGTGGCTCACGGCTAGCGGGAAATCAGAGCATCGCCTGTCCTGGCTGCACTTATAGAAGGGCTTTGACAGCCGGTGAAAGCCCATCCCCAGATGCTGCCAAATCTATTGAATGTTTGTGGATGACTTTGCCGTTCACCAATGTTCAGTATCACACCCTGTTAACAAAGAACTAAAATAACCACAAAAAATTACAATTTAAAAGTCAAAGGACTGGAAACAATTAAAAACATTTAAACTCACTTAAATAAATCAAATAAAAATCTTTGCTGACCTTTGCCAAGAACTGATATTTCTCAATCACTTCTATGGGTCTACTGTACTTGTGGCAGATTACTGGAGCTATGAAAATCAACACTGCCAACCTTATGTTCATACCATGCTTACTGATCACTAAAACTCAGTGATCTGTGGTTAAACATTGTGTTTTGTAAATAATTTAGAACAGAGGGAGACATTTTACTTAAAGAAATTTTAAACCAATATCAGCTTTCCAATAGAAGTTCGTGAATAAATAATGATAGGTTATTGATGGACTTCCTCATCTTCTGGACCTCATCAACACAGTTGGCTTCCAAAGGGGCTCCTCCAGTTGTTCTAGCTACAGTGGTTACAGGGTGTGGTGATGTTTTGGTTCTGGTGGGGACTTTCTGGGCTACCAATCCAAAGGCCTGGGCTACCAATCCAAAGGCCTGGGCTAACAATCCAGTTTAGATCCCACCATGGCAGGCAGAGAATTTGATTTTGACTAACTTAATGATGATGACTAATTTAAAAGGAAAAGCAAGCATTGGTAATAGTAACCACGTCGACTGTAAAACCGTGATGACTTAAGGAAGGAAATCAGCCATCCTTGGAGCCTAGACGTGAGTCAGAGTTGCAGCGATGAGGATGGTGCAGAATTACTTTCTCTGGAAGGTGAAATGCTCATATCCACAAAAAAATCACTGGGCACAAAGTAGACTTTTGTTGTCATGTTATTGTGCACAGAATCATTTCAGCTTCCCACATTTGTGAGACTATTTCTCCTCAAATCTTTTTTCACTCCTCCCCCATTCCACAGGGCAGCTCTCTGCCTGCAACTGGACTGCTGGTGCCTTCCTGTTTGCATGTGTCAGTGAGTGAGTGCAGGTCAGTCAGTGGTTGGTTAACCTCAGGAAGCAGCACCATGCAAGTTAAGTTCATTGCTGTTCTGACCATGATGTACCTCTGGAAGTTCAAAACAGTAATGAGGAGGAGTAGCTCAAGAAGGCGGCATCCATCACTAAGGACCCTCACCATCTGGGACATGCCCGCTTCTTGTTACTACCAGCGAGGAGGAGGTACAGGAGCCTGAAGACCCACACTCAATGATTCAGAAACGGCTTCTTCCCCTCCGCCATCAGATTTCTGAATGGTCCATGACCCCATGAACACTACCTCATTATTCCTTTTCTTGCACTATTTATTTATTTTTGTAATTTATAGTAAATTTTATGTCTTTGCACTGTATTGGAATTGGTTTATTATTGTCACTTGTACCGAGGTACAGTGAAAAACTTGTCTTGCATACCGTTCGTACAGATCAATTCATTACACAGTGCACTGAGGTAGTACAGGGTAAAACAATACAGAATGCAGAGTAAAGTGTCACAGTTACAGAGAAAGTGCAGAGCAGCTAGACAATAAGGTGCAAGGTCATAACAAGATAGATTGTGAGGTCAAGAGTTCATCTCATCGTACTAGGGGACTGTTCAACAGTCTTATAACAGCGGGATAGAAGCTGTCCTTGAGCTTGGTGGTACATGCTTTCTAGTGCTGCCACAAAACAACAAATTTCACGTAATGTAATGATAATAAACCTGATTCTGATTCATAGAGCAATACAGCACGGATACAGGCCCTTCAGCCCAACCAGTCTATGCTGACCCAGCTAGTCCCAATTTCCTGCGTTCGGCCCATACCCCTCCAAGCCCCACCCCTCCATGTACCTATCCAAGTGCTTCTTAAATGATACTGCCTCACCCACTTCCTCTGGCAGCTCATTCCACACACTCACCACCCTCAGCGTGAAAAAGTTGCCCCTAAATCTATGTCCCCTTGTTTTGGACTCCCCTACCCTGGGGAAAAGACTGTTGCTGTCCACCTTATCTATGCCTCTCATAATTTTAAACATTTCTATAAGGTCGCTGCCCCATTCTCCTACGCTCCAAGGCCAACCTCTCCCTATAACTCAGGTCCTCGAGTCCTGGCAACATCCTCGTAAATCTTCTCTGCACTCTTTCCAATTTAACCACGTCTTTCCTATAACAGGGTGACCAAACTGTACACAGTGCTCCAAGTGCGGCCTCACCAACGATTTATACAACTCCAACATAATGTCCCAACTCCTGTACTCAGTGCCCTGACTGATGAAGGCCAATGTGCTAAACATCTTTTTCACCACCCGGTCTACCTGCTTTCAAAGAAATACGCACTTGTACTCCCAATTTGAAAAGGAACAGGCCAATGTTTTTGCAGTGTTTACAGCTTCCATCTGCTCTGTTCTGGCTTGAACAGACATTTTGATATGTTTCTAAACGCAATAATGATTTTCGGAAATTATTCAATAACAATTGGTTGAACGATGGGGGAGATTGGCAGAAGGTAACTGAGGCCAACTGCCTGAGATTGTTTGGGCTGACAGGGTTCACTCCCTCCACGTCCCTCCATGGCCTTCCCCTGTACTTTGTATCCCTGGTGTCAGGTTGCAACACAAGAACATTGTCCTCACCTGTTGCACCAATGTGCCATTTCCAGCCCAGTCATATCTATTAATTAGCTACTATAGTTTGCATTTTCAACATTGATAAGAAAAAATGAGGTCTCATATTGCTTGGAAATTAATTTGGATCCCAGAGTACAAATCCACAAATCACCAAATTAGGTGACAAATATCACTGTGGCCCAAAAAGGAACTGAATCACTAGAGTTTGTATTTAGAGGAATAGAGTTGGGAAGTAGAAGTTCTGGTAAAGCAGCACTGGATCTCGGCTGACCACAGTTGACAAGTGCTAATTGTCAGAGTGTGAAAAGGAGGGAGTGAACTAGATCCAATAAAGATTTACAAGACTTACAAAGATTTACAAAGATTTACAAGGGTTATGTGAATGCAAAAGGCTTGATTAGTAAGTTTGCAGATGACGCAAAATTCAGAGGTGGTGTTGATAGTGAAGAAGGTTACTGTAGATTATGGGGGATGTTGATCAGTGAGGGAAGTGGACCAAGGAGTGGCAACTGGATTTCAATACAGATAAGTGTGAGGTGATGCATTTTGGAAAGTGAAACCAGCGTAGGACTTATACTATGAATGGTAGGGGACTAGGGAGTGTAATGGAACAGAGGGAACTAGGAGTACAAGTACATAGTTCATTGAAAGTTGACCTGAAGGGCCTGTATCCATGCTGCATTGCTGTATGACTCTATGATGAAACCAGAACAACAGTTACATCTCTCAGGAATGTATGAGCAGGTTGGGCCTCTGCTCTCCAGAAAGGGGAGAGCTGAGGGTGAGCTAATGGAGACCTTTACACTTGGGAAAGGGTTTGCAGAGCAGACCCAGAGAGCAAGTGGGAAGAGAAGAACTGGGCCCAGTATAGATAATCATAAGTCAAATAGATAATTCAGAAGAAATTTTTTCCAGGTGGTGTCAGAATGTGAAATCTGCTTCACATGGACTTACTTAAGCTGAATGAGCACATGAGAGTAATACACAAAAAATGCTGGAGGAACTCAGCATGTCAGGCAGCATCCATGGAGGGAAATAAACAGTCAACATTTCGGGCCAAGACGCTTCATCAGGACTCCAAAGCACATGAGAGGATTCAGATTCAGATTCAATTAATTCATCGTCATGTACACCCATACACCAATGAAATTCCTCGCTCATATGAAACTCATAGAGTAAACAGTGTGTGTGGTATTAATAAATCCAACAATAAATACAGTGACGGGCGCAAAACAGCAGAACGGTGCCGAGACTGCAGTGCGGTCTGAGGCAGTGCAGGCAGAAACACTGAAGCGACAATAATGGAGTAACCGAGAGAGGGAGAGTTCAGGGTTCGAGAAGGTGGCAGCACCACCGGGAAGGGGGTGTGAGAGAGGTGACTGGATAGGAGTCTGACAGCAGTGGGGGAGAATCTGTTCATGAGTCTCGACATCTGGGCTTTCTGGCTCCTGTATCTTCTCCCAAAAGGTAGGAGAGAGAAAAAGGAATGGCCAGGGTGGCAGGTGTCCTTGATGATGATAGGGTTCGGTGAGGGAAGATGGGAGGAGTCAAGGAGCATAAACCTTGCTGTGATTGGGTCAATGGTCATTTTAGGTGCTGTGACATGTATCGATCTGCCTGACCTTCATTTTCCCACTGATCCCATGGCACCTGTGCCAGTGTTCCTGAACCCCACAACTCCTCAGAGGATAAGGAGAGTCCATAACAATGGGCTAGGGCAATCTCTAAGCATGGGGAAGCTGGAGTCCCCAGCTTGAAACGTTGTACAGACCCACAGTCACAATCAGCAGTAAAGGTCTCTGGTTGTGGGGCTCCCACCTCACTACCTTTATTTGCTTCCTCTTAAGAGTCCCTGCTTAGGACAGAACCTGCCTTCCTCACAGCCCAGCTAACAGCTGGTGATGCCTTTCCAGTAAAGGTGGGGCAGAATGTCACACAGCTGGATCATGGAATCAAATAGAACTACAAGGAAGGAGGCCATTTAGCCTATTACGTACACAGATCAAGCCAGTTTAGATGGAAAAGCTGGAACATTGCTTCATGGAGACAGGAAGACCAAGGGGAACTTGATGGGTCCCATTTCACTTTGCTGCTGCCTCGATCTGATCTCTTTACCTTTCATCCAATGCCCAGGTGGTGGTGAAGACCAGGACTGAGTATCAGATCCAGCAGAAGAAAAAGAGAAACCTGCACATCCCTGGGATTAAGAAGCTGAACATTAACCTTTATGATGAAGTCTCCGAAAAAGTCAAGGTAAGTGGCACTGCTCATTGCTTGTTCACACGTTTGGTACAGTCATTTCTTATTCACTGCCTACTGACCTCTTCATGGGAAATTTGATTTGATTCCTACAGCTCACTGGATTGATCCTCATTACTATGGCGTTCCTTGCCTGCCTCTTAATGCTGGTCATGTACAAGGCATTCTGGTATGATCAGTTAAGCTGCCCTGAAGGTTTTGTATTTAAGGTAAGCTCATTGTCAGTATTTCTTTTATTTCCATACATTGCCATACTGATTAGGGAATGACTGAAATACCATTTGGGAATGTTGTGAGGAAAGAGCATGTTGTCACAGTAAGGTCTTCAGATATTCCATTTGTCTGTGATAACAATGTGCAAACTCTTCCAGCCACACAACTGAAGAGATATGTAATGGGGAGGGAGGAGGGGTGAGTAGGGTGAGTGCTGCTGTTCACCCCAAGGGAGTTTATTCAACTATTGCTGACTGGTCCAGAACAACATGAACATTTTAACAGGATAATCAGAGGACAGGAATCTGTGGAGTGAAAGATTTCATTAACCTCTGTTGGCTGAGTGGTGAACTGTGTCAAGTGTGTTCCTGTGTATATATCTCAGCTCAGTGTTACACCATGCAGCATCGTAGTGTACAGCACCCTGTCTGACAAGTGCTGCCACACCACATCATGCACGCCATGTGGCATTGTATAGGGACTCTAATGCATTAATATTCCACTGTACATTGTCTCTAAATGGTGTAATGTATAATTTCACAGAGTACCAATATAGCAGCATATGGACACTTCCTACAACACTGCGATGTATCTACACACATTATATATATATGTATATTAAAGTGCTTCAAAGCATAGTTCAATGCACTTACCGACATTCAGTACAACTCATTGTGTGCTACAATGTGCACTAAACGACTCTTCAGCATCCTTTACAAAGTACTGTACAATACCATGATGTAATGACACACTGTATACAATATCAACATACCACAGCTCACTGACAATGTACAGATACTCAATGAACTGTTCAATGTACATTGTCCACAGTCTGTGACCTATGCCTGTAGTTACAGCACAGATACAGCACACATACTGCAATACATTCACATTCCACAGTGTTCAGACAGACCAAACTTCCATCCATTACTGGGCATCTTCCTCATTGTAAATCTTGTTAAAATCAATATGGTTGCCATTGTGACAAACTAACTAAATTTGGCTTCCCTACATTTTCTTTATAGGTGAAAATGGATGCTTAGAGATTAATCAGTATTAGTTATAAGGAGAGGTTGGACAAACTTGGACTGTTTTCTCTGGAGTGTCGGAGGCTGATGGAAGTTTATATAATTATGAGAGGCAGAGATAGGGTAGACAACCAGAATCTTTCTCCCAGGGTAGAAATGTTGAATACTGGAGGGCATAGCTTTAAGGTGAGGGAGGAAAGTTTAAAGGAGATGTGCAGTCAAGTTTTTTACACAGAGGCTGGTGGGTGCCTGGAACAGTCTGTCAGGAGTGGTGGTGGAAGCTGATATGACACTGGCATTCAAGAGGTTTTTAGACAGACACATGAATGTATGAAGATGGAGGGATATGGGTCATGTGCAGGCAGAAGGGATTAGTTTAATTTGGCATCGTGTTCAGCATAGACATTGTGGGCTGATTGGCCTGTTCCTGTGTTGTACTGTTCTATGTTCTATGTAATCTCTTCCTGTTGAATCACTATCTTTTCCATTGTGGCCATCTCAGAGGGCTGCTAATTAAGATCACTACAGCTTTTCACATCTTTGTGGCTGGGTAGATAATCTCAGTTTTCTCAAACCCGGATGCTCCATTTTACAGACAGAATGAATCCAAACTGGCTGTTATCACCTTGGCTTAATTCCCCCAGGTCCTGTGTGATTACCTGAAGGACACAAAAGTTCATTTCATTATAGGTCAACAACATTCATTCAGAAACTGAAGGATGACATTTGTTCAGTGACACTCGAAGCAGTAAGTCCTGCTTGAGATAAAACTGATTCAGAGTGAAGGAACCAGTCTTGTTCTGATACCAGCCAATGCAATGGTATTTGACTGTGATGATTTGTTCTTTTAATTAAAATATACCAATTATTTAAAATGTAGCTTGATATACGAATTGATAAATTTCACGTGCCTTTGCTGTTCAAGCCTATGAGGTTGATTTAGAATGGCAGTTCTTGTTAAACCATCACAATCAGAAGGAAGATCCAGGCAAGTCTGAAATATAAACAGATCAGGCAGCACCTGTAGAGGGAGAAATAAAGATTTCAAGTTGGATGAAGGGTCTTTGACCTGAAACATAAGCTCTGCTTCTCTCTCCACAGCTGCTGCCTGACCTGCTGAGTATTCCCAGTAATTTGTATATATTAGTGTATTTATTGATGAAGTTGGAGAGTGTGCCCAAGGCAATGATTGGGTAGAGCAGAGGGGGCAGAGAGTGTGATGCACAACAAATCTCCTTTAAACTTACCCCCTCTCACCTTAAACCTATGCCCTCTAGTATTTGACATTTCCACCCTGGGAAAAAGACACTGATTGTCTACCCTATGTACACCTCTCATAATTTTATAAACTTCGATCAGGCCTCCCCTCAGCCTCTGACGCTCCAGAGAAGACAATTCAAGTTTGCCTAACCTCTCCCGATAGCTCAGATAACATGCTGATCAACCTCTTCTGCACCCTCTCCAAAGCCTCCTTATCCTTCCTGTAGTTTGGAGATCAGCTGCAGCATGGCTTCCCAACGTATATACTCACACCAAGGATTGGTGTTTCTCCAGAAAAATGTAGTGAGTGGAGAATAGATACGAATATTTTATCAGCATAACATCTATCTCAGTGACGTACAGCAACATGGTCACCAAGTTTTATTGACAGGGCAATTATCCAATCACTTCCACTCTGGCTGTGAAGAGTATTGTCACCATGCTCCAGAGTAAAGGCTTCATTCTTCAGGGAAAGTCAATCATCCTTTCACTGGAACATCACAAATGGCATTTCACTGGGAACTGGGCTACTGAACTACACAACAGGAAGGGGTGACAGAACAGGCTGGGCTCCTTTCTGTAGAAAAGAGAAAATTAAATGGTGATCGAGTTAGAATGTTTAAGATTGTGAAGGGATTCAATAGAGTAGAAATGAGAAAAGACAGCTGGAAGAGTCAGGGTCTATAAATATGAGATGGTCACCAATAAATCCACTGAGAACAATATTAAAAGTTCTTTATACAATAAAGGAAAAAAATAACCTGGAGAGCCTTCTGCTGAACTTTTGATGAATTCAGCAGATTTTTTTGCCTGTGATTCCCACACAGGTGAATTCCAAATCGAAAGTCTACTGTCTGCAAGAGGTGATGTGGGAAACCTCGACACCACTGCTCAGGGAGATGGGAAAGTTCTGTCAATGTATCAGTTGTTGGTGATCCATTGTAATCTAACTATCTAGTGCCGCCTTTAATGATCTGTGGAGGCAAGCGTGATAGTGGGAATCTGAGGATGTGAGGAGAGGTTGGGGGGGTTGTTGGCCTATGACTTTGCAAAGTTGATTAATACCTTTGAAGTGGCTAACTATGGTTTTCAATATTGTTGGATAAATAGATTAAAACAGTTCACAAACTAAAACATTCACTGGATAGCAAAGTAAAGGGTGATATTTCTGTTCCTCCACTGCTTCCAGTCCTGATATCCCTCCTCAGCTTTCTGCTTCTTTTCTGTGAAGCCTCCTGGAGACCAGCATCCCTCATCTTCCTCCAGCCTCTTATGCTGCCCTTATCCCCCCACAAAACACTGCTGAACATCTGGATTTCTGGATGCCTGAGAATGCACAATGCAAACTACATCACTGAATGAACGAATGTTCAAGCTATGAATGTCAAAAGTACTAGAAACATTAATTATGTGAGATTAAACCTATGGACATGTTACATTCTACATATATGGTCTTCATTGTAAGACAGGTGAAAGACAAACATAGGGAAGTCTTATCACATTTGCACAGGGCTTTGCTGAGCCCACACCTGGAGTAGTGAATACAGTTTGGAATTTTGCTTTTCTTATTTAAGGATTGACTTATTACATTGGGGGAAGTTCAGGGAAGGTTCACTGGGTTTATTTCCAGGTAGAACAAACTGTGGAGCAAGTTGGACTTTTGACTACAGGGAAAAGAGAGGCCTTATTAAAACATATACGATTCTGAGGGGGATTGACAGGGTGGGTGCCGAGAGGGTGTTTCTCCTAGTGGGAGAAGGTAGAACTAAGGGGCGGGGTTTCAGAATAGGGAGCCACCACTTAAGACAGAGATGAGGAGGAATTTCTTCTCAAAGAGGGTTTCAAATATTTGGATTCTCTCCCCCAGAGCTGTAAAGGTTTAGTCATTGAATATATTCAAGTAGAGAGAGAGTGACCTTGAGTTGAGGCTGATAGGGAACAAGCAGGAGAGTAGAGCTGAGGCCAAGATTGGATCAGCATGATCCTACTGAATGACAGAGCAGTCTCGAAGGGCTGGGTGGCCAATGATAATTACGAAGAAGATGAAGGGATCTGGAGATGGAGTGCGGAAGTGCTGTGTTTGATCAGTCCCTTTCCACTGAGAGGCAAAACCTGTTTGAGGCTTGTGTGCTCAACTCCAATTCTGACCTTTCTATTATATTAACGTCTCTGTTACTGGTGGGACACAGATTGGGGATCATGGGGTTGGCTCAGTCGCATGGATCTTCCATTTAGTTAATTGTTCACTGTAATCATTTTTGTGCTTTTATGGCTTTTCAAAGCATGTAAGGGATTCTTGGTTTGATAAGCAGATGGATAGAGTGTGAGAGCAGGGAGCATGTGATTGGTCCAGCTTGGGCTGAGAGCTACCCCAGAGTTAGAAAGTTAAATGCTGAATAGTGTGGAGAGGTGAGAATCCCTTTGCCCTGAATTAAGGTGAAGTGGCTTCAGTAAGGAGACACAAGAGACTGCAGATGCTGGAGAAACACTGGGTCAGGCAGCATTTATGGAGGGAAATGGGCAGTCGATGTTTCAGGTCGAGACCCTTCCTCTGGACTCGAAGAGTTCGTTAAAGCCTGTCTTCTACCCAACACAGCTCACATCTACGCAGCCTGTGTGTGCTCGCCAACCTACCCAGTCTCGCACTCTGATGCCTTGACTCTAAAATCCCCTTACTTATTTTGAATCCCCTCAGTGGACCCACCCCTCCGCCCCGTGGCGAGCCTGCTGATGTCCTACTCCGCTGATTCCAGCCGCCATCGCTGCACCATTGGCAGCCGTGCTTTTAGCTGCCGGTGCCCTAACCTGCAGACCTCTCCTCCCGTGGCTCTCCACCCCTCTACCCCTCTCTCCCCTCAGCAGCTCCTTAAACCCTTTCTCTTTGTCCACCTGCCATGATATCTCACCCTCTGGTTCCATTCTAAATGTCAACTTTTTTTTTGTTTGGTAGTATTTCTGGTAAACATGAGGAGTTTTCCAAGGTAAAGGAGCTATATGAATGCAAGCTGTGTTGTTGTTGGTCGCCATGGAAGCCCTTGGTGAGGCCAGCTTGTCCCTGCATAGAACTCCTCTGGCTGCCTGAAGGCAGCAGCTCCAGAGCCACCTCCGGGGAGCCTCGCTCCACCTTTGCTGCAAAATCAGGTCAAGCCTGGATTCCAAATTAGCATCAGTGCCAATTGAGAACTGCTTTCTACTGAGCTAACCTTGGAGGATGACGTGCCCTAGATTCGGCATAGATTGCTTGCACTGAATGTCATTTAAGGTCGTGTTTGTATTTCCTTAGAGCTGCTGGTAATTTTGTGATTTACTCTCTTCGTGGGTATAGGATGTGATGAGATGGTGCGGCCAAGGTAGGTCAGCAGAGGGGTGCTGGATTAACAGGACATCGCCAGTCAGCAGGTCGAGCAACAGAGTTTTGGATGTCCTCCAGTTTATGGGCAGAACAAGAGAGTCCGCTGGGGACAGGCTGAGTCCAGTCCGGAAACAACAACAGCAGGGCGAGGGTTTCAGTAGTGGATCAGCCAAGTGGGGTGGGATTGGGGGATACTGCTGAAGTGATGGTACCAAAGTGTCAGTGACAGCTCCTCTCTGAGCCCAGTATGTCAGCAGCATTACCAACAGCCCGGTACACTATCAGTTATAAATCTGTAGAAAACAAGGATTTCTGATTGTCACAGATGCACCATTTGATTGGACGAGCAACACACTGGAAGGAGATACTACAAAGGATTTGAAGAGCATTGTATTGTCATGCCTAAAAAATGAAGCCTTACTTCCATTGTTCTTTTACAATATGGGCAAGTCGAAGTGCAGCAGTGAGATGTGTCGTGTTGTGAAGCTGTTTGAAAATTCATGATTCACCATAGCAACAGTGGTGCAACAGGATGTATTGTCAGACTGTGCAAGCTAGTTCCCTCCAGAATGTAAATTTATAAATAAATTATTCAGGGGAGAGAACGCTGTTGGTGTCAATGCAAATACTGAGATATCTCACACAATTGCCGTGTGACAGATATGCCAGTGGGTACCAGAGTGGTGCAGTGAGATTTCTTACACTGCTGTTGTTCAAAGAGCAAAGCAACAGAACGAAATCCCTTACACATTTGTTGTGTTAATATCACGGGAAATATTGCTCATCTTTTGTCCAGTTATGCCGTGTGCATGCCCCATATATGGCCAGCATAGGCTTGTGGGCCAAATGGCCTCCTTCACTGTGATAAGGAAATATGAGAGACATACTGTATATCATTTCTGGATCAGATGCATACCTGTCACGGCAACAGATATCACACCTACTGAAGGCTTGGAAACTGGGCAAGATTTTCACAGCTTCACCTGAGTAGCAGCTAGTTCAAACTTCTTGAAGCCCCTTTTTCCAGAACGTGATACGTTCCTGAGAATCTCTCGGTGAGCTCCGAAGTAGTTTGGGAGAGATCATTCTGCCTGCCAGCCGGTTGTCATGGTATGTTTTGTTTCTTCCTGCAGCATAAACACTGTACCCCTGCCGCTCTGGAGATGTATTACTCAGAGCAGGAGGCAGGTCCCCGCGGAAGCCTCTACACGGTCATTAGCCACTTAAGTCAGGCTAAGAGAACCATTCCTGATCTCTCATCACCATGGCTACCGGTGCTTCCTGCCTTGAAAGGAGCAGCAAAATCAAAGGAAGAAGCTAACAACCCTCATCAATAGAAGACTCAAGGAGGAAAATAAATTCATCTCATTGTTTATTAAAGTACTCGAGCATTCTATAAATCTCCTTACCAGGACAAATCTTTCTCTTAGGGATATGCGTGTGTGAGTGTGAGTGGATGTGTGTGAACGTGTGAGGGTCCGTTTGTGAGGGTTTGTCTCTGCGTCTGTGCAATATAGGTGTGCACACACACGCATGGTGTGTGTGGTAATTTGTTTCTGTCTGTGTAATAGTGTGTGTATGAGAGTTCATCTGTCTGAAATTGTGTGTGTGTGTGTGTGTGTGTATGTGTGTGTGTGTGTGTGTGTGTGAGAGAGTGTGTCTGTGTTTGTGCATACACATGTGTCTGCATGTGTTTGTGTGTGTGAGTGTGTTTGTGCATACACATGTCTGCACGTGTTGTCTGTGTGTGAGAGAGTGTGTGTGTTTGTGTGTGTGTGTGTGTGTGTGTGTGTGTGTGTGTGTGTGTGTTTGTGCATCTATCTTTGTGTACTTTTGTTTACCTGAGTCTGTGAATATATGTTGGTGTATCTGAGAGAGAGAGAGAGAGAGAGACTGGGAGAGAACCACAATCAAATCACATAATATAATAAAATTCGGTTGGTTTGCCCAAGCTACTGTTGGGGTGAAAGTGAAGGTTAATTTGACCAGTCCTGACAAATCCAATCTGACTCTCAGTAGATAAAGAAACAGCAGGGCTGTACTGTACATTTTCCTATAAATTGGCTTCAGGGACCAGGTTTGAAAAAGGCCTGTGGACATGAATCATGAAATCCAGTAATGCAGATAGGGTACATTTGGCCCATTGTGCCCATGCTAGCTGTTTGAAATGCTCACCAATATTTCTGTGGCTGTGTTGTGATTGTTTACATTGTTCGACCTGACTCCAATTCCCAAATGCTATTTGGATACTTCTCCCCAAGTCCCAACTTCATTATTGCACATCAGAACTCAATGGCAAAGTGTTTGTTCTCCCTACGGACCCCACTGTCAGAGGATGAGATGGTGCCTGAAATAAATCTCTTCAGGTCAGGGTTTAGAGCTGAGAAAGAATGATGAGATGACTCATAGGTGCAGCCTCAAATGAATAGATTTTGTTCCACTTGCCTTAGTCAAACACCCAGACTCCTTGCGGCTTTGTTCTGGTAATTGAACTAACCATGGATGGGACCTTCCAATCAGTACAGCTACAAAGGGGGAAGAATAATTTGCTCCAACAACGGTGTGGATGGCAAATGAATGGATCCTTACACTGCAGATGTTGGGTGACAAGTATGTAAGTAATAATGTTTAGTGCCCCATTCCTTTATTGAAATAATTAATGTTATATGGTTTACTCTCCCTTCTAGTTTTCCCACTGAATGGGCTAATGTATCTTGATAACTGGTCTATGACTGGGCCACCACACGGTGATTACTTTTGTAAATATCGCTTTGGCCCAAAGCCAGAATCTCAGTGAGTTACTAACTGTGGCATCGCCATGTCAATCAGCAACAATTAAAGATGTATTGATTTGCAGTAATAATGAAATGTAATTTGTTAACGTTCTGTTACTTACCATCTACAAAAAATTTTGGTCTTCAGTAATACTAGTTAATTTGAAGTCCTGTTTCCTTTAGTCTCAGCAGGATCCAGGACTTGGCACCATTTAGATAATTTGGTAATTTTTCTTTTCTAAATTCCTTGCCTTTCAGTTGCCGACTGTTGGGAATAAGATGAAATGATTGTGGAAGTTTGGGTTTAGCCACCTACATGATCAAAATCAAAAGGATCCACATGCTGGAAATTGGGAAAAAACAAACTGCGGGAAAATGGCAGGTCAGGCAGCGTCTGTGCAGAGAGGAACCTCTAATGCTTCACAGTGAAGACCTTTCCTCAGA
This sequence comes from Pristis pectinata, assembly GCF_009764475.1. Lineage (NCBI taxonomy): Eukaryota > Metazoa > Chordata > Chondrichthyes > Rhinopristiformes > Pristidae > Pristis > Pristis pectinata. The sequence continues at coordinate 26,082,540 of NC_067434.1, forward strand.
ATTGGGAATGGGAGTAAACAGATTAGTTTGAAGTTGCAGAGGTTTTGTGGGGGAGAAATGGGTAGGTCAAAGGGAACATCTCTGGTAGGGCAAGGCCAGGATTGTTGTGGTGATAAGCTGCTGATGAAGCATCTGGTTGACATTAATGAGGTTATTAGAGAGAGAAAGCAAACAAGTAAACATGCAGAAGCTGTGGTGCAGGTCAGAGCTGCAGGTCAGAGCTGTAGGAAATACTCTGGTCCTTTATCCACAGACACGGCCTGAGATGGTGAGTGTTTCAGCATTGTCTGCTTTTATTCTCTGTGAATGTGGTCACTGTTATTCTGTTATTTCCTTCTGTTGTGTGAGCAGAAATCGAAGGGATGTTGTCCTCAGTCTCGGCTGGGATGCCTTGGTCACCCCACCTGTATGCCTCTACAGAGAAAGCTATATCCCAGACACAGCTACTTTCATTCCAAGGCCTTGTTGTCTTCCTTTAAGGTTTCCACTGCTCCACTCTGTGGTAGTTTCCAACCATCTACCAACAATGGCCTCTCTGAAGCCACAGTAGCAGTGAGTGCAGAACTCGTGCGCCTCAGTAGACATCAGATGTGCAGTAGTTTGTGTTTGCTTTCATATGAAGTAGACAGTATTCCATCTGGCAGATATTACGCAGGGAGCTGGTGAACTGGTCTGTAGTTGGGTGGCAAGATTCATGTGAACACACCCACCAGTAGATTCAAGTAGAACAAATAACTGTTGTCACATTAGATTCATGAAGGCTAAATCCAATGGAGTTATTTCAGTCATGTGGGAAATCCCTGGAGGAGCAACTGAATAGAGCAGAATCTCTACCGTAAAGAGGCAAAGTAACAGACACAGTTCTGTATGGCTGGTTTAGGAACAGAGTCTTGGAGTGGTGAGTGAAAGGCAATGTCCAACGTACACAAGAATTCTGAGCTACAGGGCAGACAGTCATTTCAGACAGCCCTGACTCTAACCACAGCCTTCACATTCCCAAATAAATAGATTCTATGAAGCTGGGTCAATCGACCATGTCGCTTGGAGCTGCTCTGAGCACAGGTACTTGAAATTCAACACCAGTTCTTGCAAGACTATGCACGTTGGGAGTTCCTAGCACTGCACTCTGCCTGATCTCTGCAAGCTGGCTTTCCATGAATGCAGTGGAACTAACTTCAGACCCAAGGAGAAATATGATGGGGACAGTGCAGGCTGGGTGGCTTTGGGGGATTACCACTGTCTAAAAGACCAACAGATTGGTCAAGCTTTGGGTGGGTATCTGAGAACAAAACTCTGCTCCAAGCTCTGCAGCAATTGCTTTGTAGACAGGTTAAGGATGAAACCTCTCTGGGACAGTTGTGATACAAAGTAGTGCAGACTGATGAAAGGAGCTTGCAGCAGAGGTGCTGCATCACGGCATGAATGTCAGATTGACCTGCTGTGGAACTAATCCATTCATTTCTCTCTGTAGCATTCACTTGCAAGTAGCAGTACAGAAGCTGACAGTTTTTAATTAAGTTGCTGCAGGTTGCCTTTGTTTGTCTAAAAATCTAATGAGATGTTGCTTCTAATAAGTATAATGAATGTTGTAATACTGTTGTGATACCTCTGTCAGCATTCGTCCTTAGTACCAGCAATGTTCAATGTATGACACTGTTAATTTAGCAACACTTTGTATGTATTTATAGATCTTGTGACTTTCACATTGCTGCCAGCACGTTGGAGTGGTTTAAGTGCCAAATGGAGATAGTGATTACCTGCTTTGAAACCAATAAAATAAATGGACAGTTTTCTCTTCAGATACGAGTCTCTTGGCTTCTTAACATGCATGAACAGCTCCTCCAGAGCCTTTTGTGTCCACATTAAACAGCAGCCAGAATCACTGCCCTGACACAGCAGTCAAAGGACAGAAAATGGCTGGGCTCCATCTGCAACTCATCAATGCGTCGAAGGGGAAGCTTTGTGAAGATGTGAGGGGGAATGGAGGAGAGGTTTATGCTGAAAGATGGGCTGGAGGTCCTATAAAACTCTTCAGCTTCTATCTGTAGCACTGACTACAATGGTACCAAATATAGTTCCCTAATACATCTCAGAGAGATCTGGGTGTCCTTGTGTATGCAACACATTCAGGATCATCGAGTAACTAAAGGCAAGTGGAATGTTGGCCTGTGATGCCAAAGGTGGAGCTGAAGAGTAGGGAAGTCTTTCCATAACATTACAGGACACTGGTGAGAACACAGCTGGAGTGCTGCAGAACAATATCTTTACTGATCGAAGGGTACACTTGCTTTGGAGCCAATTCAGAGAAGCTGGAATCCTGGGGTGAAGGCGTTGCCTCGTGAGGAAGAGTTGAACGGGTTGGGCCAATACTCAGTGGAGTTGAGAAGACTGAGAGGTGACCTTGTAGAAATCTGTAAGGTTTTGATGGGGCTTGATGGGTGATGCTGAGAGGAAGGGGTGTGTTTCCCAATTCCCTCGGATCACTGCCTGTTCCAGCGTGGTCCCTAGTGCAATCTTCTGTAGGGATCCAATCTCAGTACAGGGCAGGGGCGATCTCAGTGCACACAGCACCTGCTCCCCACTGAAGGCTTTGACAGACGATGAGGTCCCGCCCCTCCCCACAGTTGTCAGTGAGGCCAGGTCCATGGAATGTCTGGGGACCTCTCTGACAATGACAAACATTCATGTTGGGACATGTTAATATTGCTTAAAATATTTTTGTGTTGACATTTATTAAATCAACTAGTACACCCATACACAAAAACTGTTACAATCATTTGAACTACCAAAACAATAAAGCAATGACTTGCCCTTCTCCCACAGCCGTGTATCTCACCCTGTGAAGAGAGATGGATGAATGGACCAGGTTTAACCAGGAACACCCAGAGTGGACCTAGCCTGGCAGCTGGGAGACCGGTGAAATGTGGCTGCTCAGGGCAGGCGGATGATGGCACTGTCATGGCTAATCCTGGAAACTCTAGACATCTGTGGGGGTACTCTGTAAATCCTGAAATTGGGGCTGGTGTACGGTGGAATTTCTGCCTCGGTGGTTTGCCTCACAGGGAGTCTAGAACCGTACAGATAGGGCATTGTCACCATCAGAACCATGAGCCATCTGCTGTGATAGTGTTCACACTTCAAAGACTACACCACAGGCTGTGATACACCTTGGGAGCTCCTGACTAGTGAAAGCTGCTTCGTAACCACGGGTCTTTCTTGCTTTTCTAACACAACGAAAAGAAATGAACTGACCAAATGTCTCATTTGCATATGATGGCTCTTTGGATTGCACATATTGGACACTGTTTACCAACAGTGAATTGCACACTTCAATAGGAATTCACTGGCTGTGAAGCATTTTAGGGTCAAGAAGGGTAGGGACATGTTCGGCACAGCTTTGTGGGCTGAAGGGCCTGAATTGTGCTGTAGTTTTTCTATGTTTCTAAGTGCAATGTTAATCTGATTATTTCTCTCACACACAGCCCTTCAGTCCTGCTTGTTATCTATCTTTGGGGCCTAAGTCAGTGGTAGGTCTTTGCTCACAGTCTGAGTGTGTGGAAACAGTAAAATTCTTCCAATGATTTCACCATCTGTCAGAATTACTGGAAGGAAAATCCTCAGTAAAAGGAGCAGAGGCTGCAGAGAGATACTTCCCTTAGGCCAGAGAGTCGAGGATCAGGGGTGCAGTATCAGGATAAAGAAATGGCCATTCCGGACAAGGAAAAGGAATTCCTTTCTGGGAGAGGGTTGCTGTAAATTCTCAACCCGGTCCTGTGGATACCCAGATGTTATATTCTGGGATGCTGGGATTTGGGGCCCTATGAGAAGCAGAGGGCAGAGGTTCAAGAGAAAAGTGGTGAGGTGTAGGATCAGCTGTGATCTCACTGAATGTGGAGCAGGTTTGTGGAGCTGACCAGCTAACTCCTGCTTCTATTTCAGTTTTCAAAGTTAGAAGCTGGGAGATGGACATTTTTCTGTTGTCCGTTACTGCTCAATCTACACTCCTGTCTAATGTGCAGCTTGAGGTCTTTCAGCGAATGATGTGAGACAGGCAGAGACACGGATGCCCACATTCCTTTCTGAAGCCGAAGGAATTCTAAGATGGTTTTTTAATCTATACTCCAAATGTGAAAACTGATTGGAAGATTAAGCAGCGTCTAGAATTGGAAACAGAATTTGCTATGAAAGATCACCACAATTTAGTGACATTTCCCAGTAGAATCTCTACTGCATTAAGCCTGATACAATAATGGTTTCAGTGCAATAACAAATCAACAAAGTCTCTGATGAATTCAACTGTGTGAGATGCTCCAATAAATCAGAACCTTCAGATAAAGTTAACTTTTGCGTATTTATTGGATAAGTGTGCATTATATTTATGAAATACACTGAGGCATTGACTGAGGCATTGAGACAGACACATGAACAGGCAGGGAATAGAGGGATATGGACCACACGTAGGCAGACGGGATTAGTTTAGATTGGCATCATGGTCGGTGCAGACACGTTGGGCTGAAGGGTCTGTTCCTGTGCTGTGCTCTTCCGTGTTCTTGGACTGCATTCAGTTTTTGACACAAAAAACAAACTGCAGGAGGAAGTGGACGGGTCAGGCAGCATGTGTGGAGGGGAATGGACAGCTGATGATTGGGGTTGACACCCTTCATCTGGACTGAAAGATAGAGAGGAGATAGTATGAAGTGGTGAGGGGAAGGGGTGGGGCAGGAGCTGGCAGGTGATGGGTGGGTCCAGCTGAGGAGGGGTGATGGGCAGATGGGGGAGGGAGAGTGGACATAGTGACAGAGGTCAGGAGGTCAGAGGTGGAGGCCACAAAGGGGCTGCAGATGGTGGAATCTGATAGGAAATGAAGGTGGAGCTTGGAACCAAATAAGGTGGTGGGGGGGGGCAGATGGGAACAGTGGTGGGAGGGACTGAGTGGGAGGAGTGTGTGGGTGATGGGTAAATGGAGTAAGGTGTGGGTGGGGAAAGGAACTGGGTGATGGGGGGCTAGGGAGGGATGGGGTGTCTGTAAGGAGATTGGGTAGAGCAGGAGGAGAGAGAAAGAGACAGCGAGGGAACAGGTTGCCTGAAACTGGAGAATTCAATGTTCACTACCCAGGCAGAATATGGCATGCTGTTCCTCCAAATTTCTCGATACCACCGATCTCCCCTCTACTCTTCCAGTCCAGATGAAGGATCTCGACCCGGAACATCGACTGTCCATTTCCCTCCAAGGATGCTGCCTGACCTGCTGAGTTCCTCCAGCGGTTTTTTGCTCCAGATTCCAGTGTCCACACGCTCCGTGTCTTCAGGTTTTGATATTTGTTTGAGCTGATTTTGATATGCTGGTTTCGAACGGCACTGTTTTTACTGCAGTGGAGAATGTTGCAATCTTTCAGCAGGCTGCCCAGCATCCATGGGGAGAGAAGCAGAGCTGACATTTCAGGTCAAGGACTTCTCATCAGTTCCAGATGTTCCAGCATCAGTAGCTTTGTGCATCAACCAGCCTTTTCAGTTTTGGATTTGTGAAGTCAGAGAGGAGCTGACATGAAGAACAAGAAATCGAACAGAGTATTCTGCAGGAACAGGACTGAAGAGTTGCAAAGCCTGCAGTTCTCGTGCTTCAATGGAAGTAATGAGAAGATCATGCTGGGTGAGGGGGAAGTGTAGAGGAATGGGGCTGGTCTTGACTTTGGACCCTAAGACCATAAGATATAGGAGCAGAAATAGGCCATTCAGCCCATCTGCTCTGCCATTCAATCATGGCTGATTTTTTTCCAAGCCCATTCTCCTGCCTTCTCCTCTTAACCCTTAACCCTCTTACCAATCAAGAACCTATCAATCTCTGCCTTCAATACACCCAATGACTTGGCCTCTACCATCCTCTGTGGCAATAAATTCCACAGATTCACCACCCTCTGGCTGAAGAAATTCCTCCTCATCTCAGTTCTAAAGGGACATCCCTTTATTCTGAGGCTGTGCCCTCGGATCCTGGACTCTCCTACTGATGGAAACATCCTCTCCACGTCCGCTCTATCCAGGCCTTTCAGTATCCAGCAGGTTTCAATAACTTCGCCCCTCATCCTTCTGAGCTCCATTAAGTACAGGCCCAGAGCCATCAAACGATCCTCAGGTTAAGCCTTTCATTCCTGGGATCATTCTTGTAAACCCTTTCTAGGGCCAGCACATCCTTCCTTAGATAAGGTGCCCAGGATTGCTCACAGTATTCCAAATGCAGTCTGACCAATGCCTTATAAAGCCTCAGCAGTACAACCTTACTTTGATATTCTAGTCCTCTCAAAATGAATGCTAACATTGCGTTTGCCTTCCGATGAGGAATCCAGAGGGAACCACAAGATTCCAGTGAGGAGTCTGACTCTCTTCTTGGAAATACTTCAGCTGATGATCGGAAACAAATTACAGCCACTTATTACATGGGATCCTTTGGTAGATCAGAATTAGTCCAGACTGCAAACCTGCAGAAATGATTGTGGCATGTAATTGGCCCATTCCAATGACACAAGAAATGACATCACTGGGTGTCTGTGGCAGCTTGCTGTACATAAAATGGCTGTCATATTTCCAACATTATAATGGAAACCATTCCACAACAAGGGTTTGATTGCCTGTAATCACAATGCAGGGTGGATGCGGGGTGACTGTACATGTGGAACTAGGAGTCATAGTTTCACAATAAGGAGTGAGCCATTTTAGATGGAGGAATTTCTGCTGTTAGAGGTTAGTGAACCTCTGGAAGTCTCTACCCAGAGAGCTGGGAAGGTGCAGTCACTGAATATGTAGAAGAGGAAGACTGACAGATATTTGAACATCAAAGGAGCTAAACCTAGAGAGCGAGAAGGTGGAGGCCGGGATTGGATCAGACATGATCTTATTGAATGGGAAAGAAGGCTTGAGGGCCAATTGGCTCCTTCTGTGCCTGTTTCCTATGTCCTTATGTAAACTGTTGGATTTCCTGTGGATATGAAGGGCTAGATGAATGGAAGTCTTCCCTAGTTACTCAACAATTCACACCACATTTTCCCTTGTGTGACAAAGACCAGTGTCACTCCAAGTTTTACACAGGCTTTTTGGCTGAGGGAAATTTAATTTACATTCTTCAGGTTTTGAAGAACCCTTTCTAATATAACTCACAGGGTGTCTATTGTACCCACCTTAAGAACACAGTGTATTTCCTTTTTAAGAACCCTGTGCAAAGGTTGTGAGCATGTGCATTGGATAGGGTGAGCCAATAAAGAAGCAGCATGATGCCTCCAGTTTATTGAGCAAAGGTGTGTGTGTGTGTTTTAGTTACTAATATTGGAGCTAAATAATCAGTTTACAGGTGCTACCTACTCTGGGGAGCTCATTGACAAGCTCCTGACACCACTGAACTATGGTGGAGACCCCTGCTCCTACAGCAGGAACTAGGTCTGTTCTGGGCTTTTAATGAGATCTTTTCACTCAATCAGCATGCCATCAAAGTAAAGGAAACTTATTTCCTGTATAATCAGTAGCTAAAAGGTGTTTTGAAACTTGCAAGCTGGACTTCAAAAGACGTCCTGTGCTGCAGACTTACTGGAAAAATGTGCAAGTTTTTAATTGAGATTTCCTTTCATATTTTGAGTTTTATAAACTGTATTTCTGATAGGGATGAAGTTCAACCAGTTCAAACAGAAACTGCCCACTAACTTATTCTGAGATCTGAAGGGTGCTGGAAAGATTGGCCACTGCACTCACATCCCAGGGAAGATCAAACCAGAATCTGCAGACAGAACCAGTGACAGTTTTGCTTTCTTGTAAATCTGACATGGGAGCTTCTTGTCATTATTATGGGCTGACAAGCTGTTTATGGTTTTGCCGCTGTGTTAACAGGAAACTAATGGCACTTCTCACAAGATTTGGCTATCTTGTGGCATCCCAGTCAGATCCGGCACTCCACTACCAGGAAGCAGCCCAGCTCCTACACTTGCTCTCCATCTCTCAGGCTGAGCTCAAACACTGCTGTCCTCTGTCGAGCCCCCACTTCATCCCTTCTCCAAGTTGATCTGATTTTTACGACTATGACAAATATGTGTTCTTGCCAAGACCAGAAATAATCTGCTGAAATCTACCAACTGATCCTTATCTGTCCTCTGCCTTGCAATACCACCCAGAGTTGGCTTTGTGCCATGCACCATTGGCTCAGGATTCTGGTCTCAGACCTTTTGTGTATGAAGGAACACATTGATTTCCCCATCGGATTCTGATGTCCTTCACCTTGAGCACAGCTTTAGAGGGAGCAAATGCAGTCTCAAGTAACATGCTTGAGATTAAAAGACAGTAAATGGCAGGACCCTTTGGAGCACTAATGTACAGAGGGATCTTGGGGTGCAAGTCCATCACTCCCTGAAAGTGGCAACACGAATCGACAGGGTGGTAAAGAAGGTGCACAGCATGCTTGCCTTCATCAGTTGTATAAAAGTCGGGAAGTCATGTTGCAGCTGTATAAAACTTTGGTTAGGCCACATTTGGAGTATTGTGTGCAGTTCTGGTCACCCCCATTACAGGAAGGATGTGGAAGCTTTGGAGAGGGTGCAGAAGAGGTTCACCAGGATGTTGCCTGGATTAGAAGGTATTAGCTATATGGAGAGATTGGACAAACTTGGGTTGTTTTCTCTGGAGGGTCGACCTGACAGAAGTTTATAAAATTATGAGAGGCATAGACAGGGCATATAGAATCTTTTACCAAAGGTAGAAACATCAAATACTAAGAGGGCACAGCTTTAAGGTGAGGGGGGGAAAGTTTAAGGGGAGATGGGGACAGTGGGGGCAGAGAGGAAGGTGGGGGTTGGGGGTGTGATTGTGTGTCGAGGGGTAGGGAGAATGGTGCTGTGGGAGTGGGGGTGCGGTGGTGATGTGGTGGGACAGAGGTGTGGTGGTAGTGGCGTTGGGGGCTGTCAGAGGAATTAGGGGTGAGGAAGTGTTTGAGGATGGAGAGGGTGGTGGAGGTTTGGGTGATATCATGAAATGAGAGATAAGAACAATGATGATCTGGGGGACAACAGTGCAGTGATAGAGGCTGGAGTGCAGGAGGAGGGGGTAGAGGGTAGGGTGTGAGTGGGTTGGGTTGTGAGGTTGAGGGCAGAGATAGGGTGAATCTTACCTTGGCATACTCCATCCCAATGACATCATCAAGCACAATGTTAGTTTTATCTTGGGCCCGACTTTCTGCCAGACCACACCAGGAGAGTGGAGGGTCAGCCTCTGAACATGGACTGCAGATTTCAATACAGTAGTTACAGGGATCCTTCCTGGGTTCCAGAGAAGGAGGTCTCCATAGGAGAACATCCACCTCCCCGGACTCTCCCCTCCCAGGAGTTACACCCCGGAAGCATTGCCAACATCCGCTCTGATAACAGCAGGTGTCCTTGGGTTGTTGGATGTTCCAGAGGCGTTTTCCACCAAATTCCCATCCATTCTGCAGAGAAAAATGACGGAACATAATATTTACAGTTCGTAATGCCTTGGATCTTGTTCAGCCACACCAGAAAATGTGCGGGAACTTTAAACAAGACTTTTTGAGGGGACTCAAAACAGATACATACACCCACAGACACCAGAGACTGCAGATGCTTGAATCCAGAGCTAAAAACAAGCTGCTGGAGGAACTCAGCAGGTCCAGCAGTACCTGTGGGGGGAAGTGGACAGTCGACGTTTCGGGTTGAGACCCTCCACTTGGATATAACATCCACGTACTTAAATTGGTTAATGACACTTGGGGACATGATCTTGTTAACCCCTCCATCCACCCACACCTGGGCACTTTCTTCCAGATGTCTGGGTGACAACAATGGCAGAGAGTGATGCCATCCTGTCAGAGAGGGGAATCGAATCCAACCCTTCCACGTGAGCAGCCTTTACCAGCCAGTATTGTGATGCACTGTCATCAGTTTGTGTCAGTAACCTCACAATGTACATGTGTGTGGGCTTCACTCATTTGACTTGTTTTGCATTGCACCCAGAATCATCAGAATTTCAACTTCAAAATACCAAGTCCTTTGTCCCATTGGCCATATATTGGTTGTTTCATCCTGTGATGGGATTGGTTATTTATCACTGCAGCCTCCCGACAATCATTGTCCACAGTAATCCTCCAATTTTGTGTTCCGTCAGCTCCCTGTGCCACCCCATCACTGAAGTGGGCACATGGCATGACCCACCCTGGGCACCGTGTGGAGCCAGCTGGCCTCAGTTCACCCAGTTGTAACAGGGCCTCTTCAACCCAAAGGCAACATACCCAGATCACACTGTCCAGCAACACAACATCACTCTTCTGCTGGAGAATGTAACATCACTTAAAATTGCCTCCTCAGTTTTAACCTGCCAAAATCTTCATGTTTATTTATTATTCAAAACAAGACCATTCTTAATTTGCCATGAATATGCTGAAGTATTCTGAAATTAGATTACTATCTTTATTGCCTTACAATTTAATATTCTGAAGATTTTCTCAAACATCTGTTATTTCCAATTAAGTGAATGTTTAATAAAATATTATAAAATTAATTATCATCCTTGAAAAGTGTCACAAAATACAAAACTAACTTGCTAAATTAAAATCCATACAGCAAACTGTCTTCAGACTCCCTCAAGGGATTTCTACATTTAAAAATATAAACAGAATTAGATACTTTCACTTCGGCTCTGTGGATCTTACTGTGTACATGGAGGCAGCTCTGGTTCTCTGCTGGGACCGAGACTGTCCATTCCACTCTCTAAATATGTATCCACATTGATTATGAAAGGCCTTCCTCAGTCCTTCCTCATCCACTGAACTTTCAGAGCTGGGTCCGCGACTTGTTCTGGTCTCATCTCCTCAGATCCAAACTTACTGACTTGATGCTGATACAATTATGCAAAATTATGTTGAGTTCACAGCAGAGAAATAGGCTATTCAACCCATCACTGGTCAATGCTGGTGCTTCTATACCACGTAAGCCTCCTACCACTCTACTACAACTCTTTCTATCCACATACCTCCCTCATGATCTTGGCTGGATTCCCAGTAAAAGGATCCTTGTTATCCACAGCAACTGCTCTTATTGGTTGCAACCTTAATTGGAATTCTTTCTGTGTGTGAAGAGTCTTGAATTCCTTCTTCAATTTATTTGTATGAAAAGGGGGTGACCCCTTGAACCTTTTCTGCATTAGAACATAGAACCAACAACAGTCCCACAGGAACAGGCCTGTCAGCCCACCACACATGTACCATGTATGTATCCATCAGCCTACCATGTATGTACCATGTATGTATCCATCAGCCCACCATGTATGTACCATGTATGTATCTGTCAGCCTACCATGTATGTACCATGTATGTATCCGTCAGCTCACCATGTACGGACCGTGTATGTGTCCGTCAGCCCACCATGTATGTACCAGCCATGATGCCCAATTAAATTAATCCCTTGTCAATCATCCTCATCACTATCTGACAAAACTCAATCAGATTTGTGAGACACGACATCCCCCACACAAAACCATGCTGACTTTCCCTAATAGATCCATGCTTTTGCAAATGCGAGTAAATCCTCTCCCTAAGAACCTTCTCCAATAATTTCCCTATCACTGATGTAAGGCTGACCGGCCTATCATTTCCTGGTTTGTCTCTATTCCTGTTCTCACACAAAGGAACAACATTGGCTGTTCTCCAGTCCTCTGACACCTCGCCTGAGCTAAGGAGGATACAAAAATCTCTGTCAAGGCCTCAGTTATCTCCTCCCTTGTCTCCCTCGGTGTTCTGGGATAAATTCCATTAGGCCCTGGGGACTTATCCACCTTAATGTTTTTCAAGACATCCAAAATTTCCTCCTTAATATCAACGTGGCCTAGAATTCAACAGACCCCTTCCTAATCTCACCGTCCTCCATGTCCTTCTCCTTGGTGAATACTGATGTGGTACTCATGAAGGACCTCATCCACTTCCTGTGGCTCCATGCATAAATTCCATCCTTTGTCCCCTTTCCCTACCTGCTCCCAATAGATCTACAAAATGTCTTGGGATTCTCCTTAATCCTATTTGACAAGGACATTTTGTGGCCCCTTTTAGCCCTCCTAGTTTGTTCTTTCCTGCTTCCTTTATATTCCTCAGGGTCCCTGTCTGAATTCAGCTTCCTAAGCCTTATATCTGCTTCCTTTTCATTTTTGACTAAATTTACAGTATCTCTTGTCATCCAAGGTTCACGAACCTTGCCATCCTTATCTTTCAACTGAACTCCAATCAACTGGCCTTTAAGGGACTCCCACATTTCAGATGTGGATTTACCCTCAAACAGCTGCCCCCAATCTACTTTCTCCAGTCCCTGCCTAATACTGTTGTAATTAACCTTCCCCCATTTTAGCAGTTTCACCCAGGGACCAGTCTTATCCATAACTATCTTAAAAGTTACAGAATTAAGATCACTATTCCCAAAATGCTCCCCCACCTAGCCAAGCTCATTCCCCAATACGAGGTTTAATATGGCCCCATCAATAGTTGAACTATTTACATATTGTTCCAAGAAACCGTCCTGGATGCACCCAACAAATTCTGCCCGATCTCAGTCTCTGGTGCTAAGGGAGTCCCAATCAATACTGGGGAAATTAAATTCACCCACTACTATAACCCTGTTGTTTTTACATCTTTTCATGATCTGTCTACATACCTGTTCCTCCATCCCCCACTGGCTATTGCAAGGTCTATAACCCCATCATAGTGACTGCACCTTTCTCATCCGATTAGATTTAATCTATACCCTAAATCTACCTTCCAATTCTCCATATTCCTTCATCCCTGAGCCTTTTCAACAAGTTATCCAATTCTCTTTGGGATGAAGATATTCCTACTGCTTCACTTCCAGTTGCTGCCAATGTCTTTGTTTGTAGCTACATTGTGTGTAAAGGATATTTTTCCTCCCAATCCTCCCTCTAATTCCTTTATTAATTATCTTAACAGATTTTTCAACCAGTGCCAATAAAAAGTCTCATTGCCAGTCTCACCAGGATCTTTCACCATATGGAAGCCCCCTCACACCTCCCACTAATTTCCTTGGCTTGAGTGGGACAAAATCACTCTTGAGTCTTTATAATTCAGATCACTCATCCGAGAGCCTCGAGAGTCTATGAAACATTTGCTTTAATACCTTCCTCACAGAACACAGGAAATCACAGAGAGTTGTGAACACAGCCCAGTCCATCACGCAAATCAGTTTCCCCTCCATTGACTCTGTCTACACTTCCTGCTGCCCTGGGAAAGCAGCCGACATAATCAAGGACCCCTCCCACCCCGGTCATTCTCTCTTCTCCCCTCTCTTGTCGGGCAGAAGATACAAAAGCTTGAGAGCACATACCAGCAGACTCAAGGACAGCTTCAATCTCACTGTTATCAGACTCTTGAACAGACCTCTCATACGCTAACAATGAACTCCTGATCTCCCAATCTACCTTGTCGTGGCACTTGCACCTTATTGTCTACCTGCACTGCACTTTCTCTAACTGTAACTGTAACACTATATTCTGTATTCTGTTTTCTTTTTACTACCTCAATGTAATTATGCTTGGAATGATCTGACAGCATGGCACGCAAAGCTTTTCACTGTATCTCGGTACATGTGACAACAATAAACCGATTACCAATACCAGAGGACTGCCCGCGACCAGATGCAATGGTCCACCTCTGGCCATACTAAGCTGAGCCTCACCTCTTTGATTTTGCTCTGCTATGTACAGGAGCACAGATCCCGTCCCTTCACCAGCCTTGTCCTCCTTCTGAGGTCCGGTGCCTCTACTTTCCCGAGGTCCAGTGTTGCTCTCGCTTTCCCAATTCCACTTCCAGCATGGGATCCAGCTGAGTTTCAGCAATCCTCTTGATAGCAGACTGATGAATAAGGAATGAGTCTTGTTCCTGCTGGAAATCCACCCATATTATTCACTCTTCACTTGTTAAGGTGAGTACCTTTGGTTTAGTTAAAGCAAATATCTGTTTCAGACAACTGTAGTAAGCAGCTGTGCCTGATAATTATAGATAAGGTCTCCCTTCCTATTTCTGGCCAATTCTGAGATAAGATTTCTTTATTATTCACATGTACATCGAAACACACAGTGAAATGCATCTTTTTTGCATAGAGTGTTCTGGGGGCAGCCCCCAGGTGTCACCACGCTTCCGGCGCCAACATAGTATGTCCACAACTTCCTAACCCGTACATCTTTGAAATGTGGGAGGAAACCAGAGCACCCGGAGGAAACCCACGCAGACACAGGGAGAACATACAAACTCCTTACAGACAGCGGCTGGAATTGAACTCGGGTCGCTGGTACTGTAATGGTGTTATGCTAACTGCTACACTACCATGCCTGAGGGCTGCCTCAGGAAAAATGCAATTGTAGTAATTCCAAATGAACATTTTTCTAAGATCACCATTGGTTCAAATCTTAACGATGAGTGCACAGGGAAGCTATCATCTTATGGTGTTCTGACTGGGTTTAAACTCTGCTGAAGCCTTTCCATGGACTGAAGTCTACAGAGCACCTGGAGGCAGATGAAGCAGCAGCTCCCTGGAGGTAGTCAGTCATTCACAGCACTGGCTGAGTGAACAAACTATGTGTGTCCACAGGGCTTTTAAGGTGCCTGAAGAAACTCTCTGACAGAGGTCAGTGGTTTCAAGCACCACTCCAGAGGTATGCACACAGAGGTGCAGTCTTTTAGCTGGAATTTAGAACAGAGGCTCTCCCGCTCACCTCACGCTCTCAGCACCTTCGGGTATTTTGGAGGATAGCAGGTCTGAGGATAGGGAATTATCCAGCTGGTTTTCTTATGACCACAAATGGAAACATAGCAATCATCAGGAGGTCACTTGACCTCTCAAGCCTGATCTATCTGTAACCTGAACTCCACAAACCCATCTATCCACAGTAACGTTTCATCCTCTTGCTTATCAATAATTGATCCACATCTCTCTTAAAAATATTCAAAAGCTCTGGGTCCACTGCCCTTTGAGGAAAAGGGCCAAAGGTTCGTGACCATCTGAGAGAAAAACTTTTGCCTCATCGCTGTCTTATAAGAGTGACCCCGTTAAACAGTGGCCACTAATTTTGGATTCTCCCACAAGTGGAAACACCCTATCACATCCATCTTATCAAAAGCTCTCAGGGTCGGATATATTTCAAACAAGTGCTCCCTCGTGCTTCTAAACTCCAGTGGATACAAGCAGAAACTGTCCAACCATTCCTCATAAGACAACCTGCCCATTCCAGCAAAAAACAATCTGCTGGAGGAACTCAGTGCATTGAGCAGCATCTGCAAGAAAAAAAGAATCATCAATGTTTCAGGTTGAAAGCCTGCATCATTGACAATTCCTCCCCCCCCCCCCCCCCCCCCCACGGATGCTGCTCTACCCGCCGAGTTCCTCCAGCAGATTGTTTGTTGTTGCAGATTCCAGCAGTGTCTGCGGTCTCTTGCGTCTCCACTTCCCATTCCAGGTATCAGTCTAATAAACTGCTTCCAAGTCATACACATTCTTTCTTAAATAAGGAGTCTAACACTGTACATAGTGCTCTAAATGTGGTCTCACTTATGCCCTGCATAACTGAAGCATTACCTCCTCACATTTGTAATCAATTTCCCTCGCAATAGTCAGTGACGCTCTGTGAGATTTCCTGATGACTTGCTGCCCAGCCTTGGCAGGACGTCCCCTCAGCACCTCAGGGCTCTGCAATCTCGCACCATTTGGATAATAAGCTTTTTTTAATGTTTCCTGCCAAGTGGGCAGCTTTGCATTTTCCCGCATTATGCACCATTCGACAGATCTTTGCTCTCTCACTCCCCCTTTCCATATCCCTTTGTAGCCTCCATTTGCCCTTTTCCCATGTTCCTTTCCTGTCATTAGCAAATTCAGCAACCACACCTTCTGCATCTTCATCAAAAACATTAGTGTAGATTGTAATAAGTCTCCAGCCCTCTTCGCTGCGGGACACTACCTGTTACATCTTGTCAGCAAGACGGAGACCCATTGTTGCCCACAGTCCATTCCCTGTTGTCCAGCCCATTCTCTATCCACACCAGCATCTCACCTCCTACTCCATCAGCTTTGATTTTCCTCAATAACTTTTTGATGAGCACAAAGATTTACGGGAATGTTGCCAGGACTCGCTCGAGGGCCTGAGTTATAGGGAGAGGATGGGCAGGCTGGGACCTGGAACATAGGAGACTGAGGGGTGACCTCATAGAGGTGTATAAAATCATGAGGGGCATAGGTAGGGTGAACACACACAGGGCTTTCCCAGGGTTGAGGAATCAAGGTCTAGAGGCACAGGTTTAAGGTGAGAGGGGAGAGATTTAAAAGGGGCAACTTCTTCACACAGACCGTGGTGGGTATATGGAACAAGCTGCCAGGAGAAGTAGTTGAAGGGGTTACAATAACAATACTTAGAAGACATTTGGACAGGTACATGGATCAGAAAGGATTAGAGGGATATGGGCCAAATGTGAGCAAATTTGTCTGGCGTAGATGGGGTCTTTGGTCAGCATGGACAAGTTGGGCCGAAGGTCCTGTTTCCATGATGTATGACTCTATAATCCAGTGGCTTTATGACCCTAAAGTGTTCTACAAATCTAAGTCCAACACAGCAGGTTTCTTCTTCAAAGAACACCAATAAATTCATCAAACATGATTCGTTCAAGGGACTTGCTACTCAGAACCTTCCCTCCTGCTAGAGCCTACAGGCTGGACTGTAGAGGCCTCAGGGTGGGAGGAAGGAGCTTCCTAATTTCTGCCCTTCTTACTGAGCTGCTCACTCTGAATGGGATAGCCACCATGCCACACAGAGGCATCAACGTAGAGGACTGGAGTCTTGGAGACTGGGCTCACCGCCACAGCTCTGTGGGACACCCGACCACCATGATCGTTTCACAAACCTGACTCCTTCATCACAGATGAGTTGTCCCTGGCTACAAGTGTATGGCTGCTCTCCTTACAGCCCTTACAGTTCATTCCACCTTCCTCCAATCACATTATAACTCCAAACAATAGGTGACCATTAAAAATGTTTCAGCAAATCCAAATTATTGGTAACAAACACAAGGTGTTGGAGGAACTCAGCAGGTCAGGCAGCATCTATGGAGGGAAATGAACAGTCGACATTTCGGGCTGAGACCCTTCATCACACCGAGATACAGTGAAAAGCTTTAGTCTGTGTGCCATCCATACAGATCATTCCACACATAAGCACATTGAGGTGGTATAAAAGGGAAAAAAAACAGAATGCAGAATATAGAGTTCCAGTTACCAAGAAAGTGCAGTGCAGGTAGACAAATAAAGTGCAAGGGCCACGACGAGGTAGATTGGGAGGTAATGTTATTACAGCGCCAGCGACCGGGGTTCAATTCTGGCTGCTGTCTGTAAGGAGTTTGTACATTCTCGCTGTGTCTGCGTGGGTTTCCTCCGGGCGCTCTTGATCTTGATGTACAGTGAGGCGTCTATCCAATTCTCACTGAAAACCTCCCTTCACTTCAAATTGGATCTGCTCTCTGTCAGTCACTGCCTGAGATCTGCACAGTGCAAAAACTGGACTTTAAAATTCACCGTGCGCTCTGCGAGGCGGGGGCACTCCCTGCAGATCAGTCATTTTTTTCCTTTTGTATAAAATGTTTATTAGCTAAAAGCACTACAGAAGACTACAAATATCAAATGTATACATCTAATACAGAAAGGATCATCTAATCAACTACAGAACTTCAGAGATTCCTGCAAACTAACACCCGCAAAAACACACATATGTCACTACGCCCGCTACCGCAACACTCAATACTTCATATCAAAATCGTATTGGAGTCCTCCACGACACACTCGATCCCCTGAGGGGCCCACCGAGCGCAGAGCTCGTCCAGGGCGCCTGCGGAGACGGTGTGCTCCCATTCCAAAGACACCCGCATGCGCACCTATGCATGGAAGACGGGCAGGCAGGCCAACCGGCCAGAACCCTCGGCTGCCCGCCTCCGCATCCCATGGATGGCCAGCTTGGCCAGGCCCAGCAGAAGACCCACCAGGAGATCCTCGGCGGGCCCCTCCCCACACCGCACCAGGTGCCCCTAAACCAACAGCATCGGGCTGAAGTGCAGCCAGAACTTAAGCAGCAGCCCCCACAGAGCAGATCAGTCGTTCCCACATCTTCACCCTGACAAGTGCCTCCCCGTGGCTGCCATCAGCTGTCAGCCGCCGCTTGTCAACTCATCAACTCCGTTTATTCTGGCAGCATCCATGCACAACTTCTGTTTAATGTTAACGGCTCGTACCTCGAAATATCTCAAAACCAAAATGTCTAGACCGAAATATTTTTAAGAGGCGATTTTTCACTGAAGCTGGTGGTTTATATTCATGCAACACATGAAGTGCTGGAGGAACTCAGCGGGTCAGGCAGCGTCTGTGGAAGGAAATGGACAGTAGACGCTTGGAGATAGTCAGGATTGGAAGGAGGGGGAAGGGGTGGGGCTGGCAGGCGATGGGTGGATCATATTCATGGTGGGTGTTAGCTAATGTTGAACTCCTCACTGGCGTGGGGAGGGCGCCAGTTATTTGGCGATAGAGTTGTGTCGCAGTGCTGCACTTTGACGACCCTGGAGCGCCCACTCCCTCATCGGCTGCAAACCTTGTCTCCTTCCTGCTAAACAGGACCCGACCCCTGCCCAAACGTGCGAGTGAATGCGTCCCCTCCCTCCTCCCTGCGACCCCTGCCCCACGAGGCAGCGCTCTTTCCCGACGCAGGACGTGATTCCTTTCCGAAAAAAATAATCAAGATGCCAAATCTGATTTTTCACTCATTTTGCAATGGGACCGAACCCCCACCCCCCAGAGCCTCCGCCCGCTCTTCAGAAATTCGGGGAAGTTAGTGCTGGTCTCCGGACACACGAGTCCTTTCACACCACATCAGGAAGAAAAAACATCTTGAATTAACAATCGACAAGAAACATGACCCAGCACTGCTTTGAATTTTATTTTTAGATTAGTCTTGTACTTTGGAATACAAATTAGAAATCATTCTTGCAAATATTTCAACCCCCATTATCGGTGGTGCAAGATTATTTTTAAAATGCTCAATCTGTTTTTAATTTGCACTTTACATCGAATACCAATGTGTTCGACTTGCAATTAGCAGATGTCGTGCTGGCGCACGCTGACTATGCTCCTGTTCTCAATAGCTCCGAGCTACCACCGGGTCTCTGCAGAACATCTCCCGGGACAGCAGAGGGTTGAAGTTTATGCATGTGATTTTCTTCAGGACCAAATGCTTTGAGAAGGTATGAAATCTCGCCGGCACACTGGGTTCAGCCGAAATCATTGAGAACATTCCGTGTGTGGCTGTCACAGGCAAAGCCTTTATTAGCTGCCTGATTAACCCGAGACACTGGAGCAACCTGGTTCACCAGTCGCTGGCTAGGTGCGGCAGGAAGCTCCCTTCTGTGCAGTCCCTGGGTCCGATGGTTCCGCAGTGACTGGCGGGGTGGTCACCGGCCGGAGCCGCGGGCAGTGTGGGTGCAGGAACCCGGGACCGGGGTGTCAACACTGCACACCCCGCCCCCAACAAGGACCTCACTGGAAATGGCACCGGCCGGGTGGGGGGGGGGGGTGAGTGTGGGGGAGGGGTTGTGTCGGGAAGGGGCTTGTGAGTGGGGGGGGATGAGTGGGGACGGGGTTGTGGGGTGTGTGGGGGGGTTGTGAGGGGAGGGGTTTGAGTGTGGGGAAGGGTTTGTGTGGGGGTGAGGGTTGAGTGTGGGGGTGTGAATGTGTGGGGTTTGTGAGGGAGGGGTTTGAATGTGGGGGAGTGGTTGAGTGTGGGAGATGGGTTGTGTGTGGGGGAGGGGGTTGAGTGTGGGGGGTTTGTGAGGGGAGAGGTTTGAGTATGGGGGTGGGTTGTGTGGGGGAGGGGGTTGAGTGTGGGAGGTTTGTGATGGGAGGGGTTTGGATGTGGGGAGGGGTTGACTGTGGGGAGGGGTTGAATGGGGTGTTTGTGAGGGGAGGGGTTTGAGTGTGGGGGTGAGTGTGGAGAGGAGTTGAGTGTGGGGAGGGGCTGAGTGTTTGTGAGGGGAGGGGTTGTGTGGGGGGCACAGGTCTAGTTGGTGGGAGGGGTCTCAGGTCTGTATGGAGCTGTGGGTAGGGGGTGCTCCATCCTCCTGGTGAATGGACGGTGAAGGGATTGGATGCGCGGGCGGTGGTGACCAAGTCCAGGTGTGCTCACTCTGAAGGACTGGGGTCACACAACAAGAACCTGTGGTCAGTGACAGGGATCTGCAAACTCAGCACGCAGCTCCCACAATCTTTCCGTTTCTTTTCAATACCAGAGAATAAGTGTGTGACGTGGACCTTCAGACCCAGTCAGTAAGTCTTTGCCTCCAGCATCAGGAAGGATCTCACTCCCCTGATGGAGGATCCTGTGTGGTCTTGGTTGGAGTGGCTCCTTTCGTCGAATGGCCAGGACAGGGTCCCTGACGTCTTCAGTGGGGACGAGAATGTTGCCAAGATTGGTGGAAATCCGGATAATTCCCACAGCTGGTGAACACCCTGGTCTAAACCTCCAACACAGTGTTGACCCTTCCCTTGGTCAGATGAATGACCACACAAATCCTCACTAATGCAAACTAGTCACAACTTCATTGTATCAATTTATTATATCAAATCCAAATATCCATGCAGTTTCTGAATTCTACTGTTCCCCTTGGACCCAAACTACATTTCTCACTGACACCAAAATAGGGGATCTCCTGCTGACCAGACGACTGATTCTTCATCTCTCTGCTCCACCCATGGGGGTCTTCCTTGTGATAGTTGGTCTCCCCGATCTCTCGCTCGTTATTCCACTCTCATTGCTCTACCTCAGAAAACTTTCATTATTATTCTTTTCCTTTGTCAGTTCTGCACTGTTCTACCTTGATTCTGTTGGCTTTGATTCATCAGGCCATCCTGTGTCCACCCCTCACCAGCACTGGCCCGAGGCTACAGGTGGCATCACCTCAGCGCGTACCTCTGATGTCATTCCTTTGCCTTTTTCTGCTGAATCAGGACATTTCACACCAATTATCGCCAGTTCGATACTGGGCTCAGGCCACTCCAGTTCACGGACGCATACTCCCACAAATAACTCCTTGCTTGGAAACGATCTCTGATTAGCAGATTATTGGTGGGGCCTTCGTTATGTCCACTTCCTGGGGCCTTCGTTATGTCCACTTCCTAGGACTTCAATCCAGAAAGAGTTAACTCAGAAACTGACAGCCTCCTTTGCTTTGTCTGCTCGCCCACTGTCCTTGACTTGTTCCAGCTCGCTGTTCCGCAGAGCTTTTATTTCTTCAGGCCATCAGTGGTGCTGAAGGGTTGGCCCTCCCTTCTTTGGGTCTCACCCTCTCACCAATACCCTGGGCCTCCAGAGCGGGACACTGAGGAACAGATAAGTAGCAGATTTTAGGAAGGTGCAAAAATAACAGGGCTGTTGTCATGGGTGACTTCAACTTCCCTAATATTGATTGACACCTCCATAGTGCAAAAGGTTTAGATGGGGCAGAATTTGTTAGGTGTGTACAGGAAGGATTCCTGACACAGTATGTGGACAGGCCTACTAGAGGAGAGGCCATACTGGATCTGGTACTAGGCAATGAACCTGGTCAGGTGACAGACCTCTCAGTGGGCAGGCATTTTGGGGATAGTGACCACAACTCCCTGACCTTTAGCATAGCTATGGACAAGGATAGGAGCAGACATTATGGGAAAGTATTTAATTGGGAGAGAGCAAATTACGACGGTATTAGGCAGGAACTTGGGAGTGTCAATTGGGAACAGATGTTCTCTGGTAAATGCATCGCAGAAATGTGGAGATTGTTTAGGAACCACTTCCATGGGGTTCTAGATAGGTGTGCCCCACTGAGACAGGGAAAGGATAGTAGGGTAAAGGAACCACGGTTGACAAGAGAGGTGGAAGGTTTAGTCAAGAGGGAAGCATATTTAAGGTTTAGGAAGCAAAAATCAGTCAGGGCTCTTGAGAGTTATAAGGTAGCCAGGAAGAATCTTAAGAAGGGACTTAGGAGAGCTAAAAGCAGGCATGAGAAGGCCTTGGCAAGTAGGGTTAAGGATAACCCTAAGGCATTCTACACGTATGTGAGGAACAAGAGGATGACTAGAGTGAGGGCAGGACTGCTCAGGGATGGGGGGGGGGGGGGGGGGGGAATGTGTCTAGAAGCAAAGGAGGTAGGGGAGGTCCTAAATGAATATTTTGCTTCAGTGTTCACTGAGGAGAGGGACTTAGACGAAGGGGAGGTTAGCGTAGAACAGGCTAATGCATTGGAGCATGTCGAGGTTAAGAAAGAAGCAGTGTTGGAGCTACTAAAAAGCATTAGGATAGATAAGTCCCCGGGGTCAGATATACCCCAGGTTACTATAGGAAGCGAGGGAAAAGATTGCTGGAGTGTTAATGATGATCTTTGAATCCTCCCTGGCCACAGGAGTGGTACCAGAGGATTGGAGGATGGCAAACGTTGTTCCATTGTTCAAGAAAGATAAAAAGGATAATCCTGGAAATTATAGACCAGTGAGTCTTATATCAGTGGTGGGCAAGCTACTGGAGAGGATTCTTAGGGACAAGATTTATGAGCATTTAGAGATGCATAGTCTTATAAGGGATAGTCAGCATGGTTTTGTGAAGGGCAGGTCGTGCCTCATGAGCCTAATAGAGTTTTTTGAGGAAGTGACAAGACAGATTGATGAAGTTTAATGAAGGTAGAGCAGTGAATGTGGTATATATGGATTTTAGCAAGGCATTTGACAAGGTTCCCCATGGTAGGCTCATCCAGAAGGTCATGAGGTATGGGATCCACGGAAAATTGGCTGAGTGGATTTGAAATTTGTCTGCTCACAGAAGGCAGGGGGTGGTTGTTGAAAGGAGAGTATTCAATGTGGAGGTCAGTGACCAGTGGTGTTCTGCAGGGATCTGTTCTGCGACCCCTGCTCTTTGTGATTTTTATAAATGACTTGGATGAAGAAGTGGCAGGGTGGGTTGGCAGGAAGATCTTGGGGTTCTTGTACATAGATCCCTCAAAGTTGCCACACAAGTTGATAGGGTGGTTAAAAAGGAGTATGGTGTGCAGGCCTTCATCAAACGGGGGATTGAATTGAGGAGCAGAGAAGTAATGTTGCAGGTCTATAAAACCGTGGTTAGACCACATCTGGAATATTGTGTTCAGTTCTGGCCACCACATTATAGGAAGGATGTGGAAGCTTTGGAGAGGAGATTTTCAAGAAAGACTGGAGAACATGTCTTGTGAGGAGAGTTTGAGCAAGTTAGGGCTTTTCTCCTTGGAGAGACAGAGGATGAGAAGAGACTTGATAGAGATGTGTAAGATTATGAGAGACATAAACAGAGTAGACAGCCAGCACCTTTTCCCCAGGGTGGTAATGGCCAATACTAGAGGTCACCCGTTTAAGGTGTGTGGAGGGAAGTTCACGGGGGATGTCAGAGGCCGGTTTTTTACACAGAGAGTGTTAGGTGCCTGGAACACACTGCCGAGGGTTGGGGGTTGATAAGGGCCAATACCATGGGGTCATTTTAGATAGGCACATAGTGGAAAGGGTTATGGGAGGTGAAGTAGAGGGGGTAGATTGAATGGGGATAAGGTTTTTGTAGGTCGGCACAACATCGTGGGCTGAAGGGCTGTACTGTTTTATGTTGTATTAGCAATAGAGCACAGGAACAGGCCCTTCGGCCCACAATGTCTGTGCCGACCATAATGCCAATTCAAACTAATCCCATCTGCCCGCACGTAGTCCCTACCCCTACATTCCATGTCTGTTCATGTCCATGTCTAAATGCCTCTTACACGCTGCTGTTATGTGGTTTGTCCGTGTCTCTGTTCGCTTACACACAGTGTGGGTTATCTTGGGGCAAGGGCATTTTTGGCTTTTAATTTTGAAACAGACTGTGATATAGTTATAGTTAAAGGCTGTTGTCTGGCAACTTCTGGGAATGATTTCTCCTCTGTTTAATCAAATTCTCCTCTCTTCTCTCGTACTACACATTAACCCATTTAAATAAACTGGTTAAAGCCGCCATTAAAATGCCAGAGCATGTAATTTGATCCAATGCCCTAAGCCGTCAGCTGATAACATCTCCCGGTGATTTATAGCTTCATACTTTGCCTTCTGATGCACTGTAATGGGGACAGAAGTGATATGTGGAGTCTGGGTATTAACACAAGGCATCTAAATAGAGCAAATATTAGATGTCGGACACCGTTCCCGGGCTATTAAAGCTCGCCATAGATGAAATGAAAGCATAATATTATTCTCTCACAGCGCCGGACGTTCTGTCAGATATCTCTACAGCTGCCACATTACAAGGTTAAAGACACAATCGGAGCCTCATCAACTGCAGCCTCGCGTTCTCTGCTTTGTTTCACCCCAAGCAACAGACGAGGTGCCGGAGGAACCCGGTGGCTCAGGCAGCGACTCTGGAGGCTTCGGGTCCAGGAAGGGTCTCGACCCAAAACGTCCACTGTCCTTTTCTCTCTACAGATGCTGCCCGACCCGCTGAGTTCCTCCAGCTCCTTGCGTGTTGCTGCAGATTCCAGCGTCCCACTTTCCTGTGTTTCCTTGTTTCACCTCAGATCAGTTTTTGCCTCCCTCCCTCCTCCTGATCGCCGGGACCCTCCTCCCTCCTTCCTCCCGATCCCCGGGACCCTGCTCCCTCCCTCCCTCCTCCCGATCCCCGGGACTCTCTTCCCTCCCTCCCTCCTCCCGATCCCCGGGACCCTGTCACAGGTCCCGAGTCACTGGTATCCTTTTGGGGGTTGGGGGGTGGGGTTGCACAGATTTGAGACCAGATGATGCAGAGATACCACCAAGAGCACAACTCTTTCACTGATTAATGGGGACACTTGTGGAACCATGGGTCAGACATCACAACACAGCTGCCTGTACTGAGAGACGCCACAGTGATCACCCGCTGAATCCTTCCTCTGATTGTGTGAGGCAGTGAGGCTGACCCATTTTGTGATGGTGACCGGTTTAGGAATGGGTGTCAGGTTTGGGGATGGGTGGTCAGATTTGGGGATGAGTGCCAAGTTTGGGGAGGGGTGCCAGGTTTGAGGATGGTTGTCAGGTTTGGGGATGGGTGCCAGGTTTGGGAATGAGTGTCAGGTTTGAGGATGGTTGTCAGGTTTGGGGATGGGTGCCAAGATTGGGAATGGTTGTCAGGATTGGGAATGGGTGTCAGGTTTGGGGATGGGTGCCAAGATTGGGAATGGGTGTCAGGATTGGGGATGGGTGCCAGGTTTGAGGATGGGTGCCAGGTTTGGGGATGGGTGCCAGGTTTGGGGATGGGTGTCAGGTTTGAGGATGGTTGCCAGGTTTGGGAATGAGTGTCAGGTTTGAGGATGGTTGTCAGGTTTGGGGATGGGTGCCAAGATTGGGAATGGTTGTCAGGATTGGGAATGGGTGTCAGGTTTGGGGATGGGTGCCAGGTTTGGGGATGGGTGCCAGGTTTGGGGAATGGGTGTCAGGATTGGGGATGGGTGCCAGGTTTGAGGATGGGTGCCAGGTTTGGGGATGGGTGCCAGGTTTGGGGATGGGTGTCAGGTTTGGGGAATGGGTGTCAGCTTTGGGGATGGGTGGTCAGATTTGGGGATGGGTGCCAAGTTTGGGGAGGGGTGCCAGGTTTGGGGATGGGTGCCAGGTTTGGGGATGGGTGTCGGGTTTGAGGATGGGTGCCAGGTTTGGGGATGGGTGGTCAGGTTTGGGGATGGGTGCCAAGTTTGGGGAGGGGTGCTAGTTTAAGAAGGATGGCCAGTTAGATGTAAGTAGCAGAGCTGTTTACCACATTTATTTTCATATCTTCTTATGACATAGAAGGCCATTTGGCCGATCAAGTGTCTGCCGGCTCTCAGAAAAATCCTATCAATCCCATTCCCTCACTTATTTCCCTGTAACACATTCTCCCTCACATGCCCATCAACTTCCCCCCATTCTCCTATCCCCACATATACTGGAGGGTAATTTACATTAACCCAACAACCCTGCATGTCCTTGGGATGTGGGAGGAAAGTGGAGCACCCGGGGGAAACCCATGTGCTGACAGGGAGAACGTGCAAACTCCACACAGACAACGCCCGAGAGCAGGATCGAACCCTGGTCGCTGAAGCTATGAGGCAGCGGCTCTACCCACTGCGCCACCCACACAGTGTAGTGATGGGTTGCAGAGGTAGCATGCAGCTGCAGTGTGATCCGTAGTTCCACAACTGATTCCAGAATGGAAGTTCACCAGACACCAGCCACACCAGGATCTAAACCAAATGAGGAAGTGGGCCAAGAAATGGCAAATGGAACTTAACTCGGACAAGTACAAAGTGCTTTTGCACTAATGGAGACACAAAAGATTCTGCAGCTGCTGGAATCAGGAGCAACACACACAAAATGCTGGAGGAACTCAACAGGTCAGGCAGCATCTATGGAGGGAAATAAGCAGTCGACGTTTCGGGTCGTCCCTCACCCATATCTCCTCCATTTCCTGCATGTCTGTCCTCACCTCATCCCCCCCACCGACATAACAGGGACAGGGTTCCCCTTGTCCTCACCTACCACCCCACGAACCTCCGCATCCAACACATCATCCTCCGCAACTTCCACCACCTCCAACGGGATCCCACCACCAGGCACATCTCCCCCTCACCCCCTCTCTCTCTGCTTTCTGCAGGGACCACTCTGTCCATGACTCCCTTGTCCACTCCTCTCTCCCCACTGATAACCCCCCTGCAACCGCACCAAGTGCTACACCTGTCCCTACCCCTCCTCCCTCACCACCATTCAGAGCCCCAGACAGTCCTTCCAGGTGAGGCAACGCTTCACCTGTGAATCCAAAGGCGTTATTTATTGCATCCATTTCTCCCAGTGTGACCTCCTGTACATCGGTGAGACCCAACGCAGATTGGGTGACCGCTTCGTCGAGCACCTTTTCTCTGTCCGCGGCAAAAGCAAGGATCTTGTGGTGGCCACCCACTTCGATTCCACGTCCCAGTCCCACACTGACATATCTATCCACGGCCTCCTCTACTGCCACGTTGAGGCCAGACACAGGTTGGAGGAGCAACACCTCATATTGTGCCTTGGGAGTCTCCAACCTGACGGCCTCAATGTCGATTCCTCTAACTTCTGGTAACCCCTCCCCTCTCCCCCCACTTTTTTCTTATTTTTTCCCCCTTCCCCCCCTTTGTTTTACCTCATCCCTGTTGCCCCCTCACCCCTTCTCTTTTCCCTGCCCTGCACTCATGACCTGCCCATCCATTCCCCACCTCCTTCCCTTTATCCCAGGGTCCACTGCCCTCTCCTACTGGATTCCTCCTTCCTCAGCCCTTTGCCTCTTCTACCGATCTTGCATCACTCCCTTTCATCCCCCTGCCCCACCCACCTACCTTCCCCCCTCACCTGGATTCGCCTATCACCTGCCAGCCTGTGCTCCTCCCCCTCCCCCTCCCCCTCACCTTCGTATTCTGGCTTCTGTCCTCTTCCTTTCCAGTTCTGATGAAGGGTCTCAGCCCGAACATTGACTGTTTCCCTCCACAGATGCTGCCTGACCTGCTGATTTCCTCCAGCACTTTGTGTCTGTTACTTACAGTAATTTTTATGTCTTGTACTGTACTGCTGCCGCAAAACAACATATTTCATGACACATGTCAGTGATAATAAACCTGATTCTGATTCCAAAGTGCTTCATTTTGATAAATTAAACCAGGGCAGGACTTATACAGTAAGTGGCAGGGCCTTGGAGAGTGTTGGGGTATAAGTACATAGTACATAGTTCCCTGAAAAGTGGTGACACAGGTAGACAGAGAGGTGAACAAGGTGCTGGCATTCTTGCCGTTATCAGCGAGGGCACTGAGTACACTGAGTACAAGAGTCGAGATTTCATGTTACAATTGTATTAGTGAGACCACACTTGGAGTATTGTGTGCAGTTCAATCGCTGAGCTAATGGGAAGGATGTCATTAAGACGGAAAAGGTGCAGAAAACATTAACAAGGATGTTCCCAGGACTGGAGGACTTGACAGGTGGGGCTTTTTCCTTGGTGTAAGAGGCTGAGGGGTGACCTCAGAGAAGTATATATCAAATCATGAGGGGCATAGTTCAGTGGAGCAGGTTCAGTGGGGAACCTATCTCCTCATACCTTGACTCCATCTTGTTCCCCCTTGTCCATTCCCTTCCCTCTTACATCTGGGACTCTTCATGTGCTCACCAGCATTTTAACATCTTTCCATTCCCTGGTCCCCAATGCTTCATCTTCGCCACAGACATCCAGTCCCTAAGTACTTCTATCCCCCATCAGGAAGGCCTTGGGGCTCTCTGTAGAACACAGACCCAATGAGTCCCCCTCTCCGTATAGCATAGACCCAATGAGTCCCCATCTCTGTAGAACACAGACCCAATGAGTCCCCTCTCTGTAGAACATGGACCCAACGAGACCCCTCTCCATAGAAGATAGACCCAATGAGACCTCTCTCCGTAGAAGATAGACCCAGTGAGACCCCTCTCTGTAGAAGATAGACCCAACGAGTCCCCTCTACAAACACCTTCCTCCACTTGGCTGAATTTGTGCTGACCCTGAACAACTTCTCTTTTGACTCCTCCCACTTTCTCCACAAATGTAGCCATGGACACCCACATGGGCCCTAGCTACACCTGCCCTTTTATGGCTACATGGAACAGTCCATGTTTCAAACCTACTCCAACACCACTCCCCAACTCTTTCTGCGCTAGTCCAGATGAAGGGTCTCACCTGAAACGTCGACTGTCCACTTCCCTTCACCCATTGAGGTCCTCCAGCCAGTTTGTGATGTGCAGCTGGTAGGATGTTTGTCCACATATTCCCAGGGCTGAGGAATGTGTGCCTGGCTGTATGTGCCCAGGTCTCCTTCCACAAATGACACTAGCAACCTGGTCAGAGCTTACTCAGCAACCCAGCAGTTTTAAGGTCACTATCAACTATTTAATCACAACCAGTTTAACAAAATAGAATTGAATTCTCAAACTGCTATTGTGCCATTTGAAGTTAAGTTCTCAGGATTATTATTCTGGAATTCTATATAATTGTTTGAATACATAGCTGTTGGACTCTAACACTGGAGCAAGTAACTGGTGATTGAGAACTTGTCTGCCACTGTATATTTAAGCAGCTATAATTTGTACTTCCTATTTTCCCTTCACACTCTATTCTTGGCTGCCTCTGCTTTTTATTCATGTAGATTTACTGCATTTATAAAGACAAAGAACTCTTTGTTTAGAAGTCTGTCAGTAATTGAGACATCAATGGGATGATTAAAATAAGTTCCAACAAGTCCTTGAGTGATAGAAGGAGGGACTACCTGACCAAAATATCTTTTCACAGTTAATATATGGTGAGGATGACTACGTGATGCTCATGTGCTTTCTCAAGCTAAACTCACGGCTAAATTTGGAAAACAGGCTGTATGAGATCCACTCAAACCAATCTGGACCAGATCAGGTATCTTCATTCCAGTGTGATGCACTGCAAACACGGGTTCTAGTGTCAGGTACTCTGCCAGTCCTGATCAACTTCAGCACATCTTATTCAAGGACACCAGAGCTGCCTGAACAATGGAGACTAAACTGTTTAGTTTAGTTGCTGGTCTCAGACTGGCTCAAATCTGGTCCAGATGAAGGGTTTCACCCTGAAATATCAACTGTCCAT
Organism: Pristis pectinata; assembly: GCF_009764475.1. Taxonomy (NCBI): domain Eukaryota; kingdom Metazoa; phylum Chordata; class Chondrichthyes; order Rhinopristiformes; family Pristidae; genus Pristis; species Pristis pectinata. The sequence continues at coordinate 26,112,285 of NC_067434.1, forward strand.
TTCCCACCACAGATGCTGCCCGACTCGCTGAGTTCCTCCACATCTTGTGTGTTGTTCCAGAACCAACGTCTGCAGTCTTTTGTGTCTCCTGGCTCAAATCTGACTTTGAATCTGGCCTCAGTGGAGTATCTGATCTTAAAATTACCTGAGGCCAATTTTTAGCCTAATTTTAAGATGCACTGGTTGCCTGAGGTAACTGATCATTCCGTGTGTAACTTCAGCACATGAGGTGCACTTTAACCTCAGCAGTTGTGTTGGTTGTCAGGATTTACAATTGCTTATTATGAGTCCTGACGATGGTCCCTGACCTGAACTAGATTTGTACAGCACAGACAAGTTAACTTTTTCCCTCTTCACAACTGCTGCCTGACCCGCTGAGTGTTTCCAGAACCTTTCTGTATTTGTTGGTCTGGAGGTGATAGCAACTGAATTGTTCAGAGGGGTGGGAGAGCAGGTCACATCATCGCACACTCAACAGGTCCCTCAGTTCTTGCAAACAATCAGAGAAACATGGCTAATCAGAAGGAAAGAACTGTGAAACATGGGTTTTGCATAAAACTTCTCTGGTGATGTAAATGAACCTTTTATAGTTAAGCAAAGTAATGTAATTTGTTGCCACTGCCAGTATACAATACATAATACTCATACACCCTTAGTATACATATAGCGTCAGTATACAATACATAGTACTCACACACCATCAGTATACAGTACATAGTACTGCATTAATATTGGCAGTTGGTCATCTCCAGGAAGTGAGCATCTAACAATTTCCACAACATCCAGCAGCATCTCCATCAATGAATATCCCACCATTACCATTCTGATGAGAATTTCCAAAGAGAACCATAGAACCATAGAACCATAGAACCATACAGCACAAAACAGGCCCTTCGGCCCACCGTGTCGTGCCGTCCATCAGACCACCCTCACACTACCTAACCCCTTCCTCCCGCATATCCCTCTATCTCACGTTCCTCCATATGCCTATCCAACAAGCTCTTGAACCTGTTCAATGTATCTGCCTCCACCACCACCCCAGGCAGTGCATTCCATGCACCAACCACTCTTTGGGTGAAAAACCTCCCTCTGACATCTCCCCTGAACCTCCCACCCATAACCTTAAAACCATGACCTCTCATCTTGAGCATTGGTGCCCTGGGAAGGAGGCGCTGACTGTCTACTCTATCTATTCCTCTCAATATTTTATATACCTCTATCATGTCTCCTCTCATCCTCCTCCTTTCCAGTGAATAAAGCCCTAGCACCTTAAGCCTCTCCTCATATTCAATACTCTCCAATCCAGGCAGCATCCTGGTAAATCTCCTCTGCACCCTCTCCAACGCCTCCACATCCTTCCTATAATGAGGCGACCAGAACTGAACACAGTACTCTAAGTGTGGTCTAACTAGAGTTTTGTAAAGCTGCATCATAATCTCGCGGCTCTTAAACTCAATCCCGCGATTTATGAAAGCCAACATCCCATTGGCCCTCTTAACTGCTCTTTCCACCTATGAGGCAACTTTCAATGAACTGTGAATATGAACCCCCAGATCCCTCTGCTCCTCTACACTGCCAAGTACCTTGCCGTTTACCCTGTACTCTGCCCTGGAGTTTGTCCTTCCAAAGTGTACCACCTCACACTTCTCCGGATTGAACTCCATCTGCCACTTGTCAGCCCAGCTCTGCATCCTATCAATATCCCTCTGTAAGCTCCGACAGCCTTCCACACTATCCACAACACCGCCTATCTTAGTGTCATCCACAAACTTACTAACCCAGCCCTGCACCCCCTCATCTAAGTCATCTATAAATATCACAAAAAGTAGAGGTCCCAGAACCGATCCCTGAGGGACACCACTAGTCACTGCCTTCCAATCCGAGGGCACTCCTTCCACCACAACCCTCTGCTTTCTACAGGCAAGCCAATTCCTAATCCACACAGCCAAGCTTCCTTGGATCCCTTGGCCTCTGACCTTCTGAAGAAGCCTACCATGAGGAACCTTATCAAATGCCTTACTAAACTCCATGTAAACCACATCCACCATACTGCCCTCATCAATCTTCCTGGTCACCTCCTCAAATAACTCTATCAGGCTTGTGAGGCAAGATCTTCCCTTCACAAAGCCATGCTGGCTGTCCCTAATCAGTCCATGATTCTCAAGGTGTTCATAAATCCTATCCCTTAGAATCCTTTCTAACAGCTTACCCACCACAGACGTGAGACTCACCAGTCTATAATTCCCTGGCCTATCCCTATTACCTTTTTTGAACAAGGGGACCACATTCGCAACCCTCCAATCCTCCGGCACCACCCTGTAGACAACGAGGACTCAAAGATCCTTACCAGCGGTTCAGCAATCTCCTCCCTAGCCTCTCGAAGCAGCCTGGGGAAAATCCCGTCAGGCCCCGGAGATTTATCTGTCTTAATATTATTTAACAACTTCAACACATCCTCTTTCTTGATATCAACAACCTCGAGAACATTACCCCTACCAGCACTCCCTTCCGCATCATCAAGACCCCTCTCCCTGGTGAATACCGAAGAGAAGTACTCATTCAGAACTTCTCCCACTTCTGCCGCCTCCAGGCAAATTCTCCCACCTTTGTCCTTAATCGGACCTACCTTCACCCTAGCCATCCTCCTACCCTTCACGTACTTGAAAAAGGCCTTGGGATTTTCCTTAACCCTACTAGCCAAAGCCTTTTCATGTCCCCTTCTAGCTCTCCTCAGCCCTTTCTTAAGTTCCTTCCTCGCTACTCTATATTCCTCACGGGACCTGTCTGAACCTTGCTGCTTATACCTCACGTATGTTACCTTCTTCTCCCTAACAAGTCGTTCCACCTCTCTCGTCACCCACGGTTCCTTCACCCTGCCATTCCTTCTCTGCCTCACCGGGACATATTTATCCCTAACATCCTGCATAAGATCCCTGAATATCGACCACATCCCCATGGTACATTTTCCTTCAAAAAGGACATCCCAATTTACACTCCCAAGTTCTCTCCTTATAGCCTCGTAGTTAGCCCTTCCCCAATTGAAAAACCTCTTGTCCTCTCTGCACCTGTCCCTGTCCATGACAATTTTAAAGGTTATGGAGCAATGGTCACTGTCCCCCAAATGCTCACCCGCCAATAGATCCTTCACCTGTCCTGGTTCATTTCCTAAAACTAGATCTAACATGGCATTCCCTCTAGTCGGCCTGTCAACATACTGCGTCAGAAATCCCTCCTGGACACACTTAACAAATTCTGTCCCATCTAAACCTTTGGCACTAAGCAGGTTCCAGTCTATATTTGGGAAGTTAAAGTCTCCCATTATAATAACCCTGTTATTTCTGCTTCTCTCCAAACACTGCCTGCCAATCTGCTCCTCTATATCTCTACTGCTACCAGGGGGCCTGTAGAATACTCCTAGTAGAGTAACGGCTCCTTTCTTGTTCCTTAACTCCACCCATACGGACTCTAGAGATGATCCTTCTACAACATCCATCTTTTCCACAGCCGTAACAGTGTCCCTGACCAGTATCGCCACCCCTCCACCTCTTCTCCCCCCTTCCCTATCCCTCTTAAAACACCGAAAACCAGGAATATTCAATATCCACTCCTCTCCTGACGTCAGCCACGTCTCAGTAATAGCCACGATATCATAGTCCCCCATACTTATTCCAAGCCCTCAGTTCATCCCCCTTATTCCTGACACTTCTTGCATTTAAGTAAACACACTTCATTCCATCTGCCTTACTACTTTTACAGCCTGTATTCTGCTTCTCCTTCCCCAAAGCCTCTCTACCTGTTTGATCTAACTTTTCCCCATTCCCTTCTTCCTCTGACCTACTCCTCCGGTTCCCTTCCCCCTCACAAACTAGAGAAAGGTCACTGGACGAACCACATGGATACTGTGCTACAGCAGGGTGGTGGCTGGATATCCTTCAGGGAGGGACTCACCTCCTGACTCCCAAAGCCTTTCCACAAATCACACATCAGCAGCATGATGGAAAACTCTCACTTGTTTGGTTGAGTGCAGCTCCAGCAACACTCAGGAAGCTCGACACCATCCAATCACCATCAGACTGCTTGATGAGCTCCCTACGCACCACACTAAACATTCACTCCTCCACCACCAGCACACAGTGACTGCAGTGTGCACCATCTACAAACTGCCCTGCAGTTACCCGCCCAGGCTACCCGACAGCATAACCTCTACCAGCAAGAAAGACAAGGGCCACAGGTGCAGGGGAACACCACCACTTGCAGGTTCCCCTCCAAGTCACACACTATCCTGACTTGGAAATATATCATTGCTCCTTCATCGTTACTGGCTCTACGTCCTGGAAATGATCTCACTTTCTCTTTATAACTCTCATTCTCTCCCTTCTTCAAAACACATCTGATTGTATCTGATGTACATTTATTGTCTGCTTCAGCAGTTAGCCTTACTAACTCGATATATGTCCACCATTTCACCTAAAACAGTTACCTAACTGTTTATGCTTGTATTTGTATCTTTCCATGGTCAATAACTTCCTTGAATTAACTTCTGTCCCTTCATTTTGCCACCGTGAAAACTTCCCTTGGATCACACTAAACTCTCTTTCCTGAAGGAAGTGAGCCCAGCTTCCATAATTTTTCCTTGTGTGATACTACGATTCCATGTAACCAAAGTCACTGCTATTGGTTGCCTTGGACCTCCTGAGGACAGCAAACTCTTCTCCAGGAGGAAGTGCCTTAGATTTACCGCAATATTGACCAGTGGTACAAATATACTTTGCATTCTCACACCTTGGTCTTTGCAAGTTACTGCTGGCCACGATGAAGCTCCTGGTTAGTTTGAGTGTGATATGTAGTTCATTTCCTGACACTTTTTAATCAAGTTGATCTGGGTTGAAAAGCTTAAATAAAATACTGGCTCAATTTCTTGCATTTCATTCCACTGAATAAAACTGGGCAACATTAAGTTGTAGAACAAGCACTCACTGGGGAACACAGAGCAAGAAACCTGAAATCACCGAAGTAATACATTTATTCCTTTGAAATTAGTGTTTTTGGAGAATACCTCCCTCCCTTGTTCATTCATTTTATTTAAGTATTTCCTCAATTTTCTCCCCATTTAATTCTTACTTCCTCCCCAAGGAATGTGGCGTTCACTTTGGGACATCTCTTCAGTGTCAGCCAATAACTTAAGCCGATGATCCTTTGCTTGTTTTGTGACTGATGTTAAGATGAGTTAAGTCAAATACAATGTATAATGAAAAGCTAGTTTGCAATTTGGGATCTTTGCCAGGAAAAGCATCTCCATGCTTGTCTTGCCCGTTTGATTTTCATATCCCATTTCTGGATTTTTCCCTTCCCTCACCATCTCCTTGTTCCTCCTTTTACAGCTTTTATTAATTCGCCATGACATTTAATGGTGGGAGGCGGGGTGCAAGTTTGGTTATGATAGCATGTGATGGAATTAAAGGTATAGCACATTTCCTGCCAAGCACCTCCTCTCTTTAATGAAGGAAAGTATGTCAGATGGAGTCCGATGTCGAGGGGGAAAATGGAGGCTGTGGTATGGGAAGGGAATCCAATAAAAGCAACTAAGTAGTAAATCCCTCTGGACAATGCCCAGCGCATAAATTCCACATTAAACAGAAAACAGGAATCTGGCTTCATGTGCACTTGTAGTATGGAATTGACTTGAGATTTGTCAAGATTAGCTGAGAGTAATTGTGTTCTTGAGGTAAATCATACCAAAAGGATGAAGTCATGCAAGTATGGTTCCAACTGGAAGTGGAGAGGCTGCAGCAGCACAGATGTTAACAGTAATTTATTCATCACAGGTAAAGAGGATAAAATGAACTACAGAGACACTAAAATAACAGTGTGGTCAGAAAGGAAAAAGAAAATGTATTGGTCTTGCCATGACAATATGGGAAAAGTGAGTGGCAGGGTAGGAGATGGAAAGGAAAATTCGCTCTGAACAAAACTCAGGGGAGATAACAGTTGCTACGGAAACAGAGGAGAGAGTCCAACAGAATGCGGGCAGGCGATGTCCAGTAGAGAATGATAACAATGCAGAATTTTGTTGATGTGAGCATTGGTACACAGAGAAATCGCAGCATTCTGGTGCTCACAACGCAGGAAGTCAGCAGGACCTACAGCAAGTAATTGGGAGGCTGAGTGGAAAGTCTGCCCTTATTGCAAGGAAGATGGATCACAAAAGAGGGAAGTTTTGCTTCGGATGTATTGAGGCTTTAGTGACTGCTTGGTGTACCGTGCACAGTGTTGGTCACTGTACATAAGGAAGGAGATAATTACCTGGGAAATAGCTTAGCATACATTTATTAGCTGGAGTCTTGGGAGGAATGTATTCCAAGGGCAGGAAAGGTAACGTTACGAGTATCAGCCAGGACAGTGGTAAGAGTGTCAAAATTTGCCTCAGTGCTTTCTTGATTAGTGGGGGGAAAAAAAGATTGGCCAACTGCCTGTTGAAATGGTGCTTGTGTGGGCGTTGGATAACTGAGCTCAGCTGTTATGTTCCCATTCTGGAATTGTCAGCCAACAGCCCATGAGCACACAGCCACCAGAGTTCCCGCTGCTGACCGTCTGAAAGGTAACAGTTATGTATGGAAATATGGCCACAATATATTGGCTCAGGACCAAAGACCAAATGACCTCCCTCAATAATTCCAAGAGAGAATTAGACCTTGAGAACGAGGGGTCAGGAAATTGTTGAGCCATCACAGGTAACTGTTCTTGGTTATTGACTTCTGGCCTTCAGCGGGTGAAGTCCATGATGGGTAAGTATTATACTTCATGCCAGCATATGACACCTTTAAGGTGTCAGGAGGTGGCTCTTTGTTCTGAACCTCTGGCTGGTCTGGTCGATGGAGACTTGCTGAACTGCTCCAGTCAAGAGCTGGGCCTGTTCTGGGAATTAAGTCACTTTGTATAAAATGGATGTGGCATTAGCCAGAGCAGGGGTGGGTCCTAGGTTAACACTGGTTGCTTTGGGACTGCAGAAGAACAGTCTGGATTTTCTCCAGGGTTTCTCATGTCTCCCACAAGATCAGATGACCTTTGAGTAGAGGACAGTGGTGGACATTCCCAGCAGGACTTGCATTTTCCCCACCCATGCTGGGAATCTGAAATAGGAATAAGCATTAAAAATGAGCAAAAGGTCAGGCAGCATTGGTGGCCAGAATCCCTGTGAGAAAGTCACCATTTATCCAGGCAGGTATCAACAACGGGGGGATTTCAGAGTGAAAGGTGCAGTCAGCTGTCCCTTGCGGTTAGCTGGCCTCACTCCTGCATATTGCATCTCCAGCAGTGGAGAACAACACTGCTCCAGAGCCTCGTCCACGACAGTGCAGTGAGGATCTGCTCAGAGTGTCTGCTAGACCAGACCGATCCCCAAAGGCTCTCCCCTCTGACTGCGGTGAAGCAGTCAACTTAAACAACAGAAGGGATGCTGGAAGGACTCAGCGGGTCAGGCAGCATCTGTGGAGGAAAATGGACAGTCGATGTTTCAGGTTGAGACCCTTCATCTGGACAGCTAGTCAATTTAAGCTATCATTAAATTGTTTTAGCGCATTAAAAATAAAAATGTTATTATTTTTAATAGTTATTTATAACTTTTGAATGTGTTGAATGTTGGAAACATTTAGCAATCAGTAGCTTCGATAAGGGTTGAATCTTAGCCAGCTGTCTAAATTATTTCTGCCCCTAGTCTCAATGAGATCCCTTCACCTTGTTTGCTCAGTGCCCTCAGGGTTTGGGCTGACTCCAGTGCATTGGTTCCCATTGAGGAATAGAGTATTGAACTCCAAGCTTTCTTCAGAAGTGAACAGTGGGAGTGAAAAACTGACTGTAAATTCCATACCAGGATTTCAGGCTGCGGAGGACTGGCCTGAGTCAGTGCTGCTTCTCTCTCCACAGGTGCTGCCTGACCAGTGGGAATTGTCCAGCTTTTTCTTTATCCATTTCGAATGTTCTTAATATCCATGTACAATGTGTAACTATCACTAAATGAGTCAAGTCATGTACTGAAATGATTTGCCTGAGATGATGTGGACCTCATGATTGTGGTATTCCTGTCTTACACGGTTCCATTGATCAAAGTAACACCACAACTTCTGGCTTCAAGAGGTGAACTGAGTGATATTTTTACTAATTCTACATTGACTTGATTCTATCCAGTTTTGCTTCCATACTTAGTTACATTAGTTTTTAGATCTTTAAATAGTAGTCAAGAATACTGCATCCTAAACTGGTTTAACCTTCTTAAAAAGAAGCCAAATAATTAATAATGTAACTTTTTTCCTTTATGCATTCAAGGGATGAGGTCTTCGCAGGCTGAGCCAGCATTTAATTGGCCAACCCTAATTGTCCTTGAGAAGGTGGGGGTGAGCTGCCTTCTTGAACCTCGGTGAGCACCTTCACTCCATCCGCCGTGCCAGCCGGGGTCTCCCAGTGGCCAGCCATTTCAATTCCACTTCCCATTCCCACCCCGACGTGTCTGCCCATGGCCTCCTCCACAGCTTCTCTCACACTGCTCTGCTCAAAATCGCAAGAAACTGCAGAAAGTTGTGGACACAGCTCAGTCCATCACGAAAACCACCCTCCTCTTCAAGGACTCCATCTACACTTCCCGCAGCCAACATAATCAGCAACCTCTCCCACCCTGGACATTCTGTCGCCTCCCCCCCCCTCCCCATCATGCAGAAGATACAAAAGCTTGCAAGCATGTACCACCAGACTTAAGGACAGCTTCTATCCTGCTGTTATAAGACTATTGAACAGTTCCCTTGTGTGATAAGATGGACTCTTGACCTCACAATCCACCCCGGCGTGGCCTTGCACCTTATTGTCTGCCTGCGCTGCACTTTCTCTGTAACTGCAACACTTTACTCTGCATTCTGTTATTGCTCTCCCTTGTATTACCTCAATGTACTGATGTGATGAAATAATCTGTATGGATGGCCTGCAAAACAAAGTTTTTCACTGTACCTCAGTATATGTGACAATAATAAACCAATTCCAATCCCACTCTGCAACATCGATGTAGACAAACAATTGGATTTTCAAGGAAAATTAATTGTTAACAGAAATCAGGAACTACCTTATGACTTACAAAAACCTCTAGATTCTTTTTAGCTCCTCCGTGCATACATTCATGGTTATACATCACCGTTCACAGGTCTCACTGCCTTCCCCACTTCTCAAGACTCTTTACTTTTTTTTTACAAAAATCCAATATTCTCTGGAACCTTTGAGATGTCAGATAACCAATTGAAACACAACCATTGCAACTTACCAACACCCAAGGAATGCTACCGATATTGTTTGTGGCAGAGATTTTGTATCCGATCTGCATTTCTTACATTGTAAGGCCAGCAAGTGGTTATTTCCATTCAATTAAAGGTACTCACTCAAATGGAACCAACTGCTCTTTTTACAGCCTGTACTTATTGTATATAATAGGCCTAAAGTTCCACAGAAGTCCACATTTATACAGCAGTTGGTTTGAAAGGACATCTGGAAACTTTATAATAATTTGAATTTGGCAGGCGATTCATAAGTTGTTATTTCTAATATTTCTCATCAGCATTAGAGATACTCAAAGCTGTGGGTCAGGAATGGATATTTTGTTTCTAGAATGTTTGCCAACATCTTTTCACGTTGTAAGTAAATGTACGGAAGAACTTCCGCTCTCAGTAATTAGGTCAGATAAAGAGGTTCAGCAAGGCAACATTTCTCAATCTAGGCTCAGTAATTCTCATCCAGTTTTCATGTAAGCTGTAAAGATGATTTTGCTAAATATTCCCATAAAATAAAACTAGTGAAAAGCAGTAACAAAACCAGAAATTGTTGGAAACACTCAGCGGGTCGGGCAGTATCTGCGGAGAGAGAAACAGAATTAATGTTTCAGGTCAAAGATGACACTGGATAAAGATTCTTTGATCTGAAACATTAACTCTGTTTCTCTTTCCAGAGACGCTGCCTGACCTGTGGAGTGTTTCCAGAATTTTCTGTTTTTAGTTCAGATTTCCAGCATCTGCAGTTTTCTTTTAATTTTTATTTACCAGTGAAAAGCAGTAAATCACTCTTGGTTATGGATTAACAACAATGTTAAATTGCTGGAAGGTTTGGTAAATTGGTAAAATTAGTAAATTGGTTTATTATTGTCACATATACCGAGGTACAGTGAAAAACTTTGTTTTGCATGCCGTCCATACAGATCATTTCATCACATCAGTGCATTGAGGTAGCAGAGGGGAAAAGCAATAACGGAATGCAGAATATAGTGTTACATTTACAGAGGAAGTGCAGTGCAGGCAGACAATAAGGTGCAAGGCCATGACGAGGTAGATTGTGAGGTCAAGAGTCCATCTTATCGTACAAGAGGTCCATAGAATAGTCTTATAACAGTGGGATAGAAGATGTCCTTGAGCGTGGTGAGCTGTCCATTTTTGGAACAGCTCACTGAAATTTCCCAGCTCATTCCAATTCCCCCCTACCATAAGATTAAAGTTCCGAAAAACCTCAAGCTATGCTCAGTCTGATCAGACCAGGCTTTAAGGAGATTTGTCAGTTGAAGCACAAGTCCACCTTAGTGGCAGAATAAAATGTTGAGTGTTATGTGGTATAATTCTATAATATGGTCTAGTCATTAAACAGTGAAGATCTATCTGCCTTGCTGGAAGATAACAGGAGAGTTACATTGGTATACTCATGATGGCAGTGTTTCCTCAACAAATCACCAGCTGAGCAACAATATTTGAATGGCTTACACAGGAAAACTCAAGCATAATCACTGGTTTATTTTCAAAACAGCTGCCAGAAAGAGTATCTAATCGCAGAAATAATCACAGTCAGCAGAGTCTTTAAGCTACAATGTCAGATTGGAAAGTAAATAGATTGCTGTGATCAGGCTGGTTGATGGGAATGTTGCTATCTTCAGACCCACAGATGAAGTCAAATGTTGTTCATTTGCAGCTTTATTGTGAATCCTTCTCTATCAGAACACTTATTACTTCGATTAGGTCCCATTTTCCCAGCTCAGGTTTCTAGTTGCACAATGTAATCTCTCATCCTCCGCAGTGCGGCCCACACTCCACAATATCTATTTAGCTCCTTTTGTTACCAATGTGAGTCACTCCTGGGGCTAATGTTGTACCCAAACCTGGTATTTAACCAATACAGCTTACCCTTGGAACTCACACAATGCTTTACACAAACAGCCTCGCCTACATTGTTTACAGGAAAGAGATAGATGAGTTTGCATTGAGACTATCAAAACCACCAGTAGTGGCTGCCTCTGCACCATCTCCATACACAGCGAAATTCAGCCAGAAACTCGGCTCATCCTTGTGTGTACAACCAAAGGAAGCTGGACACTGGCCACTGGGTGGGTGGTAAGCAGGACAGATACTTGGATAGGAATGGATAGGATGAGGAATCAACACCAAACACACAGAGCAAAGGCAGAGTAGAGCAAAAGACGGCCAAGGATTTCCATTAAATGCTGCAGATATCCTTTAAATTCGACACAGCTTCTTCATTCATTTTGATGTCACTGTATGAAGTGCCCTTGGATGTTCTATTGTGCTGAAGGCCCTGTAAGCTGATTTTGTTATCACCCAAGTTCTTAAAAAGCTTAAAAATTAAAGAAAACATTCTTGGGTTGGTTCCATGTCCCCAACTGCTTTCTGCCCTGCCATTGTCTTAACATTATTGAAGAAGTGGTCTGGATATTCACACAGTCCTGTGCAATAATTGCTCAGTACTTGGTCCACTGGTTGAATCAGTTTGGTTCTCACTGTTTGCACAGAGATTTTTTTTAATGAAAGATGCATCTGAACTGGGGCACACAGCCCCAACGTTGTTCAGGGCTTGGCTTCAGACGTGAGCCTCTGTGGGTCCACACTGGGCTCCCACTGCTGATCCATTGCTACTATTTTCTTGATCTGAAGGGAGGATCAGACTAAGCGCACCAACTCATTAACCAGGGCCAGAGGGAACACTGTAATGGCACACCTGGCCAGTTAATGGGAACATTGCTCCTCCATATCCACCACAGATACACTTGATCATCCTCCACAGACAGATACACTATCAGCTGTTAGGGATGCAAACTCTGGAATTCCCTTCCTAATCCTCTCTGCCTATCTCTCCCACTTTAAGGCCAACATCTTTGACCAGTGCTGGGTCTGGTATCAGTTTGCTGTCACTGTTTGAAGTGCCCTTGGGTGTTCCCCTGTGACCAAGGCACTGTAAGTTGGTTTCCTTATAAATGAATTTCTTCAAATTTCTTAAAAATTTAAGAAAACAGTTCTGAGTTGGTTCCATGTCCTAAACTACTTCAGTGTTTGCCACTGAAGTGGCTCATGACATGTAATGTGCAGGAAGCAAATCGCTCCTGATGTTGAGATGCAGTTTGAGAGAGCAGTAGCTGTCAGACCCGTTCATTACTGGAATCTCACTCAACACTGGTGTCTCACAACCACGTCAGCCCTGTTCACCACATGCGCCCTGTGATCATCAGCCACAGGGCTGTCCAGGAGCACCATAAACATCCATTTTAGCACAATATTTGTTGGCTGATGGTTGAAGTAGTCTGGTGCCTCCTCACAGCATATCCCAGTCGGCGGCCATTACTGTCAAGATACACAACAGCAGTGGCTTCAGAACTTTATGCACTGCAGGCCTTCCCTGGAAACTGTAATTCAAGGGGCAGTGGAGGGAAAATTTCTTCACCAGAGGAATGTTGCTTAAATGAGGCTCAGTAATTCTCAACACTGGTCTCACTTAGTGGTGGGCAATGAATTAATGATAGAATCTTCATGCTAAGATTGAGGCAGGTATATTAACAACATTTAAAATACATTTGGACAGGTACATGGAAAGGAAAGGTTCAGAGGGATATGGGCCAACTGCAAGCAAATGGGATTGGTTTAGATGGGAATCTTGGTCGGCAGGGACCAGTGGGGCCGAAGGGCCTGTTTCCCTGCTCTATGAAAGAATGACAAAACGGTGACAGCACTAAAAAGCCTAAACATGTTTGTTGGGGATATTTTCTCTGTTTTTCTATCTCATTTTAAGCCAACCCTCAATCAAACTTTCAGTGGTGAATAACCTTGCAAACTGAAACCCTTGCTTTGTATGGGGCTTCCATCAGAGGTGCTGATTGGTTCTTCTGTCAGGGAAATGTTTACCTGGACTAGAAATTAGGACCAAAGCTCCAAAATGAAAGGAAAGGCAGTGGATCTCCCAACAAAGCGTTAACCTGCTACAAACGATACTAGTGGAAGAGTGTAGGTCAGGGTAGTACTGGAGGTGGGGCTCCTCCTAAACGTCCACTGGTGTCGTTGAACATATCCTTCCTCATGCCTTGTCTTTCAGTGGATATGTTGCAAGATAAATGACTGTAACCTTCACTGGGAAAATAAACCTTGATATGCTGTTGGTATTCTAAAATTATGCATTTTTCTTCTTCTTGGGCAGTCCCATGAGATCGAGGATAACTTGCTTCCTCTCCAGTTCTGTGGCTGCTGAGGTAGCTGGTGGGCCTGGTGTGGAATCTCCCACAACCAAGGTACTTGTCCTTGACGGGTGAGTGACCGGGTTGCTTGGGATGTTTAGCATCATTCTGCTATTTACATTTGGCCTGTCCTTGCCCTCATCGGGGAGACTCATGGCTCTCAGTGCCTTTCTAAATGCCAAGGATTCCCATGAGTTAGTGGGAATTATTATATTTCTTCATTGAGACTTCGAGGAAGACCTTGGAATGATTGCTGTTTTCTCCAGGAAATCTCTTGCTGTGGCAGAGTGCTTGTTTCGGGAGTCTAGTGTCAGGTTTCTGCATGATGTGGTTTGCCCACAGGAACTGCTTCACCATGATCAGAGGCTCGCTGTGGGGGTCATTGTCCTGGGAGAGGCTGATGCTGTTGATCTGGCTATTTTGCCAGCCGACTGGCACTAGACCATAGGGAAAGTGTGGTATGTTCCTTCTCACCATTACATTGACCGGTCACAATATCGATCCCCGCTAGACAAGTAATTGACATGGTTTGCAAAAAGACCATGAATGTAACAAGTGGCACTCCTCAGGTCTTCAGTAAAGCTCAAAGGTCCCACACTTGCATTATCCAATCAGAAAGGTTTGCCCTTCTGACCACTAGAGCAGTAAGAAAGACATCTCACGTTAACACATTAGCTTTGGCACTTGGTCACTTTTAACACAGGAAGTGCAGCAACCATTTGTACATAGCAAGATCTCACAGCAACAGGACAATGACCAGGTTATTGTGTTAGTGATGTTGATTGAGGATTAGATATTAGTCAGGATTTCAGTGCTGGGGTTTTCCTTGTTTTATCCAAAAGACTGAATACACGTACCACCAGGCTTCTACCCTACTGTTATAAAACTATTGTACGGTTCCTTCCTACGTTAAGATGGACTCTTGACCTCACAATCTACCTCATTGTGTCCCTTGCACCTTATTATCTGCCTGCACTGCACTTTCTCTGTAACTGCAACACCTTCTTCTGCATCCTCCTATTGTTTTCCCTTGTACTACTTCAACGTACTGATGTGATGAAATGATCTGTATGGATCAGAATCAGAATCAGATTTATTATCACTGACATATCGTGAAATGTGTTGTTTTGCAGCAACAGTACAGTGCAAGACACAAAGATTACTATAAGTTACAAAATAAATAAATAGGGCAGAAGAGGAATAACGAGGTAGTGTTCATGGACCGTTCAGAAACCTGATGGCGAAGGGGAAGAAGCCGTTCCTGAAACGTTAACTGTGGGTCTTCAGGCTCCTGTACCTCCTCCCTGATGGTAGTAATGTGAAAAGGGCACGTTCCAGGTGGTGAGGGTCCTTAATGATGGATGAAGACTGGTGTGTGTTCTCCCGACTTCACATTCCTGAAGTCTACAATCAGTTCCTGGGTCTTGCTGACGTTGACTGTGAGAATGGCAGTCCCTGTACCTCAGTACACATGACAATAATAAACCAATTTACCAATTGACCTGTCCCAGGGAAGAAAGAGGTTTTACAATGGGCCACAATATAGCAAATTGCCTCTATGTGTACAGACAAATGCAATTTATAGATGAAAAGTCATCAGGCTGAAACATTAAACCTATTTACTCCACAGATGCTGCCTGACCTGCTGAGTATTTCTGGCATTTCCTGTTGGTATTTATGTTTATAGAAGTTGCCCATAATTGGTGGCTCAGAACACACGTGTATTCTGAGCAAGACAGTGAAGTGGACCATGAAAGGCATCCATTCAGGCTTTGAAATCTTGTGACATTTGGTTTTAATGATCTCATATTGCTGTTGGGTTAACTGCTGAATGGCATCCATTTAAGGATCAAAAACAGCTTGTAATGATATTTCACAGCACATGTGTTATGTGGCTTGCCAGATGATCCAAGTCACAGCAAAAAATGTCATTTGCTGTTTTCAGTAAACAGGATTTTTGCTAAGAAATCAATTGGGCCTCATTTGTTCTGCACTACATGTTGCAAACAAATGGTTGAATTACTCACATTACCAACTACCGGGTTCCTGGTAACAATGGTGGAGACCACGCCTTATCGACTAAAGTGAATTCTGATAACATGGAATTAATGTTAAGATGCATTTCCTTGAGCAGGTGATTGAAGTGCAGTAACAGTATCTCACCTCTCACTCTTCAGGCCCCTTACCAGGTACTTCAGCACAACACTGTGTGAAGTTCCACCCTGCACTGATGGGGGCTGCACTGTCACATGTGCTGCCTTTCAGGTGCTGTCTTCTCTCTTGGGTGGATGTAAAAAAGTTCCTATGGTGGTACTTTGAAGAAGACCATGGAGCTATACACCACGGAAAACAGGCCCTTCAGCCCAATTCGTCTGTGCTGACCAAGTTGCCTTACTTAGCTAGTCCCATTTGCAGGGAAGTTTTCCCCAATAGCTTGGCCAACAGTCACTCGACGTTGTTTAATTTACATGTTGTTGCAGGAGCCTGTAAGGTGGCTCCTGCACTTCCTACATTACACCAATGTCCACATTTCCAAAGTACTTCAGAGCCTCCAATGTGTCTTGTGATGTGCCTGGAATGTGAGGAAAAGTACTTTTTTCCCAGTGAGCCATCACATTTTCCTTCAGGTTTGTTATGTTAATATGGCACTTCTTGTCCTTATAATTTACAAACAAAATTTAAATTAACCAATCACATTGGGAAAGTGAGTTGTATAGAGGATGCAGAGAGTCAGTAAGGGGGAGATATAAATAGGTTTGATGAGTGGGCAGGAAAGTGGCAGATGGAGCAGAGTGTGGGAAGATGTAAAGTATTCACATTGATCAAATGGAAAAGCAGAATATTAATTGAATAGTGAGAAACCAGGCAATGTTTGTGTACTGAGGTATCTGAGTGTGTTGACACCTGAGACACTCTCCACATTCACTCTGCTGGGATCCCTCACGATCTTATGTGCTTCAATCAGGTCACCTCTCATTCTTCGAAACTATCGATGATCCAAACCTAGCCTGTCCATCATTTCCTCAAAAGACAACCCTCTCTCCGTACCTGCCTGGGATGCAACGAATGATCCAACAATTACATTCAATACCATCTGCCAATTGTCACTTTATCTGAATACCAATGATATAATTTGCAGTGGTTTAGTTCTACATCTACAACACGCATTAACTCCCGATACATCATGGGATGTACAGTATGTGTACACAGAAGCATACAGGTCACAGCCTGCAGAATGAATCATTATGTTGTCTCAAGGTTGTAAACTTACATATTTTACAAGGTGTGATGCAAATAAAATACAATTAAAGGGGAAAAGGAAATGCATTAAAGATTTGGTTTTAGTTCACCTGGTTGGTTGGCAGGGCAGCAGAAAACATTCCCCTCACATACGTTGACCTTCCAGTGAGTGTCATCTCCATTAATCCTTCAGCGCCTGGCAACCTTACACATCACTTCGTATGTCATTTGAATCCATATTTGGACAAGCTTAGGTTGTTTTTTCTGGAGCGTTGGAGGCTGAGGGACAAACTGACAGAAGTTTATTAAATGATGAGAGGCATAGATAGGGTAGATGGTCAGATTCTTTGTCCCAAGATGTAAAGTATTAGCTGTTAGATGCAAACTTGTTTACAGCCACTGGATCGAGCATTGTTCTGGTACTATTAGGATTAGTCTGGGATCATTCACCACAGAGAGATGTATCGTATTGGTGAAAGGTGTTGCAAAGAACAACTAAAATAAGGAAGGCACTGGAATACAAAGTATTTCGGGATAACATCCTGAAACTGGGGTTCTTCTCACTAAAGAAAAAGCAGTGAGAACATGATGGCAAAATTCAAAGCAATAAGACAGAAGTATTTGGTTTAGAATGGGATAGGACAATAAGAGAATAAGATGGAGAGAGAAAAACTAAAATAACAAGGGCTTGCCTTTCACAAGGTGCTTCAGAACCTTCAGACATCCTGACGTGCCATGCAGTCACTGAAATATAATTGAATAAACTCACTGTGGAAAATTCAGCAGTCAATTTGCAGCCAGGTAGCTCCCTGTGATAATGATCAGGTAATGGGTTTTAGTTGCTGGCTGCACTCAGTGAGCTGTATGACATTGCAGGGGCAAGTAGCTTGCACCTCTGGAGGATACTTGTCCAACATAATTCGGAAGCAAAGGAGAGAGGCAACAGGTGGTGGGACAGTGAGAAAGCAGAGCTAAAGATCTCTGGTCTCTTCCAATCGTGAGGCCTCTGCTATTTGATGCTTTATAATTGATTTCTGTTATGTGAACAAATGTTAAGCAGCTCAGAGCAGGATTTTCCAAATGGCTCAACTGCTGAATGAATTCAACAATGTGGAGCTAAGCCCTACATCACCGAGACACAAGAGATTCTTCAGAAGCTGGAATCTGGAGCAACACACACAAAAATGCTGGAGGAACTCAGCAGGTCAGGCAGCATCCGTGGAGGGAAATAAACAGTCAACGTTTCAGGTCGAAATCTGATTGCAACACTCCAGATTCTACCAGGGGGATCACAATGCAAATGAAAACAACAATGTCACACGTGCAGTGGATAAAAAAAGAGGGCATTATGCAGTTCCATTAAATTGTTTTAGGTCAAACTCCCATTGGCCTGTTTCTGCTGACAGAATTGATAAATGCTGGGACGACTCACCAGAAGCAGGAGTTCACCCAGAACTGGAGCCTTCAGCCTCATTCCCACCAGAAGCCCTTGGGTAACTTGGGGTCATATGGAGAATACAGGGATGTGGGCAGTCTGATTGCTGACCCTCAGTGGCTCCTGGAAGAGCCTCTCACATCGTCTTTGCGGGAGCTTGTTGATGGCAAACAGCCTGCTCAGTATCCGAACTTCAACATTGAATCCAAGGGACCATGCTTGAAAAGTCCCTCATTGATTGTAAAGTGCTTTAAGTGACCTGAGGCTGTGAAAGGTGCAATCGCAATGCAGCTGTAACTTTGTTGTGTATGTCACTCCAGAGTTTTGAAGATCAGACTCAATGGGGTTGTCTCATGATGCACTGTAGCACATACATTCTCAGATGGAAACTGCAGGTCCTTTCATTGATTGTTGCAGGCGAATTGTTGCAATGCAGGAAGGAAACACTTGGTCATTCTTTGTAAAAGTCAA
Organism: Pristis pectinata; assembly: GCF_009764475.1. Lineage (NCBI taxonomy): Eukaryota > Metazoa > Chordata > Chondrichthyes > Rhinopristiformes > Pristidae > Pristis > Pristis pectinata. The sequence continues at coordinate 26,130,959 of NC_067434.1, forward strand.
CTCCTTATTCCAGCTCCTCCACATTACCCCATTCGCCAGTCCCATCAGGAAGTAAGAGACACAAGAGACTGCAGACGATGGCATCTGGAACAAAAAAACAGATTGTGAGGACAAGAGTCCATTTTATCCTACAAAAGGTCCACACAATAGTCTTATAACACCGAGATAGAAGCTGTCCTTGAGCGTGGTGGTATGTACTTTCAGGCTTTTGTATCTTCTGCCCGATGAGACGGGGTCGAGAGAGAATGTTCGGGTTGGGTGGGGTCTGATTATGCTGACTGCTTTTCCGAGGCAGCGAGTGCCCTGGGAACGGTATAATCTGGCAGAACCTGGACATACTGACTCCTTCTTTGCAAACCAAATGCTTGTTGAGTACTGCCGGAGGAACCCAGTGGGTCAGGCAGCATCTGTGGAGGGAAGTGGACAGTCGATGTTTTGGGTTGAGACCCTTCACCTGGACTGAATTCTTCCAGCAGTTTGTTTTTTGCCTCATCAAGAAATAACCCAGTCTGAAAATGTTCTACATCGCAATGACATTCCTAGCAACCTTAATGGAAGAAATGCTCAACAAACATTTGGTTTGCAAGGAAGGAGGCAGTATGTCCAGGTTCTGCCAGATTATACCATGCCCAGTGCACTCGCTGCCTTGATAAAGCAGCCAACGTAATCAAAGACCCCACCTACCCCGGACATTCTCTCTTCTCCCCTCTCCCATCAGGCAGAAGATACAAAAGCCTGAAAGCACGTTCCACCAGGCTCAATGACAGCTTCTATCCCTCTGTTATAAAACTATAGAATGGACCTCTTGTACGATAAGATGGGCTCTTGACCTCACAATTTATCTCATCATGTCCTTGCACCTTATTGTCTGCCTGCACTACACTTTCTCTGTAACTGGAACACTTTATTCTGCATTCTGTTATTGTTTTCCCCTGTACTACCTCAATGTACTGATGTTGTGAAATGATCTGTTTGAATGGCACGCAAAACAAAGTTTTTCACTGTACCTCGGTACATGTGACAATAATAAACCAATAACCAATTACCAAGGAGGATTTTGATGTGAAGCAAGTTATCAGACTCAGGTGCAGCCAGTCATTGGAACCACCTCCCAGGGAGATTAGCATCGATTCATTCAAATGCACATTAGATCATCCTACAGGAAGAAGCATTCCGGGATATATTGTAAGAAAAATGGGAGTCCTGACACATGAGAAATATAACATTAAATTTGGTGCTTTGATTTCCAAAGGCTTTCAGTGCTGGGGTTTTCCTTGTTTTATCCATGGGTTTGTCAAGAGTAATGCATAGAGACTGACTGCTGTAAATAGTTAACAATGCACCACCCCCAGGTTCGAGAACAGAGGCAAGCAAGCAACTGAGGGTGTCACTGTTGGTGTCAGTCAGGGGCCCTGCTTCAATGTGGGCATGGGAGATGCCCACTGTAGATAATCGCTTCATTCCTCCTTGGACAGAGTTTTGAAGAATACTTTGTCTGGTCACCACCTCTCTTCTGGCCACCACCCCCACCTACAATCTTCAGAGCAAAGCAGCTTGTGTAACTGAATCTAGATGAAATCTTTAAGTGAACAACCTGGGCATGAAGTAGATGCTGGCATTTAACAGAGGGTTTATAAACAGCACTTCATAGAAGGCAGTCATGTCACTTTATGCAAAGCCTATACAAACACCCCTGAAGCAAGTTGCACAAGTTCAAAGCAACTTTCTTGGCAGTACAGCCTTGCTTTGAGTTTGTTCTTTTGAAGGTAAAAAAATGAAAAATTATTTAATTGCCAATTTTCTCTTTCAAAGCTTTCCCTCATTCTGTGCCAGAGATTCAAGTTGGGTTTCACCATTGGCCACAGAGGTAATTTTAACTCTTACATTAATGACATGTTATTACATTTGGGTGGCATAATTATACCTCCATGATTTGACTTTTTTGTCAGTAATTAATTATTTCAGCAACTCCCATGTTGTTTGCATTCAGTCTACTTGTTGCAGGCTGTTTGTTTCTGTTTTGAAAGTTTCAAATCGCAACCCTTTTGCTTGGGGCACTTTGAGAATATCACTCTCTTTTAATGTAGTGATCCTGGTTCTCACTTCCCCAATTTTTTTCCTGTGTGGTTTGGAATCCACACCAATCTAGTTCAGGCTGCACAGATCAAGTATTGTAAGAGAGGAACGCTGATGACATTAGCAGAGCCACTGTAACATTGGCCACACATTGTAGGTAACGGGAAGCTCAATGCTCATTCATGTTGGAGTCTGTGAAGAGTCTGGTTTATTTGGATGCTGATTCACCTCAGACAGGTCTGGAATTAATAACAATTCAGAAAATGTCTGTAATTAGTGACCGTTCTAATTTTTTTTTCAAAACACACTCTGCATCTCTGCATGCATGACAAGAGATGACAGATGCTGGAATTTGGAGTAAAAATCTGCTGGAGGAACTCAGCGAATCTGTGGAGACAGAGGGATGGTTGATGTTTCAGGTTGAGACCCTGCATCAGGACTGGAAGAGTCGAGGGAAGACGGTGGTGTATAGAAGTGAGAGGGAGGTGATAGTGAACCAGGTGAGGTGGGACTGATGGGCAGATGGAGACTGGTTGGTGGAGGAGAGGGGGCAGTTCCCTACACCCCTGTGTTCCTTTCCCACTTCTGCCTGTCCACCTCCCAGCCTCTGTCCCTACCCCCTCCCTCCCCTCTCCCCACCTGCCTCCATATGCCCATTATCCTCCACCTCACCTGGTTCCACCTCACCCCTCCCCCTCACCACTTTATACTGGCCATCTCCCCTCTGCACTCTCAGACCTGAGGCAGGGACATGATCCTGAAACATTGACCGTCCCTCTGCCCACTGAGTTCCTCCAGAGGCTTGTGCTTTGCAGGTTTTACATCGGGTGGGAACTAAAATGAAAACACTTACATCACTCATCAGGTCCAACTTTTTTTAAGTCTGGCACCAGTTGTGAATACAGGGAGTTATGCAGAAAGTTGAAAAGCAGGACCTCAAGGGCTGTAACCTCTGGATTACTCCCAGCGCCCTGTGCTAGTGAGGGTAGGGCAGATCGATGCGTGGCTGAGGAGCTGGTTCAGGAGGGAAAGATTTGGGTCACTGGGATCTCTTCAGGGGCAGAGGTGATCTGTCCAAGAGGGATGGGTTGCACTGGAGGGGAACCAATATCCTGGCGGGAGATTTGCGGGTGCTACTTGGGAGCATTTAAACCAGCCTGCAGCAGTGTGGGACCCAAAGCAGTAGTGTGGCAGATGGCCTTCATCAGTCAGGGCATTGAGCATCGGAGTTGGGAAATTATGTTGCAGCTGTACAAGTCATTGGTGAGGTTGCACTTGGAGCACTGTGGACAGTTTTGGCCACCCTGTTATAGGAAAGACGTCATTAAACTGGGAAGAGCGCAGAGAAGATTTACGAGAATGTTACCAGGACCTGAGGGCCTGAGTTAAAGGGAGAGGTTGGGCAAACTTTATTCCTTGGAGCATATGAGAGGGGTGACCTTATAGAGGTGTATAAAATCATGAGGGGCATAGACAGGGTGAATGCACTCAGTCTTTTTCCCAGGGAAGGGAATCAAAAACTAGAGGACAGAGGTTTAAGGTGAGAGGGCAAAGGTTTAAATGAAACCTGAGGGGGAACTTCTTCACACAAAGGGTGGTGGGTGTGTGGAACCAGCTGCCAGAGGAAGTGGTTGAGGCAAGTACATTAACATTTAAAAGGCACTTGGACAGATATATGGATATGAAAGGTTTAGAGGGATATGGGCCAAATGCGGGCAAATGGGACTAGCTGAGATAGGCACCTTGGACGGCATGGACGAGTTGGGCCGCAGGGCCTGTTTCCGTGTTGTATGAGTCTACGACTCCATGAGAAAGTTGAGGCAAATGTAGAAATAACAGTAAGTGAGCATCGGGGCAAGGTTAACCTTGATGGCATTAGACAGAAATGTGCAAAAGTTGATTGGAAGAGGCTGCTTGTAGTTAAAGGGAAGTCTGGCAAGTGGGAGTTTTTTTAAAATGAGATGGGGAGAGTTCAGGGCCAGCATGTTCCTGTCAGTGTGAAGAGCAAGGCTGGCAGGGGTAGGGAACCCTGGTTCATGATGGATATTGAGGTCCTGGTGAGGATAAAGGAGGCATATGTCAGGTATCGGCAGCTGGGATCAAGTGAATCCCTGGAGTATAAGGAACGTAGGAGTACACAAGAGGGATATTAGGAGAGCAAAAAGAGGACATGAAATATTTTGAGAGACAAGGTAAAGGAGAATTCTAAGAGATTCTGTAAGTACATTAAAAGCAAAAGAGTAACTAGAGAGAGAATAAGTCCCGTTGATGATCCACGTGGTCACTTATGTGTGGAGCTGCAAGAGATGGGCGAGGTCTTAAGCGAACATTTGTCATCTGTATTCACCGTAGAGAAGGTCATGGCAGCTTGGGAGTTCAGGGAAGGGAATAATGATGTCACATTACAAAAGAGGAGGTGCTAGGGGTGGGAGGGGAACTTAGTCAAGTTTGCTTGAGGTAAGTTGGAAAGTGAGCTGTGAGGAGAATGCAGAGTCTGCAAAGGCATACAGAACGGTCACATGAATGGACAAGAAGGTTCGGAGGGAACACGTGAGGAAGTGTGAGGGTGGGCATATTGATAGAAAGAATAGAGAGACAGGCAGATTTTAAAAGGAAGGTTTCTGGTTCATGACACCTTCAAGCTTCCTGGGATGGCAGATTTGTCCAATGAAGAGAAACTGAGTGACAAACAACATGCTGGATGAAGGGTCTTGACCAGAACTTAACTGTCCATTTCCTACCACAGATGCTGCCTGACCCGCTGAGTTCCTCCAGCATTTTGCTTGTTGCTCCAGATCCCAGCGTCTGCAGTCTCTTGTGTCTCCAAGAGAAATTGAGTCTTTGGTAAGGGTCAGCCATTTAGGACTGAGATGAGAAAACATTTCCTATCACAGAGGGCTGCATGTTTATAGAATTCTCGACCACAGAGGGTTGTGGACGAGTTTATCCAGGGTGGAAATTGGTGGAACTTTCAACCTGAGGAAGGACAAGCCCAGGATATTGTGAGTTGAGAAGCTGCAATAACATTGATTAGTTTTAAAACATGAAATGCAAAGTTGAGTATTTTGGTTACCTTCAGTTTGAAAGAATCCGTTAATAATTCTTTATTCTCAGTTCTCCATGTATTGGTTTTGAATTCAGGATAGCTGTTACCTGGGGTCTGTTAGGGAGGGTCTCCATGCTTAGGGTCCCTGCCGACTGTATGTGATTACACTCACCACTGTTCTGTTGCAGAAGGGCACGGTGCAGTCACAGACTGACCCAGGGCTCTCTGAATCTCTGCTGCACCAGCTCGGTTCCCCTCACTCAGTGAGACTGGCGCCACAAACCTGGCCCTTTAACCAGTACCAGAGTCCAGTAAGCAGCCTCTCCAACAGTTAACCCACTCCGAGCTGCCTGCTGCCTATTCCCCAGACAAGACAAATTGCCATTTCCCGTCTTTCAAAGGCAGGCAGCTAGTCAAGAGGTCCAGATTTGAAAGATAACCAGCTCCCCAACCAGAAAAACATCATATTTCAGTTTTAAGCGGGTTCGTCAGCATTTTCCTGCTGTAAACTGGATCTTGATGAAAAGATAAAATAAATTAAATTAGGCAATAACAAAACAACCAGCGATCTGGATCATATTAAACTTCTGTAATAAACCTAAAGACAATTGACGTTAGTTAATTGGCTGGAACAGATTTAAGAGTTGCATGGCAAATGGCAATTGTACAGAATGCTCACCATACCAGGTTTTAGCATAATTCATGTCATAAAGACACTCAGAAATGATTTAATTCTGGTAATAAAATTACAGACACAATACTCAATCCACCTCTGTTTTCCTGATCTCACTTGACAATCACTAAGTGAAATAGTCTCTGTCCCCAGACAGAGTGAAAGGTATTGTGGCAGTTCACTGTTCATCAGAGACTGAGGTGTTCTTTGAAGGGCTGTCCATCCCCACACTTTGCTCAGCACCCAGTCCCCCATGGCTTTGTTTCTCCTCTCCAGTAACAACAATCTCTTTATCCAGCTCCTTAGTTCAAATATCATTGAAAGCAGCAGAAAGATTCCATCCCAGTTCTATTCTACTTACCCTTTTTGGCAGAGTTACTTTGATCCCTGACAACTTTTTTCCCATTTATTGAGAATATTGTTTTTTCTTTAAATCTACCCCTGCTGCAGCCGAGCCTGATAAAGGACTGTCAGTGAGGGTGAGCATCAGTACACTGGGGATTTGTGCCCGTGGGGTTACATCATCTGCTCTAACAGTGTCCAGCGAGGTATGTTCCTGGGCATTCCTCACTCTGCAATCTGCCTGTGCTTTTCGACTGCACTTAAAGTCCAGACTGAACAGGCCCTCGTCTCTGTAGACAGTCCATCAATGGTAATTCTACCCATGCACTCCTGCAGGAGGCTGCTCCCTTCTTAAGAAAATAATTCCCAAATTTTGTCTCTTTCCTGAAGTTTTGAAACAAATCATTTCAGGCCCTCGTGACAAGATCCTTGGAGCTCTTTCTGGGCTCTTGCCAATGACGACTGGTGTAAATGGAAAACAGTGGCAGACAAGCACACAAGCTGCTTCCTCTGAGTTGGAAAAGATGGCTCCCAATCGTCTAGAAGTACCAGGGCTTTGAAATATGAAATCCACATGGAATGAGGCAGCAGCCTGCTGTATGGGGAGGCCTTGGCTCTTGGTCTCAGTGCTTCCATCTAGTGGCTGCCAGCGATGCTTTGAAAGTGAGGGATGGCACCAGATTGCGGCTGCTCAGATCGCCTTAAAGTCTGGGAGTTGCTCCCTCTTCAAGACTGGTGACCCAGGACTAACCAACACTAGCAGCAGTTAGCATATTACACAAGGAATTTTTGTTTGCACAGTGAGTGTTCGGGTCTGGAATACACTGCCAATGCAGGCAGATTCGAAAGGAAAGGGAAGGATTTGTGTGGCTGTGGGGAGAGTGTGGGGGAGTGGGACATTGATAGATTTCTGAGCGCTAAGGGAATCGAGGGATTGGGGATAGTGTTAAGATAGAAGATCGGCCATGATTGATGAACAGTGGGGCAGGCTCGAGGAGCTGTACAGACACCCTCAGCTCCTATTTCTTATGTTCTGATCACTTTTACATGGTGTGGTACAGATGGGCTGAATGTCCTCCTTCCAAGCAGTAACTGTGCTGTGATTCTGGCTGAAAGTGCAGTCCAGTATTGTCGAGTGTATCTGGTTTGGAATCCTGTGTGTAGTGAGTGGTGTAACCACCGTCTGGATGCAGCCATTTGCAGCAACCCCTCACTCCGGGACTGCGTGAGTGGAGGGTCTGCGCCCAGGACATACCTGCTCTCAGGTGGATGAAGAACAACAGAATACATACAGCACAGAAGCAGGCCATTTGGCCAATCAATTTACACCAGCAAAAGTCCTCCAGTGAGGCTCTCCCATCCTTCATCAACCTACACGAGGAGTGTGGGAACCTGCCTCATATCCTGCACTGAGATCACCAGACAGCAGCAGTGAGTCACTCCTCTGCGGGATGACTGTGTAATTTCACCAACTGGGACACATTGTACCAAACACCCAACTAACCGACCCTTCTCCACAGAGATCTCTGTTACAGCAAGGCGAACTGCCACAGTTCATTGTCATTGCAGTTGACAGCTCTGTTTGTTTTATGCAGTAAATATGCAGCTGGAATGCTGGCTTCCATGTAACTGGAACTAGAATATGCCATCCTTCCCCATCCAGTACAGTAGGGCCGTCGTTAAACAATGCCAGTGGTAACCTGCCACACTTCTTCTGTTCACTGGTGGTGCTTGGAGGATCCATTTACCGACCCTTCACTGGTGATACGTGAAAAGGGAGCTGGGAACCTTGGCGGTCCTTGTGGTTGTGCTGAAACCCAGACCTTTGTCAGGTAAGGAGATCAATATGTCTCGGAGGTAGTGTCCCAGATATGATCCTCCGAAGAAGCTGGTCCCAGCTTGAGTGACAATTAGGGTCATAGAGCCATTGAGGGATCCAGCACAGAAACAGGCCCTTCAGCCCATCAAGTCCGTGCTGACCATCAACCACTCGTTTACACAAATCCTACACTAATCCTTTCTTTCTATTAGCCCCACATTCCCATCAATTCCCCACAGATTCTACCCCTCACCCACACACGAGGTACATCCGCGAACCACGTGCCTTGAGGTGTGGGAGGAAACCGGAGCACCCAGGGGAAACCCACACAGTCACAGGGAGAACATGCAAACTCCACACAGACAGCGCCCGCCAGGATTGAACCCGGGTCTCTGGTGCCATGAGGCAGCAGCTCTACCTGCTATGCCACTGTGACACCCATCTACAGTCGGCTTTAGTGCCCCAGACTGATTGTTGTCCAATGGTGCCAGCTGCGGCTCAGTCTCTGCATCAGGAAGTTGTGGGTTCAGGAGCAGCTCCAGGGAGTACAGCTCCTAGTTTAGCCTGTGCTCCTGTGCAGTCTTTGGGAGTGTTGTACTGCCAGAGGTTGTGTTGTGTTCCTGGCAGTGGAGGGGGCTAAGGGCAGAACGGGAAGAGTTTTATGAAACTATCAGGGGCATGGATACAGAGGATCACAGGACACTTCTCCTGTGGAGGTACCTAAAACCAGGGGGTATAGACTTGAGGTTTGAAAGGAGAGGTTTAGAGGGGATCTGAGGAAGAATTATTTCACCACAGTGGGGTTGGAATCTAGAATGTACTGCCTGAGGGGGAGGTGGAGGCAGAGACTCTCACAACATTTAAGAAGTATCTGGACATGCACATGAATCACCAAGGCACAGTAAGCTTCAGACCAAGTGCTGGTAAATGGGATGAGTGTGGGTGGGTAATTGATGGTTGGAACTAACATGTTTCTGTGCCACAACAGCCCCTGATGAGTTAACACTAGTGTCCTACAAGCAACAATAGAGTATCTAGTTGTTCTCAAGCTTCTGTTTGACAGAGCTCATCGTGTGCAAGATAAGATAAGATATCTTTATCAGTCACAGGTACATCGAAACACACAGTAAGATGCGTCTTTTTCGTAGAGTGTTCTGGGGGTAGCCTGCAAGTGTCGCCACACTTCCGGTGCCAACATAGCATGCCCACAACTTCCTAACCTGTACGTCTTTTGGAATGTGGGAGGAAACTGGAGCACCCAGAAGAAACCCACGCAGACACGGGGAGAATGTACAAACTCCTTACAGACAGCAGCCAGAATTGAACCCGGGTCGCTGGCGCTGTAATAGCGTTACGCTAACTGCTACACTACTATGCCTGCTCCTACAAGTATGCCAACAGTACTTACCAAACTACAACAGTGCCTTCACCACACACACCACTAGAACACAGCCTACTCTACCTACAATACTACAACAGTGGCAGCATCACCTACACACTGCAATGATCCCTGAACTACTGCACCAGTACCTACACTACCAACACTGGGATAACAGTGCCCATGTGACTACAACCACAACAACAGTGCCTACACTTCGAAGCAAGTGCCTACACTACACTACTTATAAAAAAATGCTTACACTATCCACACTACCACAATGCTTCCTACATTATCCACACTACTGGGTTTGTCCCCACTCCACCCACAGTAACACAATAGTGCCCATGCTGCCTACAGCACTGCAAAGGGCTGACACAACTTGTTCTACTACAACAGTGTTTACAGTGCCTGCATGGCTGAAATAGAGCCTGCAATGCACTGCTGGAACAGTTTCTACACCATTGCAACAGTCTCTGTACTACCTCCAATACTGTCCACACTACCTACAGTACTACAGCAGCATTATCCTGCTACACTACTGAAATTACCACAACAGTTTCTAGACTGCCTGTACCTCTACAACAGAGTCCACTTCGCTCTTTGAGACACTTTGGAATATCCTGAGATTGTGGAAGTGTGTCCTTCACAGTTTTTGTCCGTAAGATGTGTGTTCCCAGAGATGTTCACACACGGATTTCTGTGTGAGCCACTGTGATTGTGTGAACTTCTGTTTGCCAGTACACAAATGAACAGCAGAAGGATTCTGAGCCACCAAGTTAACTTTGAGAAAAACTGTTGTGGATATATCTGCCCGTGTAGACATCGGTTCACAGATTCGGACACAGAAACACCACATGGCTCTGTGCGTCCATTGCCGATCTGCTAAGTAGGGTAGTCTACTGGTGTGATTAGAAGGATATTTATGGGATTAGTGAATAAACAGTGCTGGCTTTGTTCAGCCACGATAGGTTGTTTTTCTAAAACTGTTACAAATTACATTTGCTACATCTTTTAATTGATATCGTTAGGTATTCCCACATTGATTCCTTTTTCACAATCCACAGAAGAATGGCAACGTGCTGGCATTCAAAGCTCTGGAAGAACTCAAGATGTGTCCAGTTCAGCTCTCAGAACATGTCTAAGTTTACTCAACAAATATAAGCATGAACTGAAACCATCTCTCAGAAAGAGAAATCCTGCATTCATGTATCCCCAAATGTGCCAAACATTCCATAGGCAGATGATTACTTCTGATGTGTAATCATTGTTCTCTTGTGGCCAAAATGACAGCAAATGTCTGCACAGCAAGCTCCCACAGCAGTAATGAAATGATGATCAGCATTCTAAATCACGAGGCTATACTTTTTTGATGGTGTGACCTCTGGTTCTGTCTGCGTGGAATTTGCACACTTTTCCTGGGTTTCACCAATGTGTTCCAGTTTCCTCCCACATCCCAAAAACTTGCTGGTGGGGTATTTGGATGGTACTAATTAACCCTGGTGTGCGGTTATGGTGGGAAGTCTTGGGAAGGGGGTTGTTATGGAGGGTGGGGAGGGTGGGTTCTCTGGGGGGATAGGGATGGGACTAATAGGATTGCTCCTCTGGAAGCTGGCATCAACCCAATGGCCAAGTGGCTCCATCTATGTGCTTGTGAGTAAATGTGAAGGGTTTGACAGGGTAGATGTAGAATTGTGTTTTCACTTTTGAAGCACCTAAAACCAGGAGTCACCAATATTTTACATCAGTAAAATCAGTAAAGAATTCAGGAGAAACTTCTTTACCCAGAAACTGATTCGAAGGAGGCACTTGCTGCTGTAAGGGACAGTCCCAGGGAACCGCAGACATGCATTTAAGGCAAAACAGCAGCACGAATCATTCAGACCCAGTGGGCTGTTTCTTTGCTGCGGATTCTCCTGCTTGATGCATCCACTCTTCAAAGGCAGCAGCACTGGTTCCTTAGTCCTGCTGTGTAGCTATCAGTGTCTGTTCTTCAGACTGCAAACCTGGTCTTGTGGTTTTTAAGTGACTCCCTTTGAAATGGAGACCTAAGGTCACTCCTGTGATTGAGAAATGGAAAAGTCTAGGATGTCTCCAAAGTAATTTTAATAATAATGAAAGAGCAGTAAAAGAAATTACCTTTTTTAGTTCTGCTACTTAGGTCTGGTTTTGTTTAAAAACTGATACATAAATTGCCAAGGAACCATTGGAAGAGGCTGATGGATGATGTACAAGTGGGAGTGGGGATTAGTGCTTCTAAACTCTCTTTTGCTTTTAACTTATGTTTCTCATTGTTAGGTTTGGCGGTTTCTTTGAATACACCTGGGTCTTGGATGGTGAAGTAAAACTGACTGCTTGATGATTAGCGGAGCATTTTGGGTGGTGCCTTTTTGGTATAAGAGAAAGAGTGAAAACCTTTTGAATACAGCTACATTCCCATGCGGCGTGAGTGTGCGGAGATCAGTAACGGGAACATTCTATAACCAGGGATACGTGAAACCCAAAGGCAACTCAGACGCTGAGCTAAATCCCTCTCTTTTCCTTCTAAAAAGTTGGTGCATTTATAATGAAAATGAAACTTCTGATTACCTCTGACAATCTCAGTCAATGTATCACCTAGGTACCTTCCATGGCTGTGGGCTGGTCAGATGGGATGGATACTGGGTGCCTTCAGGAGACAATCCCTGAGGGTAGTGGAGACTGAAACTCTGCTTTAAAACGTGTTCTAGTTACACTCCTCTATTGTTTGCACTCTACTGTTAGTTTTGTAATCAACCATACTGATAGCTGTTCACAAGACAAGGGAGCAGAAGCAGGCCATTTGGCCCATCGAGTCTGCTCCAAGGAAAGGGAAATAGAAATGAGAAATGGGGAATGGGGGAAGAAGCTGTTACCTCTGAGTCAAATGTCTACCCCCACGGCCAGGACCTGAGAGGGTGTGTTTACATCTGAAGTATCACTGGGAGCTGGTTTTGCCTCACGCTGGTGACACGGGTGAAAGACTGAATCCAGAAACAGGATCCACTCCGACAGCAGAGACCGAAGGAATGCACATTCCCACTGGCAGAATCTCCCAGCACCTTCCCCAAACTCAGGTCTAGTTTCAGTTCTGCACAGAGGCTGCACCACTTCAACATTATGTGAAGGAAAAACAGCTTTTGCACAGAAACAAAACTTGTACTTGTGCTTGAAGGTCAGCAGAGACTCAATGGGCCGAAGGGCCTGTTGCTATGCTGTGTCTCTATGACTTGCAGGAGGAATGTTTCTACACAGTAATTCGCTCTGTCCTTTCCCACCCACCAGTTTACATTTGAGGGTTTCCCAACTGAGGCTGCTGCAGACTGACCAGAGTGGTACAGGAGGGAAAGTGCACTGACAACACCATTCATTTTTCACACGGGTTGTAGAAAATTACGTATGGTGGAATGCAATAAGGGGAGAAAGGATGAAATACTAAGGTAAGCTGGCCAATAATATAAAAGAGGATACCAGAAGTTTTTTCAGATATATAAAGAGTGAAAGAGAGGCAAGAGTGGACATCAGACCACTGGAAAATGATGCTGGAGAGGTAGTAGTGGGGAACAAAGAAATGGCAGATGAACTGAATAAGTATTTTGCATCAGTCTTCACTGTGGGAGACACCAGCAACATGCCAGAAATTTGAGAGAGTCGGGGGCAGAAGTGATTGCAGTCGCTATTACTAAGGAGAAGGTGCTTGGGAAGCTGAAAGTCTGAAGGTGGATAAGTCACCTGGGCCGGATGGATTACACCTCAGTGTTCTGAAAGGGGGAGCTAAAGAGATTGTGGAGGCATTAGTAGTGATCCCTCAAGAATCGCTGGATTCAAGAATGGTTCCAGAGGACTGGAAAATCACAAATGTCACTCCACCCTTTAAGAAGGGAGGGAGGCAAAAGGCAGGAAATTATAGGTCGGTTAGCCTGACTTCAGTGGTTGACGTTAGAGTCCATTATTAAGGATAAGGTTTCAGGGTACTTGGAAGCACATGATAAAATAGACCAAAGTCAGCATGGTTTCCTTACGGGGAAATCTTGCCTGACAAATTTGTTGGAATTCTTTGAGGAAGTAACAGGCAGGATAGACAATGGAGAATCTGTGGATATTGTTTACTTCGATTTTCAGAAGGCCTTTGACAAGGTATCAGACATGAGGCTGCTAAACAAGATAGGAGCCCATGGTATTACAGGAAAGGTACCAGCATGGATAGAAGATTGGCTGACTGGCAGAAGGCAAAGAGTGGTCATAAAGGGGGCCTTCTCTGGTTGGCTGCTGGTGACTAGTGGTGTTCCACGGGGTCGGTGTTGGGTCCGCTACTTTTCAGATTATATGTTAATGATCTGGATGACGGAATTGATGGTTTTGTGGCCAAGTTTGCAGATGATGCAAAGATAGGTGGAGGGACAGGTAGTGTTGAGGAAGCAGGGATTCTGCAGAAGGGCTTGGACAGGTTGGGAGAATCGGCAAAGAAGTGGCAGGTGGAATACAGTGTAGGGAAGTGTACGGTCATGCACTTTGGTAGAAGGAATAAAGGCGTAGACTATTTTCTAAACATGGAGAGAATTCAGAAATCAGAGGTGCAAAGGGACTTGGGAGACCTAGTGCAGGATTCTCCAAAGATTTTGCAGGTTGAGTCGGTGGTAAGGAAGGCAAATGCAATGTTAGCATTCACTTCGAGAGGACTAGTATATAAAAGCAAGGATGTAATACTGAGGCTTTATAAGGTGTTGGTCAGACTACATTTGGAGTACTGTGAGCAGTTTTGGGCTCCATATCTAAGGATGTGCTGGCATTGGAGAGGGCCCAGAGGAGGTTTACAAGAATGATCCCGGGGACAGAAGGGTTAACCTATGAGGAGCGTTTGATGGCTCTGGGCCTGTACTCGCTGGAGTTTGGAAGGATGAGGGGGGATCTCTTTAGAACCTACCAAATATTGAAAGACCTGGATAGAGTGGAAGTGAGGAGGATGTTTCCAGTAGTGGGAGAGCATAGAACCAGAGGCCACAGCCTCAGAATAAAAGGACTTCCCTTTAGAACAGAGATGAGGAGGAATTTCTTTAGCCAGAGGGTGGTGAATCTATGGAATTCATTGCCACAGAAGGCTGTGGAGGCCAAGTCACTGGGTATATTTAAAGCGGAGGTTGATAGGTTCTTGATTAGTCAGGACTTCAAAGGTTACAGGGAGCAGGCAGGAGAATGGGGCTGAGATAAATCAGCCATGATCGAATGGCAGAGCAGATTCGATGGGCTGAATAGCCTGATTCTGCTCCTATGTCTTATGGTCTTATGGTAAATGCTCAGTGAGAATGCAGTGCACTCCTCTTTTTAGAGCTGGGATGCACTTCCTGTAGGGGCAGCGATATTGAATCTGATATCCAGCTTTCCAGAAGGTAATTGGATAAATAATACAAAAGAGAAGATTACAGGGATATAGGGAAAGAACAGGGCACTGGGATTAATTGGAGAGCTCTTCCTTAGTGCCGGAATGAATGGTAAATGAGTCTCTCCCTCTGAGCTCAAGGCTGTAATGATTGCATAAGTTCCCATTCCACACGGCATTACTGTTCTGCTGCGTTGCATGTGATGCTTCATCATTGGATCTCTTGTCTTTTTAATTACTAAAAATATCTTTGAATCATTAAAGTAATTAACCACACAATCTTCCCACCAAAAACTTTAAAACTTTAATGTTCATTGCTCCCAGGACCAAGACAGCTCCTCCTCCGAGCAGACAGTCAGAAGGTTCCAGCTGACACAGTGGGATGGGAAGTAGAAACTGAGAGGGGGAACTTTCTGAGCTCACAGCTGTGTCTCTGAGATTTCCCAGCCAAGGATGTGACTCACCAGCAGGTGAACATTAATATTACAGCAATAAAGCACACAAATATCAGCAATCCATTATTATATTAACTCACAGAGCTCCATCAAACCCCTCAAACTCCAAGGTATCCAAAGCACTAACCTCTAGCTGAACGAGCTCCTTGACAATAGTGGTAATGCACATGTGATTTGCCAATGATGGTCCTGCAGAATATTTCTTTGTAACCTGCAGTAGTGAAGTCAGAAATGTCCCTTCAGCAGTCCCCTTCTCTGCTGTGCAAGCCACAGGAAAGGCAGCAGGCCATTCACAAGACTGTGCCACCACTGAACTAAACCTCAGCCTCATCTATCCCCTTTGATATACTGAATTAACCAAAAATTAGTGACCTCAGTTACAGCATTTGTTTTGCAGAATTCCTTCAAAGTGGTGTTTACAACATCATGGTGTTGCAAATTATAAATTGCCTCAACTTCTGGCATTTTTCTCTTGAACACCATTAGCACTCTCCAACAGAGGTGTGATTTTTAATACTTTCTCACTAAATGAGAATACTGTTGCATAAAAATCAGTGAAAGTGACCAGAATCAGCAAGAATAGTGAGGAGAGGAAGCAGTTAGTTGGCAAACTTCCCGCTCATTATATCCTCCCCCTCTACTCCTCTGCTTCTGTCTCACTAGCTGCATCCAGCTTGCTTTTCACTTTGTTCACAGGTCATACGAGTTACTAAAGTAAGTGAGCTTGGCAGGCAGCTCATTAATGAAACCTTCCCCCAGTTAGTCTGTTAAAAGAAAATTTGGAACGAGTACTGGTCAGTCAATTTAACACAAATAATTGACTCAGGGTTGTCAGTCCACACTGAGCTAGGAACTGTGCACAGCGTGCAGCAAGCAGATGTCCACAAAGGCCACATCTCTCCTCCAATTGACTCACCTCAACAACCAAGTTTTTACATAATAAAGTAGTGCAAGTGTATGCCAAAAGGTAAATTATTTCAAAGCAATTAATACTCCAAGATTATTTTTAAAACTTTAATTCAGACTTCCAGTAATTTTGTCAATCCCCATCTATCCAAGGAACCATTCTCCTCAGGGGCCCTGAGATGGTGGGTGTTCACCTGGACCAGTGATGTTAACCATGCTGCTGCATAGGGTTTCCCAGGTCCACCTGCCAAGTGTCACCAGCTCAGTTGAACCTCGGACAATGCTCACACGGATGCACTTTCCAGCAAAGCTCACTGTCTGATGAGCGACCCTCCCCATTAATGTCCAACATCACCTACTCACCAGAAGCACCAACTCCACGACTGCTGAGGATATGGTTCCCATTTCCAACTGCTGAGGTTCTCGTTCATCTGCCAGTTCTGAGCCATGTAAATTTTACTCAGTTACTATTATCATGACACTCTCAGCATTTCCCACCTTTCACTCTGTAAAGACAAGTGCCCATTTGTTCATCATAACAGACTGAATTTGATGAGTACAATTTGTGTTTAGCAGAAGTGGAATATTCTCATCACCTGAAGCTTGTGTGCAGAGTATAACTAGAGTATAATTAGTGTATAACTAGTGCCAGTCGGTGAAGGTCACCCACATAGGATTCAGATATCTCCAGGAAGACTCATCTTCACAGTTTATTGCATTTAAACCGATCATCACATGATAACACCGTGACTTACTCCCTGCTTCTCATTATTGAGAAGAGCACTCGCTTCGGGTTAACAAGAAGGAAGATCCGAGAGGAGCAGAAATATTGGCAGCACCCAGAACTAACTTATCCTCTTTCTAAGGTTAAGTAGTGAGAGAGCAAGTGGATGATAAGGTTGAGAAATGGTCTCTGTCATGGGAACAGCCCAACAGGTGGAGTGAAAGTGAGGGCCAGAAATGAAATGAGATTGTCCAGGCACAATCCAGTCTGCAGAGATCCCAATGTGCTGCTATTTGGGCACGTTGTTTCAGAGAATGGCTGGTGCTTGGGTTGGGAAGGTTTAAAGTCATGGAGTTATACAACACAAAAACAGGCCCTTCAGCCCACCATGTCTACGCCAACCTTTTTGCCCATTACACTAATCCCATTTGCCATTATTAGGACGGTATCCTCCTATACCTTGCTTATTTAGTAGTCTGTCTAAATGTCTCTTAAATAAAGTGACTGTATCTGATTCCACCCCTTCCTCTGGCAGCATGTTCCAGATACCAACCACTCTCTGTGTAAAAAAACTTACCTCTCACTTTAAAACTCCTTCCTCTCACCTTAAACCTATGCCGCCTTGTGTTTGATACACCTACCATGGGAAGGATTCTGATTAGCTACCCTAGATATTCCTCATGTTTTTATAAACCTCTATCTGTTCAGCCTCCTTCACTCCTGGGAAAACAAGCCCAGCCTGTCCAATCTCTCCCCATGACTAAAGTCCTCCAATCCAAGCAACATCCTGGTGAATCTCCTCTGCACTCTCTCTGTGGCAGTCACATCCTTCCTACAGTGGGGCAACCAGAACTGCACACAGTGCTCCAAGTGCATTCTAACCAGTGTTTTATAAAGTTGCAACATAATGTCCCAACACTTATATTTTTGCCCCAATCTATGAAGGCAAACATGCCATGTACCTTCTTCACCACCCTATCTACTTGTGTTGGCACTTTCAGGGAACAATAGACTTGAAGCCCCAAGTTGCTCTGTTCATGAACATACCTTTGCTCCCTACCATTGACTGTATACTGTATGTCCTACCCCCACTTAACTTCCCAATAGTATCACCTTACACCTGTGAGGATTAAATTCCATCTGCCAATGCTCCATTCAACTTTCCATTTGATCTATATCCTGCTGTAGCCTTGGATGATCTGCCTCACCCCCACAACACTGCTAACTTTTGTGTCATCTGTAAATTTACTAATCACACCTCCTAATATTCACATCCGGATCATTAACGTATATGTCACAGACAACAAGGGTCCCAGCACTGATCCCTGCAGGACACCACTGGTCATAGTCTCACAATCAGAGAAAACGTCCCTCTACCACTACCCCCTGTCTCCTGTCACCAAGCCAGTGTTGGATCCATTTAGCCAACTCGCTTTGGATCCCATGTGTCTTAACCTTCAGCACATCTACCAGGTAGGACCTTGTCAAATGTTTACAGAAGCCCTGATAGACATCATCTATTGCCCTGCCTTCATTCATCTTCTTCATCACCTTCTCAAAAAAACCCAATCAAATTAGTGAGACAGGGTTTCCCCACACAAAGCCACGCTGACCGTCCCTGATCAGCCCCTGCCTTTCCAAATGTACAATAACTTCCCTACCATGGACAGAAGGTTCACTGGCCTGTAGTTACCTGGCTTGTCCCTGCTGCACTTTGTAAATGAAGAAAGAGCATAAACTATCTTCCAGCCTTCTGGCACCTCACCTGTGGCGAACAAAGATACAAGAATCTCCATCAGCGCCTCATCATTCTCCTCCCTTGCTTCCCATGGCATCCTGGGATAGATCTCATCTGACCCAGGGGACTTATCAATCCTTCTGCATCCCATAACTTCTCCTCCTCCTTAATACTGACCTGCTCCAGGTTATCCACACACGCCTCCCTGAACTCACTACTTTCCAGGTCATTCTCCTTTGTGAATACAGATGGGAAGCATTCACTTAGAACCTTGCCCACATGCCATGGATCCACACATAGGGACCACCCTAAAGGGACCCATTCTTGCTTGGGCTACCCTCTTGCTCCTGATATACTTAAGGAATATCTTATGATTCACCTTAATTTTACAAGGATATTTCATGGCCCCTTTTTGCCCTCCTAATTTCTTTCTCAGGTTCTTCCTGCATACCTTATATCCCGCTCGATTGCAGTTGCCAGTACCTGCACTGTGGTTCTTTTGCTTACCTTTGTCACACTAGGTGTGGTCTCCAGAGAGATGCAGGTTAGGCAGATGTTTTCTCTGTGGTGTGCTTTGGCAAGGGTTCAGTATGATGGATGTAATAATGTCAGGGTACTGCAAAACAACAAATGTTAAAATAAATCTAATTTTGATTCTGATGTATTATTGGATGAGTATTTAAATTAACCTGGAATAAAAAGCTAATATTAGTAGCAGTGACCATGAAACAACCAGACTGTATAACCAAGCCCTCCAGCGAAGTAACTCCTTGCCCACCCTGGATATGAGTGCAGTCCCAGCAGTATGGTGATTACTAGGTGTCCCCTCAGTTCTGGGGTATTTAGGGGTAGACAATAAGTATTGGCATTGTCAGCAACCTCCACATGCTGTAAACAAAACAAATCATAGATCATCTTAAAAGGGAAAATGATCCACCTTCCAGCACTAACACCACCGACCAGGTTAAATCTCAACCCAAAAATGTGAATGGGCTAACCATCCACACTGACAGATCCTGAACAACCATCAGCTATTTTGGGTGATATCCAGGTGAAGTAATGACTGGTGAACCAGAAATACAAGAAACCTATCTCCAGGGAAAGGATTAGAATGGTTGGATCACCAGGAGTGTTGCAGACACAGAAGAGGATGAGATGTTGGTTATAATAGCAGCTTTCTGGAATCAGATGTCATCTATACTTACTGAATTTATATTATCAGAATTTTGACGATCTGTCATTGGAGCACATCTAATACTCCACAGTACAAACATGAGATAGGAGATTTTCTTTGCATTATTTTCATATGAACGATTGCCAAACAAAAACATTGTACCATGGTCCACTGGGTGTGGGTTGGGGATGGAGATTGTGGGGGAATGAACTCTCTGGCCAAAGCTACAGTGCAGAACTAACCCAGATGGTTGGAGTCTTTTAAGTGATCACAGTGGTCCCAGCAGGGCTTGTTTTAACCCTTTAGTTGCTGAACAACTACAAGGGCGGTTGGGAATGAAAGGACTGACAGGCCACACCTCAAACAACAGGAATAATGGATACAAGGCAGGCTGAATTAAGGAAGGTTTCAGGAGCTGAGCGTTAAACAAAACTTGTAGAACAGCAGATTGGATGTACAGCCCCAGCGAGTTGTACAGTACGAGAGAATGAGTCTCAGCACAGTTGGAGGTCCAGAAATACTATTCTGAACAACTTGAGCAAGATTTTATATGAAAACAAACAAGCTGAAATAGTTTCTCACCTTCTAATGTAGTAACATGGTAGGGTTTGGATATTAAAGGATTGCTTAAAGTGACTTGGGATTTTTATTTCATGAACCACTTTTGGGTGCAGACCTTCTGGTAAAGGTGGTCTCACAATGCCACTTGGGTAGGGAGTTCCAGGACAGAGACCTAGTGATGATAAAGGAATGGTTCCGAGTCAGGATAGTGGGCACCAACAGGATGAATGGAGATTATTGTTAATAGACGGACAACCCATTGTTGCAGCCTTAATCATGGGAAGTGCCGAAATGGAACTTTCAGATGTGGAGTAGAACACGTAACGTGGCCAGGTAGTGCTACCATTTCAAGGACGGATCTCCCCACTGTGGAATCATACAGCACAGGAAGAGGCCACTTACCCTTTGTACATGCTCCAGCTCTGAAAGTAGTGTCTCATTGATTTCTTTCCCACCTGCTCTTTCCCCAAAGCTCTACATTTTTTCCCTACAGAGTATTTTCAGAATTAATTTTCAAATGTTACTAATAATCTGATTCAGGTTGTAATCATTCAGAAGTTCACTGATCCAGGGTAGGTTGAACACCTTTACCCCTTGAATAACCAAGGTTTCTTTTCCAAGTGAATTGTATTGAGAAAGGGTTTTACACTGGCCTCTGGCTCATGGTAGACGGTCAGGACAGCCAGCACATTATACTCTCCGAACTAAGTACTGTGCCACACACATGTGCCTTGATCCTCAAGGTCATCAGTGGAAGGAAAGAGAATCAGAGTTTTATCAAAGGAAGAGGACACATGGTGTGTATGGGTGTTCACACATAAAGTGTTGACAAAAATTGAAGTATCTCCGTAGTACATTTGAGAAGCTGCACAGAATGTTTCTGTCAGGAGATCACATGCTTCAGAACCTGCTCCAAGCGGATGCAGAAATGTTGTGAGTGGTTCTCTCACTAATTTATGGCATTTTCAAACCCAGTCCCAATCAGTAAGAAGAAAATGTTTACAATAATTCTAATAAAGTGGTAAAAATAAACCAGATGGCTGATGCCATAAAGATAACTGTTAACAGATGAAAAATGAGTGATGTAATTGAAATCAGCAGACTATCAAAGCATAGAGCTGATTATATTTGAGGGACCTTCAGGAATGTATGTTCAGACCTTTATAAATGTGGACGTCAGTGTCTTTGAAGGGTGTAATTATCTGATAATACAGTTAATGAAAACAAAGCCCGTGGCAACACTAATGCACATACTTCATAGTGTCCATGAAAGGACTTGTGCACAATTGGATTTGGCTATTTATTAGACCAGCATTTGAAAGTTAAACCTAATGCCCTCCAGCATCAGTGAACTACTTGGGGCTGGGCTGTTGTTGATAGAAGGAGCAGGGAAGCAAGGCAGTGACTCAGATAGGAAGAGGGATGTGATAATGTATTGAAAATGAACTGAGAGACCATTGTAGCTGGATTCGGCTCTTTGATTCCCTGGTTACGGAATGGGTGAGCATCATCACTTGCATTATAGATCCTAATTGGATTATACATACAGCTATAATCTAGAACGAATGTGTGTGGTTATGACAGGCAACAGAAGTTTCTGATCACTGCATGAAGCCTGATCAATGCTTTCATACATAGACATATGTATGGGAGTGGCACAGTGGCGCAGCTAGTAGAGATGCTGCCTCACAGCACCAGAGACCCAGGTTCAATCCTGACCTCAGGTGCTGTCTGTGTGGAGTTTGCATGTTCTCCCTGTGACCGCATGACTTTCTCCACATCCCAAAGGCATGCAGGTTAACTGGCCAGTGTAAGTTGCCCTTAATGCTTAGATGAGCGGTTCAATCTGGGGGGGGGGGGGTGGTGGTGGTTTCTGAGATTAAGTTGGATTAGCATAAATGGGTGGTTGGTGGTCAGCATGGACTCGATGGGCTGAAGGGCCTATTTCTGTACTGTCTCTCTCTGACTCCGTGATATTTGATAATTCTACTGTCTGAGGTACAGTAAAACAGTAACACTAAACACTGCAAATGCTGGGATCTGGAGCAAAAATCAAACTGCTGGAGGAACTCAGCAGGTCGAGCAGCATCTGTGGAGGCAGAGAAATGGTTGACTTCGGGTCAAGTCCTTGCCTAACCCGCTGAGTTCCTCCAGCAGTTTGTTTCTTGCTCTGAGGCACGGTAAGTTTCTTCAAATAAAAGACCTTAAAGAAATGGAGGAGGATATTGAATAGGTAAAATGGAGAGAATGTGCGACACAAGGCCTGAGGGTGAAACTGGAGTACTCAGTGGTCATGAGTCTCCAATGTTTGCGGGCCGGCCTGGTGTTTATGATAAGACACCAGGGCCCAGCACCGATCCAAAAGCTGTACCTCCCAGGCCTTGAGTTCAAACACCAACTGTCCCACCCCAGGAACATTTCCTTCTGTGTATGTTACTGTGTCCCCAGGAAACAGTAGGGCATCGTTCTCTGCATTCTCTCCCTCAGAGACACGGAAAGGTGATCATTCCCTGGTCGTGGGGTGAATTTTCTACAGACATCTTGTGCTATGTTTTGTTACCAACTCTGTCCGGATATTTTTCTGGAGAGTTTAACCTACGATCTCCTACCTCTAACTCCTCTGCCAAACAGTTGATTTTCCTCAACAATATTTCTCTAACAATAAATGTGCTCAAAGAAAATTGAGTAAAAGATGCAAGTTTTACTTCTGAAGACTCTGAATCAATCCCAGACAAAATGTAACACTAAAAACTATAACTCTATATATAAAACATATAGAATGCTGGAAACACTCAGCAGGTCAGGCAGCATCTGTGGATGGAGAACTGGACTAAGGTACATAAAGGTAACTCAATTCTAGAATCTTCCATCACTAAAAACAATCATAAATTCTAAAATGCTTCATGTGATACTCATCTGCTCCCAAGCAGTTAATTTCACAATTTTAAACAGGCTGCCTTAATTTACACTTGCTAAACCATGCAACTCTTGAAAATCCACAGCAAATAAGCAAGTTACTGTGAGGGACTGTGTAGGCTTGGGCCACATTCTCTGGAAATAGGGAGTGATTTGATTGAGTTGTTTAAAACAATGAAGGGAGCTGACAAGGCAGATGGTGAACAAGCCCTTGCCTCTTTACACAGGACCACTTGGATGGGCCAATATACTGCATAAATAAAATGGACTCCAGCCAATAGTTTCTCTGGGGAAAGCTCAATGCTTCCTTTGAAGGACGTGTTCAAACAGACAGAGTAATGCTTTCCATTGCGTACAGGTGTTAAGGAATGTGAGCTTACAGATGTTCAGTAATCCCCTGAGACATGGAAATGAGTTTTGTGCTGTTTGTGCAGTTTTAAAGTATTTGTAATTCCAGAATTTGGCAGGAGATAACGTATGCCTGACATTACCATAAACATTTCCCATCATTGCGTTCATGATGTGGTTCAATGGATGACCTTATTTTCAGAGGAATTGATGAGGAACGTAAAGAGCAAAATATGACTGAAGTGTCTACTCACTTAGACCGGGGCTCACGGTAATGATTGCACTCCTTGTGAAAGGAAGCAACCTTCTAGAGTGATAGAGTCATACAGCACCACAGCACAGAAACAGACCCTTCGGCCCACCCAGTCCATGCCGACCTGATCTTCCGCCTAGTCCCATCTGCCTGCACCTGGACCATATTGCTCCAACCCCTCCCATCCATGTACCAAGCCAAATTTCTCTTAAATGTTACAATTGAACCCACATCCACCACTTCCGCTGGCAGCTCGTTCCACACTCGCACCACCCTCTGAGTGAAGAAGTTCCCCCTCAGATTCCCCTTAAATATTTCACCTTTCACCCTAAACCTATGACCTCTAGTTCTAGTCTCACCCAACCTGAGGGGAAAAAGCCTGCAATGATTTCACCCTATCTATACCCATTATAATTTTGTATACCTCTATAAGATCTCCCCTCATTCTTCTGCACTCCAGGGAATAAAGTCATAACCTAGGGAAACAAAGGACTGCAGATGCTGGAATCTAGATGAAAGACACGATGATGCTGCAGGAACTCAACAGGCCAGGCAGCATCCGTGGAAAAAAGCAGGCGGTCAATGTTTCGGGTCAGGACCCTTCTTCAGGACTGAAGATAGGAAAAGGGGAAGCCCAATATATAGAAGGGAAAAGCAGAGCAGTGATAGGTGGACAAAAGAGGGGAGGCAGGGTGGGTACAGGGTGGTGCTAGGTAGATGCAGGTAAGAGGCAGGTGTTGGGGGGGAGGGGAGAGCAGATCCACTGGGGGATGGGTCAAAGGTAAGGAGGAAAAAAGGGGGATAGAAGAAAGAGAATTAGGCTAGGAAAGGGAAGAATTGAAGAGGCATGTTTGGGGGGGGTGTGGGGGGTTGGGTGGGGATTACTTAAAGTGGGAGAGTTCAATGGTCATGCCGTTGGGCTGCAAGTTTCCAAAACAGAAAATGAGGTGCTGTTCCTCCAGTTTACGCTTAGAATTCTCCTGGCAGTGGAGGAGGCCGAGGACTGACATATCAGTGATAGTGTGGGAGGGGGAGTTGAAGTGACTGGCAATGAGGAGATGCAGATCGTGATTACGGATGGAGCGCAGGTGTTCTGTGAAACAGTCACCTAGTCTGTGTTTGGTCTCACCAATGTAGAAGAGGCCACACTTGGAGCATCGAATGCAGTAGATGATATTAAGGGAGGTGCAGGTGAATCTCTGTCTCACCTGAAAAGACTGTTTGGGTCCCCGGATGGAGGCGATGGAGGTGGTGTAGGGGCAGGTGTTGCACCTATGCCAGGGGCAGTGGAAAGTTCCCGGGAAAGAGCAGGATGGGTGGGGGGTTAGGAGTGAACTAGGGAGTCGCAGAGAGAGCGGTCCCTGCGAAAGGCAGAAAGGGGTGGGGAGGGGAAGATATGCTTGATAGTGGGGTTCAATTGGAGATGGCGGAAGTGGCGGAGAATGATGAGTAGGATACGTAGGCCGGTAGGATGAAATGTGAGGACAAGGGGGACCCTATCCCTGTTGGGTCTGGGAGGGGTGGGGGTGAGAGCAGAGGTGCGGGAAATGGCAGAGATGTGGGTGCGAGCTCTCTCAACCGTAGTCGGGGGGAAGCCCTGGTTAGAAAAGAAGTTGGACATCTCAGATGTCCTGGAGTGGAAAGCCTCATCGTGGGAGCAGATGTGGCAGAGGCAGGAAAAAGGGATCGCATCCTTGCAAGAGACGGTGAGAGGAGCTGTAATCGAGGTAGCTGTGGGCGTCAGTGGGTTTGTTGATGTCGGTAGATAAGGAATCTCCTGAGATGGAGATGGAAAGATCAAGGAAGGAGAGAGAGGTATTAGAGATAGTCCAAGTGAATTAGAGAACAGGGTGAAAATTTGTGGCAAAATTTATGAAACTGTTGAGTTCCGCACAGGAGCAAGAGGTGGCACCAATGCAGCGTCATTATAGCGGAGAAAGAGTTGAGGAATGGGGCCGGAGTAGGCTTGGAACAGACACTGGTCAACATAGCCAACGAAGAGGCAGGCATAGCTGGGGCCCATGTGAGTGCCCATGGCTACTCCTTCGTCTGTAGAAAGTGAAAGGAATCAAAACTGTTTAGGTGGAGGACAAGTTCAGCCAGGCGGAAGAGAGTGTTAGTGAAAGGGGACTGGTTCTATCTCTGGTCAAGAAAGAAGCAGAGGGTAGTGAGGCTATCACAATGGGGAATGGAGGTATATAGGGACTAGATGTCCATGGTGAAGATGAGGTTGTGCGTGCCAGAGAACTTAAGGTTATGGAAGAGTTGGAGAGTGTGTGAGGTGTCACAGATGTAGGTGGGAAGGGATTGGACCGGGGAACAGGATAGTGTCCAGGTACAAGGATATGAGCTTTAAGGGGCAAGAGCATGTGGAGACAATAGGTCTGCCGAGGCAGTCCTTCTTGTGGATTTTGGGGAGAAGATAGAAATGGGCCATCCTAGTTTGCAGGACTATCATGTTGGTAGCTGTTGGGGGGGAGATCTCCAGAGGTGATGAGGTCAGTGATGGTGCAGGAGATAATACCCTGGTGGTCCTCGGTGGGGTCATGGTTCAGGGGTAGGTAGGAGGAAGTGTCCAAGAGTTGGCGTCTGGCCTCTGCAAGGTAGAGGTCGGTACGCCAGACTACCACAGCACCACCTTTGTCGGCTGGTTTGATGACAATGTCAGGGTCGGTGCGGAGGGAGTGGGGGGCAGAGCGTTCAGAAGGGGTGAGGTTGGAGTGGGTGAGGGGGGCAGGAAAGCCAAGATGGCTGATGTCACACCTACAGTTGGCAATGAGTAGGTCCAGGGAAGGTAACGGGCCCGGTGGGGGAGGCCAGGTGGAAGAAAAGGGCTGGAGGCGGGAGAACGGGTCATCAGAAGGGGGAGAGGACTCCTTCCCGAACAAGAAGGCACGGAGGCGGAGGTGGTGGAAAAAGAGCTCGGCATCATGGCGGACTCGGAATTTATTGAGGTGGGGACGTAGAGGTACGAAGGTGAGGCCTTTGCTGAGAACGAGCCACTTAGCCTCAGCGAGGGGGCGTCAGGGGTAAAGACTCGGCAGGGGTTAGAGTTGGGGCTAGAGGAGGAAGGGTGGGGGGAGGGAGATAGAGGGGCTGGGCAGGTGAGAGGAGAGGGGTGAGAGGGGTTGGGAGTGGTACAGGGGTGAAGAGTGCGATGGAGATTAGGAGGTGGATGGAGGGGAGGGAACAAGAAGGGGAGCAAGACGAGAGGTCAGGGTGGGGGAGGGGATAAGGGGGGGTTGGGAGTGGGCTGGGGAAAGAAACAGATCAGAGGCAACAGAAGGAGAAGCCTGGAGAGAGGGAGGCCCTGGGGAGGAAAGGGGTGGGTGGAGCAAAGTGTTGGGCAGGGATGTCCGAGCGGTCAGGCGAGGTGGGGTGGGGGGGGTGGGGGGAGGCCAGAAGACCGTGCAGCAGCGAGGGTCTGGAGGCAGGCGATCTTGCGATCCTTGGCGGTGGGGAAAGTGAAGAATCGTCCATTGAACAAAGTCCTGGCCTATTCAACCTTTCCCTGTAACTCGGGTCCTCAAGTCCCAGCAACACCCGTGTAAATTTTCTCTGCACTCTTTCAAGCTTATTGATATCTTTCCTGTAGGTAGGTGACCAGAACTGCACACAATACTCCGAATACAGCCTCACCAACATCTTGTACAACTTCAACATCACATCCCAATTCCTGTACTCAATGTCCCGATTTATGAAGGTCAAAGTGCCAAAAGCTCTATTTACGACCCTATCTACCTGCGATGCCACTTTCAAGGAATTATGGATCTATATTTCCAGGTCCCTTTGTTCTACCGCACACCTCAGTGCCCGAACATTCACTGTGTAAGTCTTACCCTGGTTTGTCCTCCCAAAGTGCATCACCTCACACTAGTCTGCATTAAATTCCATCTGCCATTTTTTCAGCCCATTTTCCTAGGTGGTCAAGATCACACTGCAAGCTTTGGTAGCCTTCCTCACTGTCCACTATGCCCCCAGTCTTGGTGTTATCCACAAATTGGCTGATCCAGTTTATCACATTATCATCTAAATCATTAATATAGATGATAAACAACAACAGACCCAGCACCGATCCCTGCGGCACACCACTAGTCACAGGCCTCCAGTCATAGATATAACCATCTACTACCACTCTCTGGCTTCTCCCACTAAGACAATGTTGAATCCAACTGGCTACTTCATCCTGAATGCCAAGTGACTTAACCTTCTGGACCAGCCTCCCACGCGGGACTTTGTCAAAAGCCTTGCTAAAGTCTGTGTAGACAACATCCACCGCCTTTCTCATCAACCTTCTTGGTAAACTCCTCAAAGAACTCCATAAGATTGGTTAGACATGACCTACCACACACAAAGCCATGTTTACTATCCCTAATCAGGCCCTGTCTATCCAAATACTTATATATCCTGTCCCTTAGAGTACCTTCCAATAATTTACTCATGACTGACATCAGGTTTACAGGCCTATAATTTCCCAGCTTATTCTCGGAGCCTTTCTTGAACAACGGAACAACATTACCTATCGTAACTATTCCAAGTTGAAACTTAATCTGCATTTCAGTTTTTATGGCCTTCAACTAATGGGAGGATGGAGAGCACAGCCTTGGAGTTTGTGCTGCCAGTCCACTCCGCTTGGTTCTGTTTTGAACACAAAAATTTTCTGGACATTACACCTCGTCAAAGATGTTATAGCCCTGGAGAAGAGGGCAACACAGATTCACAAGGATGGTATCAGAAATGAAAGGGTTAACTTATGCCCACGGGTTGCATGTACCAAGTGCAAAGTAAGTAAGTGTTTATGATGAAAGGATTTAATTGGATAGATCAAAGCTATTTCCTGTACAGGAGCAATCCTGGTTAACAAAACTAGATTCAAACCTTATTGGTTTAATGAGCATTTCCCATGCTGTAGCCTTTCACTCTGGTGTACTCCTAACCTTGAATGAATGGTGCACTCTGAAACTGAGATGTTTTTACACTTAACAGGTTCATGGTGGTCAAGCCATGCAATCTCCATCGCAAAATGTCACTGTTATAGGGGTACATGTGATCCTGTGACCCACTATTTGCTGGAATGGAAAGTATTTCAAGGTCTGGATCACGGGTGGGATTATGGAGATTGCATCTAGTTATAACCAGTTGACAATCACCATTTCGACTCGCACTGGTACGATGGCTGCTCGAGCAAGACCCTAAGGAGCAGCCTGGACCCACGGCAACACGGAATCAATATTCTTGCAAGTAATCGTTTCTATCCATGCAGATAAATAGTTCCTGAAAATAACAGAATTCAAAAACATTTCATGGAAATTAAGCAAACCTAAATAACTAGTGATAAGGGCGCATGCAATTTGAAATAAGTTGCAGAGATATTAATAAAAAGTACACATCTACAAAACGTTGTACTCAGTGCATCACAAGTTTCGAGTTTGCAGAGAATTCTGATCCATTCCAAAATGCTTTTGAACTATTCCTTGAGTGCTTCAAGGTGCTGCCCCACCCAACCTGCCGAACCTACAAGCATAGAAAGGTTGGAACACAGAGATAGGAGTAGGCCATTCAGTCCCTTGAACCTGTTCCACCCTACAGTGAGACGGTGATTTGTGACTTCACCCCATAAACCTATGTTTTCCCTAAATTGCTTAATAATTTGCTTAACAAAAATCTATAACTCTCAGATTTAAAATTAACAATTGAATCAGGCACCGAGAGCTTTCCAAGTCCCACACCCTGTGTAGAAGTTTCACCTGTATACTTTCACTCAGCTCCCCTGTCCCAGTCTCTCAAACAGTTCCCCTCACTCACCCTATCACTTCTCCCTGATATATTGAAGGGGGAAGTGATAACCTCTCTTTACTCTTTCCAAATTCCAGGAGATTCAACCCTCACGTGGAATTTCTTCCTTTACTTCAGCCCTTGGAATCTGGCAGTCACTTGGGTGACCCAGTGCTACTCATCCTCCCTCAGATGTGGTGTCCAGGATACTCCCAGTATTCCTGCTATGATCCAGCCAAGGCTCTGCCCACTGCAGCAGAGCCTTCACCCCCGCAGCCCAACCTAAACCAGCAACCTTCCAGCCTTATGATTATAGAACATAGAACATAGAACAATACAGCACAATACAGGCCCTTCGGCCCATCATGTTGTGCCAACCTTCAAACCACTCCTAAGACTATCTAACCCCTTCCTCCCACATATCCCTCTAACTTAAATTCCTCCATATGCTTATCTAACAATCTCTTGAACTTGACCAACGTGTCAGCCTCCACCACCACCCCAGGCAGCGCATTCTATGCACCAACCACTCTCTGAGTGAAAAACCTCCCTCTGATGTCTCCCTTGAACTTCCCACCCATTACCTTAAAGCCATGTCCTCTTGTATTGAGCATTGGTGTCCTGGGAAAGAGGCGCTGACTGTCCACTCTGTCTATTCCTCTTACTATTTTGTACACCTCTATCATGTCTCCCCTCATCCTCCTTCTCTCCAATGAGTAAAGCCCTAGCTCCTTTAGTCTCTCCTCATAATCCATACTCCCCAATCCAGGCAGCATCCTGGTAAATCTCCTCTGCACCCTTTCCAACGCCTCCACATCCTTCCTATAATGAGGTGACCATTTTCTGCCCCCGTCCACAATATTTGGATTTACATGGACACCCATGCCTCGTTGGGCTATTTCTGCCTTTCTACCATTTAGAAAGTGCTTAGTTCTGTCCACTCTTGGCCAAGGTAGATGACCTGACAGTGAAATGTGTTTGCTACAGTTTAATCTATTTGTTTAATTGAGCAATTTATTGGTGCAGTCAAACTGCTTCCAAAGACATATGACTGTGTGGTCTCCCCTTGGTTTACCTCCCATCGATTGAGTCATTTCTAAATGTGGTCAGGAGTTGTGGTCCTGACACAGGTCCTTGCAGGTCATCACTGGGCACCAACTTATGTACTTCTTCATTACCCATTATCCCTGCATCCTGATATTATTGCAGCAGAGAAGGAGGCCATTAGGCCCAACCATCCCATGCCAGCTCCTGGTGGAGCAATCTGCTCAGTTCCATGACATAAAAATCTCCAAATACTGAAAAAAAAACAGGAAATGCTGGAACCACTCAGCAGGTCAGGCAGCATCTGTGGAGGGAGAAACAGAGCTAACACTTCATGTTGATGACCTTGCATCAATATTGGAGACACAAGAGACTGCAGATGCTGGAATCTGGAACAACAAACAATCTGCTGGTGGAACTCAGCAGGTCAGGCAGCATCTGTGGAGAGAAATGGACAGTCAACATTTAGTCTTGATCTGAAACAGATGCTGCCTGACCCACTGAGTTCCTCCGGCATTTTGTTTTTTGCATCGATGTTGGTTGAAAATGTTAACTCTCTCTATATCATTACAGGTGCTGCCTGACCTGCCGAGTGTTTGAATTCAACCAAACCCATCTGCCATGGTGCTCTGTGCCTCTAGTTATGAGTCCCAGGGGCTGATCTGCTTTACTGACTGTTCTTCCTGCCAGATCAATACTTTCCAAATGACTTAATCAGTCTCATCTTTACCCAACAGTTTCTTATGAGAAACCTTGTCAAATGGGTTCTGGATGTTCATTTAAATAACATCCATAAACATTCCTTTCTGCATCTTTAGTCTTCTGTTTTACTGGGAATACAATACTTCATCTTCACTGTGCTGTCCATTAAGTTGTTCAACTGTTCATGATTAGTCCAGGTGTCTTCAGGAGTAGGTGAGTTACCACATGAACATCCTTGGACTGTTAGCCCCTGGGTGTACAGCAGAGGCTTGAATAAAGGAAGTGTAGCTCAGTGCCTTGAATTTCACTGACATTTCCAGCCTTCTAACAGAAACCTGCTTAAAAGCAGAAGTTAATGAAATTAATTGCTTCCTTTTGGAATAATCAGGAAGCAGGACCAATAGCTGGATTGTTGAGGGGAGCAGACTGAACGTGTTTGGGAGGTGGTGCCGGAGTAGTTGTGGTGAGTTATATTGTGGACAGCACACACACACACACACACGCACGCACGCACGCACGCACGCACGCACGCACACACACACACACACACACACACACACCACAAGCAGGGGTGCTGATGGTGGACGGAGGAAGGGGTTAGCGTGATGGCTGAGTGCCAATCAATTTCATTCCAGCCTATCAGCAAACTCCATTCCTTTCTGGCAGGACCACTGAACCTCCACGCTCGCACTGTGTCCTGGCACTGTGAGGACTCATGTGTTCTGGCAGCACCATTGAACCTCCACGCTCGCACTGTGTCCCGGCACCATGAGGACTCGGGACTCCACCCTGGAGAACAGAGAATGCACACGTGGGACGTGTTGGAAGAACTGTGGCTTCAGAAGACGGCCTCACACTGGTGACCACCCAGAGACAGTTCAGGCACAAGGCTCCCACAGTCGGTCCTGGCTGTGTCTAAGGGTGTACCAGGGCAGCCTGCATTTATGTAGCACCCATCACATCTCCAGAGCTCCTTGCCAAGGCTGAAAGAGGGAACTACGCAGCAGTGAGGTTGGCTGAGGAGGCTAAGTTCAGACCAGTAACCAGAGAGGGACAAGGGGAGCAAGAGGAAGGACTGGAAACTTCTCTCAGGCAACACCGTGTGTTGGAGACACAGGAGACTACAGCTGCTGGAATCTGAAGCAAGAAACAAACTGCTGGATGAACGCAGCGGGTTGGGCAGCGTCTGTGGAGAGTTAGCTCCCCTCTACCTTTCAGTCCAGATGAAGGGTCTCAACCCGAAAAATCGACTGTCCATTTCCCTCCACAGATGCTGCCCGACCCGCTGTGTTCCTCCAGCAGTCTGTTTCTTACTGCACCTTGGTGTTTTGTAATCAGTAACCCTGTGTTCATGTAAGGTGCAGCTTTGGTTGTTTGGGTCCTCAGTGTTTGGCACACTGGAACTGCTGGTCAGACAGAGTAACATCTAATGGTGTGTGACACACGTTCGGGCACCACTAGCTGGGAAAGGCCACTGTAAACACTGAGCTTGTGAAGCCTCTCCTGTTGCGTGAGATACTCTGGGCCAATGGGTTACTGTTGCCAGGGGAGGATCCTCTAACAAAACTGTCGCTCCCCCACCCACCCCCACCGCCCCATCTCCCCACGTGAGACTGTTTAATGAGCCTTGACTGACACTGAGTGGGGAGCGATGGAGAGAGGCAGGAAAGCCCCTCAGGACACCAGCAGTCATTGGTCTGGCAGAGTGGAAGGTTCAGGGACCTGCGGCCAGAGAGGCCCTGACATAGTGTCTAGAGAAACGTGGAGACGTTTCAAGTGAGAAAGAAACATTGAAGTTGATAAACAGGAGACAGGAAGCCATTGAAGTTTGCGAGGCGAGTGTTGATGGTGTGTTTAATCTGTCCGCAGCCAGTCTCACATCCTCTACTGCCGCTCCTGTGGCACCCGGTTTACTGGTCCTCAGTCACCACAAGGAAAAATGATCCTTCCAACATTAGCCATTATAATCTCTCTTCAATAAAAGTACGTGCATTATCCTGCATTAGCCGGCTCAGGAGGTTATGTAAGTATTGGCTAATCTGAGAGCTTCACAGTTTAGACACTGCTCCTGGGAAGCAGGTAAGAGTTAGCAAGCATTGCAAAGTATGAGTCCTCCTCCACATGAAACCCTTCTGCAACACTAATCCAGGTATCAGTCAGACACTGCCTTTGATCTTCATACACAGTCACACAGCTGTGAATTCAAATACTGCAGAGGGCAGTAGGAACAACTGACACATGCTTATTCAATCCAGAAATGTAGCACAGATCAGTTGTAACATTCTGGTGCTCTGGTTCACATTAAACTCAACAACTGAAGCTAGAGGAAGATAAATTGTTGAACATTACTCTTGTTAAAATGCTGCTCCTATACATTCTGACAAATGTGATCTCATGCTTTAAAATATTGAGCATCTGGAGGCTACAAACACACAGACACATGCAAGCACGTGCACACACACACACACACACACACAAACACACACACACAAACACACATGCACGCATGTATATACCTACATGCATACACACACATGCACACAAATGTATACACACATGCATGCACCTACACACATCCACACATGTAACACTGTCATTCAGAAATGCAAAGAAACAACGTGTGCATGTATGTACACGTGTATAGACAAATGTGTGTGTCTGTGCAGACTTGTGCATTTGTGTGCATGCATGCATTTGTGCATATGCACATGTGTGTATGTGAGTGTGTGTTTTTGTGTGTGTGTGTGTGTGTGTGTGTGTGTGTGTGTGTGTGTGTGTGTGTGTGTGTGTGTGTGTGTGTGTGTGTGTGAGGTGTAAGTGAGAGAGCAGCACAGTGGGGCAGCTGCCTGCCAGCTCCAGTGACCCAGGTACAATCCCGACCTCAGGTGCTGTCTGTGTGGAGTTTGTATGTTCTCCCTGTAACTGTATGGGCTGCCCCTGGATGCTCCGGTTTCCTCTCACATCCTAAAGACATGCAGGTTGCTGGGTTAATTGGATGCTGTAAATTGCCCTTGGGTAGGTGGGTGAGGGGTAGAATCGGCGGGGAGGGGGGTGTTGACGGGAATGTGAAGAGAACAGAATGAGATTGGTGTGAGATTAGTGCGAATGGCTGGTCAATGGTCAGCATGAATAGTGGGCTGAAGGGCCTGTTCCTGTGGCATTCAATGTAGCCCCAGCTGTGCCCAGCTGTGCCCCCAGCATCCAGACCCAGGGTGCCCACAGGCACACAGCCGAGATACAGTCAGATCTTCCACCAGCAACATCCAGCACTCGCACTCAACCACTGTACTGAGGTGGTGCTCAGGGGAGAGGGCAAGCACTTGATAGGATAAGATAAGATTTCTTTATTAGTCACATGTACATCGAAACACACAGTGAAATGCATCTTTTGCATAGAGTGTTCTGGGGGCAGCCAGCAAGTGTCGCCACACTTCCAGTGCCAACATAGCATGCCCACAACTTTCTAACCCGTACGTCTTCAGAACGTGGGAGGAAACTGGAGCACCTGGAGGAAACCCACGCAGACACGGGGAGAACGTACAGACTCCTTACAGACAGCAGCGGGCAGGTTTCAGAGGGGAACTTGCGTGCTTTTGCCAGGAGGTACAGCTAGCACTGGGTCACCAGTCACAGAGTCCCGCGCTTGGGAAGGGGATCTGGGCTCAGGTTAGCCAGGAGTAAGGCCAATGGATGGTCAATCCTCTCAGAGTGGATCAAATGCCTGGTCAGATCTTCAAGGGAAGCAGAGCTGCCCTTACAGGAGAACCAAACGACGAGATGTCTGCGTTATTTCATTAACCTTTTAGCCCCTCACATTGCTGATCCCTCCAACACACTGACCACCTCTTTGGTGGGGTGCAGTTGATACTCAGATTGCACGGCAGTGGGTGAAGACCTGAGCGATGCCTCAGGATTGATGCACAGACTGGCTTTTCCTGTGCTCTGTAACTTTATCTTTGAACTCCAGTATGCAGAACTACCTTCTCCAAGGTGTTTCCTTGAAGCATGCATCGTGACTCAGCCTCCCTGTCACAAAGAAATCCTGTAACCTTCTTGAAAAATGATAGCGATTTCACGATAAAATTCCTTGCACATCATTACCAGGGGAGTGGGCACAGACAGAGGAATTTGACGTGTGTTTCCATGAAGTGACTGGCCTCATAACTCCTGAGGGTCAACCTGGAGTGAGTCATCAAGCAGTAATGTGGAACGGTGGAAATGGCCATCAGATGATATTCCAAGAAGTGTTCCACCTCAAATATTTCCAACCGTGTTATTAACGACCTTCCTTCTGAATGGGAGCACTTGGATCGGTGAACGCTGAGCTCATGTGGTGCCACTATGACACATCGAGCGTGACCGTGCCTCAAATGGTGCTGGATGCTGGAACACAGTAGGGTGCAGCAGAGGGGGCAATGAGGGAGGACCGAGGGAGTGTGAGGGAGCACCAAGGGAGTGTGAGGGAGCATGAGGAAGGACCAAGGGACCATGAGGGAACTTGAGGTGGCACCAAGGGGGCTCTGATGGTCAGTGCTGTGAGCTGATCACAGAGTGAATGATGGAGGAACCGGCGGATGGTTCTGCTGCAGGGATGCAAGACGTGGAGCTTGGCAATAGATGTCCCAGCGAATCTTGCGGGCCCTCTGGTGACCCAGACCGTAGCCCAGCGTGGTGTCCGTGACAAAGAAGGAGAAGCAGTTGGCAGGAAGTGCCCACCGGAGGGGCAGAAGTGAAGTGAACACGAAGGACTGGCACTGAGGGTGGAGCTTTGTTCTGTAGCTACAACTAAGTGTCTTCATGGGCACTTGTCCCTCTGTCATCTACTGACGGGCAGACTGAGCAGATAAACCCTGATCCTGACCCCATACCCCTGCCACGGATGGCATGTCTCTGTCAATGATCAGCTCCCATATGAAGAGGGGCTGAGGGACTGCCACACACGTGTGCACCGTAGGAGCCAAGTTTGACATTCGGGAAACACAGTAACTGAAGACGATAATGAGGACAATCTGTTCAATGGCCCAGCTCGGGAAATCTCACCTCGGGCAGCGATGCCCAACTCCACCCTCCCAAAGAAACTGGGAATTTCCTGAACATGTAGCAGCAGGCAAGGATTCCGAGCCCCACATCACCCTACCCACCACACCCCACCTACCACACCTCACCCCACCTCACCAACCTACCCCACCTCACACCACCTACCCTACCTACCCCACATACTCCACCTCACCCCAACTCACTCCACCTCACCCCAACTCACCCCACCTCACCCCACCTCACCAACCCACCCCACCTACCCCACATACCCCACCTCACCCCAACTCACCGCACCTCACCCCAGCCAGCATAATCAAAGACCCCACCCACCCAGGTCATTCTCTCTTCTCTCCTCTTCCATAGGGTAGAAGATACAGGAGCCTGAGGGCACGTACCACCAGACTTAAGGACAGTTTCTACCCCACTTTGATAAGACTATTGAATGGTTCCCTTATACAATGAGATGGACTATGACCTCATGACCTACCTTGTTGTGACCTTGCACCTTATTGCACTGCACTTTCTCTGCAGCTGTGACACTTTACTCTGTACTGTTATTGTTTTTACCTGTACTACATCAATGCACTCTGTACTAACCCAATGTAACTGCACTGTGTAATGAATTGACCTGTACGATCGGTATGCAAGACAAGTTTTTCACTGTACCTTGGTACAAGTGACAATAATAAACCAACACTAATAAAATACCCAACCTACACCACCACACCCCACCTCACCAACCTACCCCACCTCACCCCACCTACCCCACCTCACCCCACCACACCCCAACTCACCCCACCTACCCCACCTCACCCCACCACACCCCAACTCACCCCACCTACCCCACCTCACCCCACCTACCCCACCACTTGGTGGTAGAACAAAAGTCACTCGTGACTTCGGTAATTTTCATATTCATTTATGCCATAGGAGGCCATTCCATCCATCGACTCTATACTAGCTCACAGTGCATTCCCAATCTCGCACTAATCTGTAACCTATTCTCCATATTTCCCCATTCATCCCAGATTCTACCTACAATAAGGGAAATTTACAGGGACCAATTAACCTAGCAACCTGCACCTAGCATCCCGCACACCTTTGGAAACTCCAGCACCCAGAGGAAGCCCACCTGGTCACAGAGAGAACGTGCAAACTTCACACAGACACTGCTGGAGGTCAGGATCGAACCTGGGACACTGGAGCTGTGAGACAGCAGCTGTACTAGCTGTGCCACTGAGTCACCACTGCCCTGTGATTTGATTCTAACCCAATTGCCTCCTGTTCTCCATTGTTACTGCTGAGGGCAGGCTTCGTATGACCCACAACGCTGAACCCATCAGCGGTTCCTGATGAGGAACAAGATAAGCACCATTAATACTCACTGGCACTTGGTCAAATGACCACTGAGTTCAAGTATCGCACTCCCCACACTGACACCTCGCAATGAACTCCACAGGAAAACGGTCTTAACAATCTATTCAGGGATAAAGAAAAGCAAAGTAAACTTGGCCACTCTTCAGACAGTTTCCAGTGGAAACATTAAGCCTAAATGAGTACATAATATATTTGCTGAAAATGCTAGAATTCCTTCAGCAGTGAAAGTAATTTGTCCTGTTTTAAATGATTCCGTTTCTGAAGGTTAATCTGGAACTGATCTAAATGTTTGTTTCCATTCTGCCGGAAGATTTATTTACATCTCAAACAACACTGAAATGGTAGTTATTCCCAAGCACATTTTGGCACGTCTTTATTATAAACCCATAATCACACTGCACAGACAATAGTGGGGTTGACTAGTTGGCTTGGACTGTCTATTGGAAGGGCGTTGCTCCATGACCGATGATTCAAGAAGATGGGTGGTGTCACTGGTGACCCTCAGTGACAGTGGGAATTGTTGCTGTGTGATCTGATGGTTTCTCCATCCCACCTGGTGTCCTGGGTCACCTGACAAATCCGGACCATGTGGTGCAACCATCCTTCACTGTGGTGGAATGGGTTCAGTTTTCAGGGGCTCGTCAGCTCCAAGGTAAAAGATGAATTCATCAACTGTGGATCATTTGATAACTGAGTGCATGGCTTTCTCAATCATTTGGTTCTGAAGGAGTCTGGGGTGGGGCGGGGTTAAGCATCTCAACGCCAAATGAACGCACGGTGATGATTGAGAAGGGTTGAGGACAGAGGTTTGGTAGTGAGCCAAGTTCTCATCTCTACCAACCCAGCTAAGACTCCACACAAGGCTGAAGTCTCAGTGGCCAACGCAGATACCCCATACGATTAGTCCCATGAAGAAAGGTGTGTTTCTTCCATCCTGATAGCAGGAAAACTGTCTCCCTGCTACAAGGACTCCATGGAAAGAAGCCTTGGCTTGGAGCGAGCAGGAGCTTGCCAATCCATCTGGCTGAGTTCTACCCACAAATTGTCTTGTTATAAATTGTCTGTCTGTAACTATTTAAATGCAATTCCTAGCCAAGATTTATTGTGCAAAAATTAAAGTGGTTCTGAGAAAAAGAAACCTCACTAAATGCTGAGAATCAAGACACAGTTTTGGAAGAAACCACGCAATTGGGGTTTTTCTGTGTTTACAAATTCAAATCGGCATCTCGATAATTCATAAATTGTCAGTGTTGAGTTTTCATTTCCTGAACCTCTGTGTGTTGCCACAGTTATAATGTCTACTCACAGAGCTCTGGCTGAGAGAGTGGCCCACAGAGCTCCGACTGAGAGAGTGACAGAGCTCCGGCTGAGAGAGTGACCCACAGGGATGTCTGACATCCAGGAGCACTGAAGTGCCCCCACACAGGATCATTGGTCTGAATGTGGCAGGAAGTTACTGCCCACAGTCTCAGAGCTTCTCCTGGCCACAGCAGCTGCCAGCTCCTTCACCGCT
Source organism: Pristis pectinata (assembly GCF_009764475.1). NCBI lineage: Eukaryota > Metazoa > Chordata > Chondrichthyes > Rhinopristiformes > Pristidae > Pristis > Pristis pectinata. The sequence continues at coordinate 26,170,211 of NC_067434.1, forward strand.
CACGGTTCCCGACCAGCTGAGCTCCAGTCTGCACGGAGATCAGGTGTTCCTGTAACTCTGCACCTCTCAGCTCAAACACTGGGCATCATGCAACCATTTCAGGCTGTGGTCATGTGCAGAACTCCACGGTTTTTAACCGTAGGTTTTCACAGAGAAAGGGAACACAAAACATTCCTCAAAAGCAAAGAAACACCTGTAACCGTGTTTGACTGGTGCACCTGTGGCAGCCTGCGTTATCACGGAGAAGGATCCTGTTCATTGGGAGCTCTGTGATACTCCTCGACTCCCAACGGGATCAGGTCTTCATCCTGCAGAGTCACTCACACCCCGTCAATTCCCATAATCAATTCCAGTGCCAATAGACCCTGCCCCCACATACGCACTCCCAAGTCTGTACCTTCGAGCCCTTTAGACCTATCTTTGTGTACGCACTCCCCAGTCTGTACCTTTCAACATTGAAATCTGTTAATGAAGACTTGGCAATTCAAAGCAGCTCCTTTTGCTTTTTCTGCCATCTCTTTCTAGCATGAATGTTTTTCGTAGATTCCACTGTTTACAGTGACTGGAGGTTTAAAGACATTAAGGATCTCTCACTGAATTCATGTAACCAGTTTACAGGATGGAGTGTCACTGACAAGGTGTGTTGGCCTTGCTAGTTGCCCTTGAACTGACTATCATGTTGGGCTGTTTCAAACAACAGATTACTACATGGCTAGAATTGGGGTTAGACTGTCAGGTAGGTGGTTGGCACAAATGTCGGTAAAGGATGTTAGTTAACCTGGTGTGTTTTTATTGCAGTCTGTTACTTCCACAGTTGCCAAAACTGGCACTAACTTTCCACTCCAGATTTATTTAATTAATTAATTGAATTCGACTTCCACTCTGCGTGGTTGGATTTGAACTCGTGCTTCAGAATCACTAATCCAACAACATTATTCTACCAGGCCCCTTGCTGGAACTGATGCAATTAATTGGAAAATGACTAAATAATTATTTTGTAGGAAACAAGGATCTTTAAAGAGCATTTGGAATGTTGCCAATTCATGCAGTAGATTTATTCTTCTGAATCACATCAGAGCCGAGGAAGTGTCCGTCCATTGTCCAGCTTCCTGCGCCCGGCATTCACGGCACTCCACACTTCCAGCCCAGTCCCACTCTCCCTGCATCCATTAATATTCCTCATTTTACATGCTATTTCTTTTTGACTGTGGTTAGTGAAGGCTTTGTTTCAAGCTCTGTCAGTGACCAGAGATTGTCAGTAGCATGGTCTAAAAGTACAAAGTCCATCAACAGATGTCAGCACCTCCATTGGAGACAAAATGTTTGAATAGTTTTCAGGTAAAAAGGCCAAAAATACAACTAAATAGCAAAGCAATAGATCCACTGTTGGCACAGTTTTTGATGAACTCAACTATCACTCTCCCTCTCTCTCCCTCACACACTCTGTCTCTCTGTCCATCTGTCATGCTCTCTCCTCCCTCTGTCTCTCTCTAATTGTCTTTCTCTTGCTCTCCATTTCTCTTGCTCTGTCATGCTCTCTCTAACTCTCTTTCTTATTCACTCATTCTCTCCCATATTTTCTCTCTCTCTCTTTCATTCCCTTTCTTTTCCTCTCTTTCATACTCTCTCTCACTTTCTCTCTCTCTTTCTTTCCCTCATTTCCCCCTCTCATTCTCTCTCTCACTCTCCCTCACTTTCTCTCTCGCTCTCTCCTTCACTATCAGAAGTTTTCTCTCTTCTTATTTCCTACATTACAACAGCGAGTCCACAGAAAGCATTTCACTGACTGTAATGAAGGGTCAAAGGCGCTACATAAATGCAGATTTTATCTGCGTCTTGGTGGTGACCCGCACTGTGCACTGGAATGTAAAGGACTGCCAAACATCAGCAGAAACCTGACAGAGGGACTCCAAGCCTGCCCATTTGTCAGTGAACTTTTATTTAAGATGCAGCACGAACCCATCAGATTGATTAGTGCCCTGGGTTAGAATCAGAACTGTCCCGGAATGACTGCTGATTCACTTCAGAGACAGAACCTCAACAGAACGAAGACAAAGGGTCACCTTCAGGCTTATTGCTGAGTGAAATCGCAGCTCTGTGTAGATAAGGGAGGCCAAGCATTAAGGAGAGTATTTTGTATTCAAAGTTCCAGCTTACCTGTTCATTAATTCATGGCAGTGTACAAAACTCCTCGCTGTGTGCTGCTTTCAATTAATGGACACAAGGCAGCCAAAAGCTGAATCACTTCCAGAACTTTGAATGTAAAATGTGGGAAGGGAGCCCCAGTCAAATGGACACTGGAATATTTGCTGAAGATTCAAGTTTGCATCTGCCATTTAATGAAACTCAAAAATATCCTGATAATTAAGATCAGTTCAATTTATCCGTAGATTAAATTTCACATTACAGCCCCATGCAACTAATATCACCCTTCAAGAGAGAGGTGAACCACTGAAAGGTCATGTGTAAGAGTTTGACTTTAAGCTTTTCCTTCTAACCAATACCTACAGAAAGATGAAGGTTCATTGTTTCCATAACAGGAGAATGGGAGTTATTAATCGGTCACAGGGCTCATGTTCTTATTAGCTACAGGGGTTAGAGCAGCTTAAAATGGTCATCTGATCCTTTAATTTCATAAAAACAACTAATGCTTAAAACCTATTACTTGGAGTCTGGCTTCTGTGTAATGAATTGACAGGATAATGCATTTGATTTCATCTGAGCTGCAAATTAAAAATAATCAAATTGTTTGACTTTATTAAAGGCTGCAGCAGGTTTCACCAGGAGAACAATAGGATGTAGCAGAGCAGATTCCACCGAGAATTCAATACCTATCATCTGATTCTAAATAATAAGGATCCTGAAAGCATCATTTGCCTCTTGAAAGAAGAAGGGTGAAATTAAGTTAAAAGCCACTTCCTTGGTTTCCTGTGAATTGTAATTCATGTTATTGAACAGTGAGAAAAATCAAAGTGAAGAAGGGCCTGTTTACAAAATAGCTGGAAATGTTCACATCACATCTTCTGATGAGAAAAGTCAAGGCAGCAGGGACAGACCAGACAAATCACACATCTACTGGGCCTCTGATCATTAGTATTCAACAGGTAAGGATCATGTCCCCTTGTACTATCCCACAGTGATAACATCACTACCCTTGGATCAATGCCGCTATGTTCCATCTGTGTGACAGACCATGTTTCAGTCAGGGTGTTTTTTGATGTCAGCAAGTTCTTAGTGTACAACACACAACACATTAAACCAAGCGCATTAAATCAGTCTCACCCCATGGGGTACAGGGTTTCATATTAAGAGCATCGTTGGCGATGGAATGGTATCCAGGCATTTAACACAAGGCTATCTAGTGCATTGATGACCAGCCTCTTGTGGCAAAGTGAAAATCCAGATGCCGCCAATTGCACTTTGAAGAGGAAATAAATAACGAGTCTTAGCACAGTGTCTGGTCAGGTGATCACAGTCTGGCTGTGTGGATTGCACATGTGAGCTTCACCTTTGAGTTGGTAAAGTGCTGAGAACATTGCAGAGCAAGTGAGTGTTCTTTGATGTTTGACTGCTTGACTTCCTTGGCTATAGAATGGCTGTAGGTAACTAATTAACCTTGCACAATGAAGTGACACACAGAGAAGCTGGAGACACCATCTATGGAGGGAAACAGACAGTCGACATTTCAGGTTAAGATCCTTCATCAGGATTGGCTGCCTTCCCAGTCCTGATGAAGGGCCTCGACCTGAACTGTCCACTGTCCATCTCCCTCCACAGATGCTGCCTGACCCACTGAGTTCCTCCAGCACTTTGTGTGTTGCTCCAAATTTCCAGCATCTGCAGTCTCGTGTCTCCAAGTACAATGAAGTACTTGTGAAGTGCCAAGGGTCAACATGGATTGCTTTCCACTCGTCACTGGCTTCCCATGTGTGACTGGCCACTATTGAAAGTCAAGCCAAGTTGAGGTGCTTGTCATGTGCACAAGTACGGTGAGGTACAGGTACAATGATAAGCTTGCTTACAGCAGCATCACAGATATGTAGGTACAGACAACTCACAGAATACAAATTATACATAAATTATACTGGACAGTTAAGAAAAAAGGTGTGCAGAACAAGACATTAGGACAAAACGACACAATCAGAGACAAGCCCATGGTAGTGCAAGAGGTGGTCCGTAGTGTTCCGTTTCTGAGGTAGGATTAGGATTGTGCAGGTCAGTTCAAGAACCTGATGGTTGTAGGAAAGCAACTGTTCCTGAACCTGGTGGTGTGGGACTTCAGGCTTCTGTACCTCCTGCCTGACAGTGGCAGCGAGAAGAGGGCATGACCCGGATGGTGGGGATCCTTGATGATAGATGCTGCTTTCTCGAGACAGTGCTTCCTGTAGTGAACAATGCCAGTTGAACATGTCCCATGAACCACACGTAGCTTCTACTGAACCCACAGCAGCCACGTACCTGTCCCAGTCATTGCGTGATTTGGTCATTTATTTATTTATTTATTTCCCCAGTTCCGGTCAAATGCACTTCAAAAATTATCCCTTGCTTTGATAATGCACTTCAATAGTCATTCACCAATTAAGAGGCTTTTGTTGAAATTACATTCAGTAAATTAAAGACAAGGCTGATCTTGCAGCATTATCTCCCATCATATAAACAGAACTGCACAAAGGCACAGCCAGGCACACAACACCTCCACACACTGACTTCTTGCCAAACCATCCTCATGGAATCTTCCACAGTCTGTCTAATGAATTATTCACGGTCAGTCCTTGGCTCGTGTTGGGCCTGAACACAGGAGACTGGGAGGGGGAGTGGCAGCTTTGCACGGCAGTAGCTCCTAAAGATCTGCTGGTAAAATTTCACAGATCTTAAAGGCGAGTGGCTGAACAAAGTAATCCTGCCTTTGTAAAGGATGTAGATATTTACAATGTGAGCTGTTGGCCTTTTGGGAGGGTGAAGGTTTACCAAAAGTAATCTTTCAGCTTTTTGCAAAGTTGGGGAAGGATGAGTGGCACCCCGCCCAATGCAGAGAAGTTGGGAGCTGGGGACTGGGAGCTGAGCAGTGGGGGTCCCAGTGGGGATGCAGGGGTGGAGGGTGAGCTGCTGAGTGAGCAAGATGTCTCTTCTGCCAGACTCTGAGGAGAGGACGAAAGGGAGGGTGTGTGTTTGTGTAGAGGGAGAAGAGATGGAATGTTAGGGTAGAGGTAGTGCAGAATGAAAGAGAGTGAGAATGGGGAGTAGAAGCTAGGGGAGGCGAGGGCCATTATGGAAAATCACCAGAGACAGGGGGAATTCTGAAATGAAGAGAGAAGTGTTGATTTACTGAACTTACTGAACTGGGCCCAGGAAACTGGAACATCTCACATGGTGGTGGGTGTCAGATGTGTTGTGATGTCATAGAGTCCTGGAGTCATACACCACAGAAACAGGCCCTTCAGCCCACCAAGTCCATGCCGACCAGCAAGTCCCCATCTATACTGATCCCATTTACCAGCACTTGGTCTGTTGCCTTCCATGTTTTAGCAATTCAAGTGTTCATCTACATACTTCTTAAATGTTCTGAGGGTACCCCTTCCATCACTCTCTCAGGCAGTAGGTACAAGAATCAACCACTGTCTGGGTAAAAGGTTCTTCTTCCAGTCCTCTCTGACCTCTTACACCTTACCCTAACCTACGCCCTCAAGTATTAAATGCCTCTGCTTTGGAAGTATTAAATGCCTCTGCTTTGGGGAAAAGTTTCCTACTAGATACCCTATCTATGCCCCTCCTAATTTTGAAACCTCTGTCATTCCGTCTGGGCCTCATGCATTGCAAGGATAACAGACCCAGCCTCTCCAGTCTCTCCTCATAACTGCAATGCTTCATCCCAGGCAACATTCTGCAGAATCTCCTCTGCACCCTCACCAGTGCATCCTGTTTGGTGACCAGAACTGCACAGAGTACTCCAGCTGTGACCTGACAATGTTCCATAAAACTGTACCATGGCCTCTCTGCTCATATGTTCTATGCCTCAGCTAATGAAGGCAAATATCCTGCATGCCTCTTCCCCATCTAATCTACTTAGTATTCCCCAAAGCTCTACTAGTCATTGTGTATATCCTACCCTAGTCTGCCCAAAGTGCATCACCTCACACTGATCAAGATTAAAGTCCATCTGTCAGTGCTCTGCCCATTTTACCCACTATAACTATCCTCAGTACCAAAAACAGCAATTTTCATGTCATCTGCAAACCTACTAACCTCACTTCCTACATTCATACCCAAATAATTAACGTATATAACAGACAGTAGGGGTCCCAGCACAGATCTCTGTGGTACACCACTGGTCATTGGCTTCCAATTACCAAACCAGCTTTGGATCCAATTTGCCAACTTGCCCTGGATCCCAAGGGCGCTACCTTTTTGGAATGGTCTTCCATGGAGAGCATGTGGGCCTTCCTGTCGTCCATGTGGACCAGATCAACTGCAGTGAACAAGATGAGGCAAACTAGAGTCAGGACGGAAAGAAGTGAATTGAAATTTGAGCCAAACAGAAATTGAAGTAGATTTTTTTTATTGGCTATACATCAGGAAGACATATGCATAGATTATACATGCACAGTGTATAAAATCGTGAGGGGCATAGACAGGGTGAATGCACTCAGTCTTTTTCCCAGGGTTGGGGAATCAAGAACTAAAGGGCATAGGTTTAAGGTGAGAGGGGGGAGATTTAATAGGAACTTAATGGGCAACTTTTTTTACACAAAGGGTGGTCCGTATATAGAATGAGCTGCCAGAGGAAGTGGTTGAGGTAGGTACAATAGCATTTAAAAGATATCTGGACAGGTACATAGATGGGAAAGGTTTAGAGGGATATGGGCCAAATGCTGGTAAATGGGACTAGCTTGGCTGGGCATCTTGGTCGGCATGGACCAGTTGAGCCGAACGGCCTGTTTCTGTGCTGTATGACTCTATGATGTAATGCAACCCCAGGAGACTTTAACATTTTGCAGCAGAGCCTCAGAGCTTGTGCAAGCTGCCTGAGGTCACAGGAGGAGTAAACTCTCGTCCGGGGCTGGGCCATCCTCCAGGGGTTTTCTGTCGGGTCAAGGATGGGAAGGGTACATGACTATAGCTGCAGCTGCCGTTTTAAAAGAACCCATTTTATTATTCCTACAATTCTCCGTCTGACCTGCACAATCACCTCTTGTGAGCTAACTCCCCTTCGGAACCATGTATTAAATACTTTAGTATTTGTTCACCTGAAAGAAATAAAGTTGCCGGATCCTACAATGGCTCCAAAGAGGAGTTGATGTGAAGGGTCTGAGTGGCTGTATGCTTTGGCCCATAATGTGACGGAACATCCAACCAAACACGGCTCACTTGTCACAAACTTGCACAAATCCATTCATTTAACTCAAAGAAAGGCAGGGCAGTAAGAGAGAATTTTTCTTCAATTTCTAGCTACTTATAATCTTCACTTATTAGGTAATACACATAAATAGAAGCATCTGTTTTAAGGCCACTTCTAATATGTGTTAATAAAATCTGGCTGTGTTATGTTTATAGCATCAAAACCCTTCTTAAAAACACTTTAAGGGCCAATGTTTCATATTGTTTTAAGTTCCTTATGATTATTTATGTTAATACCATGACGCCACTTAATGAATGTTTCAAAGCTGTTGTGCCGCATGTAATACAGCAAAGCTTACAGACTCTCCACATTCCTTTCAACATACATTCGTTTTTCAACAAACGTAATAGTTTGGGAAAAGATCCATGAAAGGCTGCTGAAATAAATATGGCAGCTTTAATCAAGGGAGATAATTATAAGCCATTGACATGTCTGCTTTTTAATTGCCTTTTGAAGGTACAAATTAAAATAAAATCAATGGGACCAGTTCCAATTCTTCTTTCAGAGCAAAAGTAGCTGCTGAAGTGAAGCCAAGCAGTGTAATAATGTGACCTCTGGTAGAACAACTTGTAACAGACGTTACTTCTCTTGGGCAATGGGCTCAGCTTTGAAAAGTCAACCGGAACCCATGATGTGCAAATGTGTGAAAGGTGGTTCTGTTCGTGCTCCGAGAGAGATGCCTTACTGTACAGTGGTGCTCACCCGTGTGAGCTGGCTGTGCCTGCCTTTAAGCAGCAGAGACAGAAATTTGACACAAGCATGCTAAGCATTTCTGTGATTCTCTACCCTATACACTACAGACTGACACAACAGCAAACTGCAATAAGTCATGACTAGTTACAGCACAATCCAAGGTGATGAATCCGAATCAGAATCAGGTTTATCATCACTGACCTGTATGTTGTGAAATTTTTGTTTTCCTCCTTCACTTCAGCTTCTCACGGCCTGAGCCTTTCACCCAGAGTGCAGGGTCCCCATCGCCCGACAAACATAAAGCAATATGAATTAGGAGCAGGAGTAGGCCACTCAGCCCCTCAAGCCTGCCCTACCATTTAATAAAATCATGGCTGATCTGATTGTAGCATCAGTTCCACATTCCTGTCCACTTGCAGTAACCTTTCATTCCCTTGCTTATCATAATTCAAAGAGAGCTCCAAGGCACAAAATGCTCAATTTCTCAAAGTAACCTCATTATGTTTATCTGTTTATTTGTGGATGTTACTGGGAGGGCCAGTATTTATCAATCATCCTTACTTGCTGGGAACCAGGGAGACAGTTAACATTGACCATATTTGTGTAGAATTCAAGTCCCATTGAGAAGAGACCGACGATTGAAAATTTGGAGGTAATTCCCTTAGGGATGATGTAGAGTCATTGAGTCATAGAGCACAAGCCCTTCGGCCCATCCTGTCCATGCCAGTCAGCAAGAACCCATCCACACTAATCCCTTTTACCACCACTTGGTCCACTGCCTTCTATGCCTTGGCAATTCAAGTGTTCACATGGATGCTTCTTACATATTGTGAGACGACCTGCCTCAGCCACACATGAAGGCAGTGCGTTCCAGATTACGATCACCCTCATGTACATATTACATAATCTGGATGGCTTCCTTCCCCTACAGGCCACTGAGGAGGCAGCTGGCTTTTCCAATCTGACAGCTTCATTGTCACTGTTTCCTGATAATCTGAATCCCAGTCCTCAAACTGCCACAGTGGGGTTATGAATTCACACTCTCTGGATTGTCAAAGGCATCAGGGCTTCCAATCCAGTAACAACTACTGCACTCCCATTGCAGACTCTCTTACCTCCCTCTGTTACTGACAATTTATATAGAAGAAACATTTCTGTTTTGCAGAGAGTTATAGAGAGATACAGCAGAGAAGCCAACCCTTTGACCCACAACTCCCACACCAACCATCACCCACCAATTTACACCAAACCTACACTAATCCTTTATTTTCATTCTCCCCACATTCCCATCAAATCCCGACAGATTCTACCCCTCACCCACACACACAAGTCAATTTACAGCAGCCTGTAACCTACCAAACACCACCCCCCACCCCCCCATTGGGATGTGGGAGGAAAGCGGAGAACCCAGGGGAAACCCACACGGTCACAGGGAGAACGTGCGGACTCCACTCAGACAGCACCCAAAGTCTGGATTGAACCTGGGTCTCTGGTGCTGTGAAGCAGTCGATTTCCTGGTTCACAATTGCAATTAGTTACAAAAAGCCATAAGCAATCTAATGGACACACTGAAATAATTGCTTTTGCAGCTGTAACTGCTCGTTCCCAGCTTTCTCTGCTGCTGTGATTGTTCTAACATGTTCCTGATGTATTAAGGGTGAGTTTATTAATGACTGCATGCTTATGGGAGCTTCAACAACAATCACAGAGGAAGCAGCATGAGTATTGTGAGAAGACAAAGAATACACAGACAAGACTCCCACACCAAACATTACACAATATTCAAAATTTAATATCAAATATCCACAAAGGAATTGTTACATTTTCTCTGTAAATAGTCATGAACAAAGGCCATGGTTGCAAATCCCAGCCCATGACCTGAGAAGTTAACGTGGAATGACACGGCTCAGTTACTCGACCACAGTTATACCTGCGTGTTGTCTGTTAGACAGTAAATGAAATCTGGGAGACACACAACAGCTCACATGGGTGGCTGAAAGAACAGCAACAAGTTTCTCCCACTGACCGGCTCACCCTCACCTAAAACAGACTCAATAGGCTATCATGGCTGACTGTTGGAAGCCCAATGTTTGCATATTAACCACTGTCACCGCCCACAAGGCACATGTGACTGCATTATAACCAGACCTGAAACTCTCTGCAGCACTATCATGTGAAAGATATTCATCATTTTAATTATTTAAGCAATTATTAAATGTCTCCTTTGCAAACAGGCACAAAAATAATGAAATGCTGAGGTAGTACTCTTGCTGGCATTAGGACATCCTAAACTTCTCATTCAGGAGGTTGCTTCCTGTGGGAACCTGGACAGTGAGTATTGGGAAATATTTGTAACCCAAACACACCACAGCCACAATCTTCAGAATCGGAATCAGATTTTTATCACTGATGTAGATGATGTGACATTTGTTGTTTTGCAGCAGTAGTACAGTGCAAAGACATGAAATTATTGCAAGTTACAAAGTAAGTTAATAGTCAAAAAAAAGGAATAACGAGGTAGTGTTCATGGGTTCGTGGACCATTCAGAAATCTGATGGCAGAGAGGAAGAAGCTGTTCCTGAACAGTTGAGTGTGGGTCTTCAGGCTCCTGTACCTCCTCCCCAATGGTAGTAACAAGAAGAGGGCACGTCCCGGATGGTGAGGGTCCTTAGTGATGGATGCCGCCTTCTTGAGGCACCGCCTCTTGAAGATGTCCTTGATGGTGGGGAAGATTGTGCCTGTGATGGAGCTGGCTGAGCCTACAACCCTCTGCAGCCTCCATACCAGGCACCAGCATGATTGCTACCCTTTTAAAGCAGGTGGGAACCTCAGACCGCAGCAGTGAGAGTGTCCTTAAACACTCCAGCCAGTTGGTTGACACAGGTTTTCAGTACCCAGCCACGTAAACCGTCGGGGCCTGAATCCTTGCGAGGGTTCACCCTCTTGAAGGATGTTCTGACATCGGCCTCTGAGACAGAGATCACAGGGTCGCCGGATGCTGTGGGGATTCGCACGGCTGTAGAGTTATTCTCCCTTTCAAAGTGTGTGTAAAAGGCATTGAGTTCATCAGGGAGTGAAGCATCACTGCCATTTATGCTGTTAGGGTTCACCTTCTAGGAAGTAATGGCACGCAAACCCTGCCATAGCTGTTGTGTGTCCGATTGTGTCTCGGACTTCACTCGGAATTGTCTTCATGCTCTCACGAAGGCCTTTTCTTTTCTTGTCCTCTTTGCTCCCTTTGGTCAGTGGTATGTTAATGTCAACAACAACTTGCATTCACATGGCAATGTTAACATCAAAAGATGCCACGAGGTGCTTAATGGTGGTGCCAGCTGACACAGTTTGACTCCAATCTGCAAAAGGAATTTTTACAAAAGCTGACCAAGAGCTTGAAGAATGAGGCAAATCCCACGGGATCTGGGAGCTGGGAGGCTCCACAGGGCTGTAGAGGGAACTTCTGACCTTCCTTTCTCTGTACCTGGAAACTCAGCTACCAGTCGATAGGCTGACTCAGCGAGGAAAGGTCATGGCACCCCTGAGTTCATCGCATTGATGCAGTGGAACTACCACCCCTCCCCACCTGTGGGAATCGGGCGGCTCAAGGAATTTCTGCAAATAGTGAAAAACTCTCACCATAGCAGCCCCGATGTCTCTGTGTGGCACGGGTGCACAGACTACAACATAAATTCTGCCTGGAACATAAGTGGTACCTTTCATTCCCAGCTGTGATCTGCCTATTTGTCAACCCTTCAAAATTACCATCACAAGATCTATTAAAGTGCAAACATTATAATTGCAACTTAATTATACAGAGTCATACATATCTGAGATTGACATATAATTACTACAGGAATGATTGCTTTTGATGGTAACTATTCTCAATGAGCATTCTACAACAAAGTTCCATGTAGTTTTCATGTCTTTAGTGTATATTTGTTCCCAAGGTACATTACACAGACTAGGTGATGGGACCAATTGAGTAGACTTGATTTGCTCTGAAGTGTTAAATACAGACCTGCTGAATCAGGGTCTCATTTTGATCAGTGGAACAGTGCTGTGGGAGATTACCATAGAACCATAGAACCATAGAACCATACAGCACAAAACAGGCCCTTCGGCCCACCGTGTCGTGCCGTCCATCAGACCACCCTCACACTACCTAACCACTTCCTCCCGCATATCCCTCTATCTCACGTTCCTCCATATGCCTATCCAACAAGCTCTTGAACCTGTTCAATGTATCTGCCTCCACCACCACCCCAGGCAGTGCATTCCATGCACCAACCACTCTTTGGGTGAAAAACCTCCCTCTGATATCTCCCCTGAACCTCCCACCCATAACCTTAAAGCCATGACCTCTCGTCTTGAGCATTGGTGCCCTGGGAAGGAGGCGCTGACTGTCTACTCTATCTATTCCTCTCAATATTTTATATACCTCTATCATGTCTCCTCTCATCCTCCTCCTTTCCAGTGAATAAAGCCCTAGCACCTTAAGCCTCTCCTCATATTCAATACCCTCCAATCCAGGCAGCATCCTGGTAAATCTCCTCTGCACCCTCTCCAATGCCTCCACATCCTTCCTATAATGAGGCGACCAGAACTGAACACAGTACTCTAAATGTGGCCTAACTAGAGTTTTGTAAAGCTGCATCATAACCTCGCGACTGCCAAACCAGTTCCTAGTGGGGAAATACAGCAAACCATTTGCCCTGAAATTCTTTGGTGAGAAATTGTGCCACCCATCCCTCCTACAACCCCCCCCCCCCGTGCTAAGGGAGGGGTGTGTGGTTTCCTGAGGGGTGGTGGAGGACCTGAACTCTGCATATGGTTGAATTCTGAAATGGGAGGGTTCACCACTGACGTTCCGACGGCTAGTGTCCCTCTACTGGACAAGTGGAAGATTCAACAGAGGATGAACAAGTTGCCTTACTGGAGGGAAGGAATGTTTCAGACTCAGTCGACTGTTCTGGTTTGCGATTCCCCTTCAATTCCTGCTGGGGAAATGGTGAGATGGGATATCGATTCTTCACCCAATGATTCCAGTCACTGGTAAGTGGGAATTAACATTCATGGCACAAGGTTACCGGGCAATGACCATCTACAACCAGAGAGATCCCAACCACCTGCCCTTGGTATTCAATGGCACGACCATCACCAAGTCCCCTCCATCAACATCCTGGGGGTTACCACTGACTAGATACTCCACTGGACCAATAACATAAATACCCTGGCTAGAAAAGCAAGTCAGAGGCTGGGCATCCTGTGGTGAGTGCCCCATCGCCTGATACCCCAAGGCCTTTCCACCATCCACAAGGCACAGGTTCGGAGAGTGATCACCAACACTTCCACCTCCGTAACATTACTGGACACCTCAGCTGCCATCCTCTTCCTCTACACGTCCAAACCAGCCCAGCTGCCAATGTCAGTGCTTTACCTGCTTCTCTCCAACCTGCGAGTTTAACTTGTTCAGCAGTCAGCAAATTTTGCCCTCGTATTTGGACAGGACACGTTCATTACCCTTCTTCCAGCTTCCAATAACCCTGACAAGGTCAGGCATCACATTCCCTGAAGGAACAACCTAGTCCCAGTGTCAGTTCGGACTGGAGCTCGAACCCTGGGGTCTTCCTTTGACTGTCTAGCCTTCTGTGCCAGCCTATAATGCCATATTATTCGACATTTTGATGAGCCTGATGAAATCTAGCCATGATACATGTTTGAAAACAATTACCTCAGCTGAAAGTCAACATAACACACTGCATCTGTTCATTAACTCGCTCCACAATAAACTGTTTCCATTAGCAGCTACTAGCAGGTTTGGCCCCTTTGAAAAGGAAAAGATAACTTTCCTTGGTGGCAGACTCACACAAAGATAACTGCAATTATTGTCTCACAGCAGAAGCGCCATAGGGACTAGAGCCTGTATCATGGGTCCTGATTGTACCTGCCTGCTATCTAAAGTATATATCTCTTACCCATTGTTTACTGTAGAATTACCTTGAACCTCCAGAGCACCCAGCTGTCATTCTGAATTGCCTACATGGCCAATACTGTCTGGGTCACAGAGTCACCTGGCACCAGAGGTAATGATCCCTTTTGTTGGTAGTTGCTGCTATTTATCATGGTAAAGAATGGTGCTGAAACATACACTGTTTGATGACAGGCTTGTCAGCTGATGGCAATTTAGTCTAATTTGTGTGGACCACTGTTTACAGTCGGGACTTGTTAACTGATCAGGACCACAATGACACAGCAGACACCCGATGACAGCCATTGGGACACTGTAAGAGGCTCGTTATACTGGCCCCTCTGAAACAGAAGGGTTGCAATTAGAACTGGCTACCTTAAGTCAGAAGCTTCCAGAGAAATGTTCCTGAAGGAAGAGAGTCTCAACAAGGTGTGTCTAATTCACAGTGTTAGCTGTGTTCTAACACAGAGAGATGTTGCCTCACAAGAGCTCCCCACACAGTGCCTGGGTCCATCAGGTAATTCATATGAAGTGTTTCAATGTGCAGGGAATGGCTTCCACATAGTTTTGTTCCCCCTGCCTGATTTATGCCTGTGAGCTGCTCATTCTGTTATAATTCTGCTCCTACGCAACAAATCATCTGCAGACAAGACATCCTGGAACCATTTTGTGTAACTAACTCTTGTTTCTGTTCCTAATTTAAAGAATGACTTCACATACACTCGGGAGCTAAGTACAGTACTGCTTTTCAGGGCCAGGGTCCAGTCATGTTACTGCCCGGTCATGTTAACGTCTGGATAAAAAACTCAAACAGCAACATCACGTTCCCCAAAATCTCAGCACCAAGAGGTACAAAGTGTGGGACTGCAGGTCCCAACTGGAAAGAGGCAGGAACGGATCCTGTTCTGAGGCCAGTACAATAAACAGGGCCATTAGTTCTCAATTAACCAGTTGGACCACTAGAGTTTAGTTCGGCTTTTTCCTCCGAACAGCTGTGCCATTGTCCAGACCCCATTAGGTCCGTGTTCCAATGTCTGGAAAGCGGTTAACATTTAACAGTCTGGTATTACTGCAGAGAACATCACACCAGTTCAGAGCAGAGTCGCCAGTGTCTGACATTCCAGCTGTATGTGTTCACATTCCTTGAACTGGTGTGGAATGCATGCCTCATCTCGGTAGGCGAGAGACTTTGTTATGACACACCTTATACTTGAGCAGCAGTGAGCAGGAACCACTCATCACCCCTGGTGATGCACTGACAGACTAGGAATCTTACATTTCAATTAAGAAGACAGTGCCTTAATTGTGAAATTGATTCCTGCTGGAATGGAGCTAAGGTTCTATCCCTCAAGGATATAGTGTACAAATACAGGGAGCCTTACAACCTGGTCAGTGATTCAGTCCGAGAATACCTCCAGCTAAATCCTGTCATATCCAGAATTCTCACTGCTCATGCAATAGGGTTCACCACCCAGGCTACTGGAGTGCCCAGAGAGAATGGAGTAAAAATCAGTGGAGATCATGGGGGCAGGAGGAAACTAGTCATCTCTCGAGCTTGCTTTGCCATACCCCAGAATTACTCCTGCCTGTGACCCAGCTCCACACACTCAGTACCTCACACCCTCATGCAGCATCAGCTGTTCTCTTGGGAACTTGTCAGCTTGTGGCACCTCAATGTGCTTCTGAAAGACCTGATCCAAGGGCACATCCCCTGTTCCTTGAAGAGCAGAAATAATTCCTCTCCATGTTCTGATCAGCTCCCATTAATATCCGGAATAACAATCAAATGATCCCTTGATCTTCCAAATTCCAGGGAATACAGCCACAGATTGTAATTTATCCCAAGAATGTTTCCGGTAAGTCCAGAGTGCTCTCCCCCCGTGGTGCCTGGAATTGCTCACCCTGCTCCCAAGGCTACCTACGCAGGGCTCTGTGTTACCACAGCAAACGCTAATCCCCTGAAGTCCAGCCCTCAGGATATACGGACCAGCATTCCATGCCAGATGAAGGATCTCGACCGGAAACTTCGATTGTCCATTTCCCTCCATAGATGCTGCCTGACCTGTTGAGTTCCTCCAGCAGTTTGTTTGTTGCTTCAGCATTCCATACAACCTTCTGATTAGTTTATGTTCTGCTCTGTGACACTTTAAGGATCTATGGAATGAGGTACCAAGTCTTTTTGGACTGACAGTGTTCTGAGCTTTTTACGATTCTCTCCCTCTGTTCTGTTCTTCACAAACCCAAGTCATAGAGAACAGAGCCCTCACCTCAGGTGGTACAATAGCACATTTAGCAGAGCAGGATTCAATCCAGTGACCCGGGTTCAGACCTGACCTCTGTCTGTGTGGAGTTTGCGTGTTCTCCCTGTGATGGTGCGGGTTTCCCCCGGATGCTCTGATTTCCTCCCACATCCCAAAGATGGTCAGGTTGGCAGGTAATAGAACTGGCCACTGTAAGTAACCCCTAGTATAGGTGAGTGGTTGAACCTGTGGGAGTCGGTGGGAAATGGGGAGAATAAAATGAGATTAGTGTAGGATTTGTGTGAATGGTTACTTGATGGTCAGCACGGACCCGATGGGCTGAAGGGCCTGTGCTGTATGATTTGCCTGGATAGTTTTGCCATTTGACACAATTTTGTCCATTTGCTCAGTGCATTAATATCTCTGTATTTTGTCTACCCTTCTGTCACCAGCAAACATGAACACTGTCCCAGTGCCTGTATTATGTATAAATATTGCATTTTAAGTATTTTTAAGTTTTTAAATATTGCAAAAGCCCCAGAAATCCCAGAGGAGCACGTGAAGCCTTGCCAACACCTGCATGTTCATTAGTCGCCAGTTTGTTTTTTTGTAAACTTTAGCCGGAGAGAAGGA
The DNA here is from genome assembly GCF_009764475.1 of Pristis pectinata. Classification (NCBI taxonomy): domain Eukaryota; kingdom Metazoa; phylum Chordata; class Chondrichthyes; order Rhinopristiformes; family Pristidae; genus Pristis; species Pristis pectinata. Next base: position 26,187,138 of record NC_067434.1, read on the forward strand.
ACGGGACAAATAAGGAAAAGAGAGAATGAAAACAGGAGGAAGAAGAGAGGAGAAGTAAGTATTTTGCATCATTCCAGGGGAATCCCCTGGACTCAGTTCTGGTGGAACCGTAGTTGGAATCTGAGACTGTCTTCAGATCCAAACGGCAGGAGCCGGCAGTTTTACTGAAGCCCTTTTCTCATCTGCTCCAAGGAACGGGATGGATCATGATCCGCAGGAAGGCAGCAGATCCCAAGTAACCACAAGCATTCGAACAGCCTGCCAGGCCTTGTTGGTCAGGGTCTTAAGATCAGCTCTCTCACTGGTGCTATGTGCCTGTGATGCTGCAAGTAAGTTTCTCATTGTACCTGTGCACACATGGACTTGTGCATGTGACAGTAAACTCCACTTTGACTTTTGACTTTGATGAGAACTGGCAATAGATGAAGTAGATGGTCAGGCTGTGGTTGAAGAGGTTCTGTCAATGGGCCGACACTGGACTGTGCCTCCTGCTGACTGCAATCTACGTTCTATAATGCACTGAACATAAACACATCAGCCAACCTGTGGGATAACAACGGGCCTTTACAACTGCATCATTGTGTCACAATTTATAAAAGCAACATTTCTCAATCCACATCCTGCATCCATTGGTGAACATTAGGTGACTTGGTTCCATGAACGTACCTTCTCTAACATCGCACCCAAAGGCCATGGGGCACACGTAAAGCTCACCAAACCTTCGTGGCTGGGAACCGCACAATGTATCTGGAGCTTTATCCCATTTCCAGCAGTGGTCATTGAGAAGGAGAATGTTTTATCTACTCCTGGACTTGGATGAACTATGGCCCATTGCAGAAGCTGTCCCCAACAACCCGACACACCCCTCTCCTGCCCCATCCCAAGGTCGACGCTGACATTGAAACTGGACCCCACTGGTTTACACAAGGGAATGTAACCTGAATCAGTGCATTCGACCTCTGGGCCAGTGGGGTTAAAAGATGCCATTTCCTTCCAGAGAATGATGTTGGATTCTAATTCCCAACCTTCCCTCTCCCAGGCCCGTCGACCTCTGTGAGTTTACATGTGGATATCACTGTGCTCTGCTCCAATGTATCCCCATCCTATCCTGATCCAACTTTCAAACCACGCTGAGCTCAGCTTGTGCCCAGCAACATCTGGCAATGGAAAGAAAGGTGGAGGGAGGCAGCTTTCCGACTTGTCAAACCCTCTGACCCCCAGAGGAGAGAAACGTATTAATTCCAACATGCCATCTATTAACATTAATGATTTATTTTAAGTTCCTAGTGTAGATGTAGCTATGTATGAAAAAATCTTTAAAGTTCTGCCTAGTAAACCTTGCTCGCAAATAGCAAGAGAATGCTATGGTTTGGTGGAAAACATCCCCAAACACAAGCAGGAAGCAGAATCCCTCTCTCAGAGTGCAGTAAGTTATATTCACATCCTCCATGGCCTTCCCTGGTGGGGAATTCCACACCATGGGTGAGGGAATTTCTCCAGATCTCATTTCTAACTGGCATACTCCATATCCTGCACTGTGACCCTCTGACTCTCCACCCATTGGGCACGTCCACTGTCTATCTCGTCTGTCCAGTCCTGATAGAATGTTGCGGGTTTCTCTGAGATCTGATTTCATTCTTCTAAACTCCAGTGAATATAGGACTAACTGCAATAAATTGGTCAAACTTGATTCCCCCTTCAGAAAACCATCTTGACCTTGCCAGTTTACCTGGGATTTTCTAAGTGCCCTGTTATAACATCTTTAATAATAACCTCTAATATTTTTCCTTATGACAGATGTTAAGCTAGCTATTCTGTATTTTCCTGATTTCTGTCTCTCTCGCTTGTTGAATAAAGGAAATGTATTTGCTTTTTTCCTATCTAATGGAACCTTCCACAAATCTTGGAAATTTTGGAAAATTAAAACCAAAGTACCAACTACCCGTGATAAGCGTTTTGTCAGCCTACAGCTCCAACAATACACTCACTACACTGCCCTACTGACCATAATTATCCTGAATTTCTGTCTTCTTTCCAATTCCTAATTTATAGCAATTTCTGAGATATTACATATCCTCAATCATGAAGACTAAGAAAAAATTCATCTGCCATCTCCTTGATGTCCATTATTAATTCTCCAAAGTCATTTGTTTAATTCATGTGTTTTTAAAATAATTATAGAAACTCTTACTGTCCAGCTGGTGTGGCCTTGTGTCATATTTGAGCTATTAGTGTGACAGGCAAGGTCCAGACACTGAAATTTGCCCAAGATCTAAGTCTCAGCAAACTCTAGGCACAGCAGGATCCACAGAGAGTCAACTGGGCAGTGGCTTGTGAGAAAAGACTTGTTGTGGAAGGTCAGAGGGGGCAGTGGAGTAGAGTGGATAGGGAGGGTGGTAGACAATGGGGAAAGAGAACTGAGGAAAGAGAATTGGGAAGCATCAGGAAGAGAGGATTGGGGGAGAGAACCAGGGTAGAGAGGATTGTGGGAGGGAGATGATTAGATGTGAGGGAGATGGTTGACGGTTGGAAAGTTGTTTCCAAGTTCAGCCCTCTGGCTGGGAGAATAGGGGGACATCTGTCCAGTGAGATGAGGGAGGGGTGGGTCCTGTACCTTCAGACATTAGTACAGGGAAAAGTTGGGCTTGTGTGTGAGCTCTCGTTGGTCCGACGGTTGGGTGTGAGGGTGCGGGGATAGTTGGTGCTGATGACAACCTGCCCCAGCCAATCACCTGGAAGCTAAAACCCACCTCAAGCACTTCATCAGATGACAAGGCTGGCTGGTCCTGATTACACTTTGTCTAAAGTGAGGGTTGGGTTTCATCTCCTGAGCTCAGATCCAAACCTGCCATTGTCAAGGTACTTTAATGCTCACATCATGTTGCTCAGGAGACGGAGTGAAATAAATGTTTTACATTTGCTTCTCCCAAATCAAATAAAAGCATCTGTTGAGGATGTCTGACTCTGAAATGTTTTTTGTTCTGTGTTTGTGTGTTATGTGGGAACATTCTGCCTCCGTGTGTTTAACAGAGCTTCCCATTCTGATGGTTTCTCCCACAGTGATGTCTTCTGGATTATTCAAATTAGTTGCAACCATTCCCCACAGTTTCTTTGTCCCAGCACATTCAGCCTGATCTACAGACTAATGAAAAGTGTGGGGAGGAAGGTTTGTCATCACAGAACAAAAGCAAAATACTGCAGATGCTGAAGTGTTCTGATGAAACATGAACTCTGTTCCTCTTTCCACGGACGCTGCTTGACCTGACCTTCTGAGCATTCCCAACATCTTCTGTTTACCTTATTATCGTTGTGTCATGTTAAAGTATCGTAAATCCTGGGGCTTTGATTATATTCACCTCAGAGTGAAATATCAGACAGAAGATCTGGACAAAACAATAACCCCATTAACAGCACCAACCAGGCTTTTAGTTGACATCCACAAGTCCAAGGATCCCCAGACCCATTGCTGCCTCTCTAATTGTCCGAGTTTTACCTAGAAATTCCTTTTAGACTTACTCTAATTCCTTCTTGTGTAACTCACCCATCAGTTCCACATGAACGAAGGGAACAGGAGCACAATAAGCCACACACCCTCCAAGCTCGTTCCTCTTCTGGGTCTCTGCTCCTCATGTGAATCCAATGAACTCCAGGCACATGTTTCCTCTTTTATCTGTGATCGGTCCTACCCTCACCCTAGTCATCCTCCTATTCTTCACATACATGTAGAATGCCTTGGGGTTTTCCTTGATCCTACTTGCCAAGGCCTTCTCATGGCCCCTTCTAGCTCTCCTAAGTCCATTCTTAAGCTCCCTCCTGGCTACCTTGTAACTCTCCAGGGCCCTGTCTGATCTTTGTTTTCTAAACTTCAGGTAAGCTTCTTTCTTCCTCTTGACAAGATATTCTACATCTCTTGTCAACCACAGTTCCTTCACTCTACCATCCTTACCCTGCCTCATTGGGACAAACCTATCCAGAACTCCATGCAAGCATTCCTTAAACAACTTCCACATTTCTGTCGTGCACTTCCCCAAGAACATCTGTTCCCAATTTACACTCCCAAGTTCCTGCCTAATAGCATCATAATTCCTCCTCCCCCAATTAAATACTTTCCCATATCGTCTGCTCCTATCCCTCTCCAAGGCTATGGTAAAGGTCAAGGAGTTATGGTCACTATCTCCAAAATGCTCACCCACCGAGAGCTCTGAAACCTGATCAGGCTCGTTGCCTAGTACCAGGTCCAGTATGGTCTCTCCTCTCGTTGGCTTGTCCACATTCTGTGACAGGAATCCTTTCTGGACACTCCTAACAAACTCTGCCCCATCTATCCCCTTTACAATAAGGAGGTGCCAATCAATATTAGGGAAGTTGAAATCACCCGTGACAACAACCCTGTTATTTTTGCACCTTTCCAAAATCTGCCTCCTGAGCTGCTCCTCAGTGTCTCTGCTGCTTTTGGGGGGGTCTGTAGAATACTCCCAATAGAGTGATCGCTTCCTTCCTGTTTCTGACTTCCACCCACGGTCTGTAAGGAACTGCAGCTGGATGCACTTCGTGCAGATGTAGTTATCAGGGAGACTGGAGGTCTCCCAGAACTCCCACACCTCACAAGATGAACACACCACTGACCCTGGAGCCATTCTAAGTACTCTAGCCTGGCACTAAAGGAAAAATCAAAGAAAGAAAGAAACTTACCAGAGACTTACCTTAGCCTCCACCTCCTCTCACCAAAGCCTCTTGAGCCAAAGCCTCAAGTGATCCACTCTAACCCTGGTCCACTCCAACAATGGCCGCTCCCACAATGGCCACTCTGCTTATACCTACCTCCCTTCTATTCACTGCTGTTAATTAGCCAATCAACTAGTAACAATTTGCAAATATGCCTCTTTTAGAGTCTTGCAAGGTGAAACTCACAAGCACATGCATGGCCCTCCTTTCCAACATGGCCCTCTTTTACACATGGCCCTCCTTTCCAACATCCACTCGGTCAGTAGATGAAATGCAAAAGGGCCCCTCATCTCTGCCCAAGTCTGGAACACAGGGCTTTGAATAAGCGGAATCTGAAGACTGGCATTACAGTTGGATTAGTTGAACAAAGATCTAATACTAATGGCAATGGTCATCTTATAAACATTGTCAAATCCTACACTTGGTTGGCATGTGGGTCAGTGAAGGCACTGCTGAAAAATGGTTTGCTGTTCTTTGGTGTTGAAGTAGGCAGATTTATGAGATCTTGGGGAATACATGAATATCAGGACAGACTCCACATAAAGCTGACTGAAATAAGTAAAGATCTCCTGGAGACCCCCGTCGGCAAAAGCTCCATTTAATATTTTCTGCACAGGATGTTCACTGAAAAATTATTTTTTGCTAAGTGGCTTGCATTTTATTGGAAAGTTTATCATGGAGTTTCACTAACTTCCTCGGGAGAACCTTTGACAGTTTTGTTACTTCCGCCTCTCTCCACAGTTGCTCCAATAAAACAAGTCCTGGCTTTTGAAGTTGATTTTATGCTGCCATTGCTTCCAACTGGGAGGGAAGCAACATCTTCAGACAACTTTATCTTCCGAGGACTGAGGTTAGGAAGAACCTAAAGTGCAGTGGAAAATATCTCTTGGTTATGAGATGCATTAAGTAAACCCTAATTAACCAGGCAGCTTTCTACACTCCCAACTGTCCAGCACAATGTAATTATTATGCCAGTGCAGTTTCACAACCTGAAGAGATTATCAGTCAGCAGTAGGTGACTGAGGGCTCCAGTGTTGATTCCCGACACCAGCTGCTGCTACTTCTAAAGTATCACACTAATTCTGCTGTTGGTTCAAAGTAACTTACATTAGTTCTGAGCAGTGAAACAGGCCCTTTGGCCCACCGAATCCATGCCAACCATTAGCCACCTTTTACACCCATCCCACTGATACACTAGTTAATGCTGGTTCAACAGATGTTCTAAGGTAGTTAAAGACATAGAACATGGAACAGTACAGCACAGGAACTGAAGGCCTTTTAAACACCACTGTCATATCTGCCTCCACCACCTCCCCTGGCAGCCTGTTCCAGGCACCCACCCCTCTCTGTGTGGAAACTTGCCCCGCACATCTCCCTTAAACTCCCCCTCTCACCTTAAGTGCATGTGCTCAAGTTTACATTTGTTCTGCTGCTGGTTCTAAGGTAGTTTCTGTTGGTTCTATAAGAGCTCCAGGGTAATTTACACTAATTCTGCTTTTAGTTTGAAGGTAGTTTATGCCAGTTCAAAGGTCGGTTACACTAGCTCTGCTGCTGGTTGGGTGAACTGGTAAACAAGAGGCTGAAACAATCAGTACAAATGGGTGAAATAGACAGGGGTTCCAGTACAGACAAGCCAGGAAGAAAAGATTCCTGTCCCCCCTGCTCCTGACACAGGGTACCTGGTCAACATCTGTCCCAGAAATGTTCCAGCATGTCTCTGTTCTAGGGGATATTAGGATAGACAAGTCATGTACTCTTGCCAGTGACTTCCCACACCCCATGAAGGAACGGACTTTATGTGAGGCTGGCCCCTTCTGCAGGAACGACTGCACGGTGAGGCCAGCCTTTTGTGGGCAGGAGTCTGTACAGTTCATGAACACCTGAAAGGTTCAGGATTTGAGCCTCAGTCTGGGGCGGTTTAACTGGGATAGTAACTGAGGCCCAAGAGCTGCCACAGGAGCAGTTCTGTGAGCAGTTTTGGGTCATATATCCAAGGAAGGATGTGCTGGCATTGGAGAGGGTTCAGAGGAGGTTTACGAGAATGATCCAGTGATGAAGTTGCCTCACAGGTGGATAGGGTAGTTGAGAAAGCTTATGGGATATTACCATTCATAAGTCGTGGGATCGAGTTTAAGAGCCACGAGGTAATGATGCAACTCTACAAAACTCTGGTTAGACCACACTTAGAGTACTGTGTTCAGTTCTGGTTGCCTCGTTATAGGAAGAATGTGGAAGCCTTGGAAAAGGTGCAGAGGAGATTTACCAGGATGCTGCCTGGTTTAGAGAGTATGGAATATGAGGAGAGACTAAGGGAGCTAGGGCTTTACTCATTGGAGAGAAGGAGGATGAGAGGGGAATGATAGAGGTATACAAAATATTAAGAGGAATAAATAGAGTGGACAGCCAGCACCTCTTTCCCAGGGCACTAATGCTCAATAAAAGAGCACATGGTTTAAAGTAATGGGTGGGGAGTTCAAGGGAGGTTTATTACCCAGAGAATGGTTGGGGCATGGAATGCACTGTCTGGGGTGGTGGTGGAGGCAGGTACATTGGTCAAATTCAAGAGATTGCTAGATAAGCATATGGAGGAATTTAAAATAGAGGAATATGTGGGAGGAAGGGGTTAGATAGTCTTAGGCAAGATTTAAAGGTTGGAACAACATTGTGGGCTGAAGGGCCTATATTGTGCTGTACTTTCTATGATTCTATGATTCTATGAAAGGGTTAATGCATGAGGAGCATTTGATGGCTCTGGGCCTGTACTCATTGAAGGTTAGAAGGATGAGGGGGGATCTCATTGAAACCTTCTGAATATTGAAAGTCCTGGATAGAGTGGACATGGAGAGGACGTTTCCAGTAGTGGGAGAGTCTAGGACCAGAGACCACAGCCTCAGAATAGAAAGATGTCCCTTTAGAACAGAGATGAGGAGGAATTTCTTCAGCCAGAGGGTGGTGAATCTGTGGAATTCATTGCCACAGACGACCGTGACGTCCAAGTCACTGGGTATATTTAACGCGGAGGTTGATAGGTTCTTGATTAGTAAGGGTGTTTACGGGGAGAAGGCAGGAGAATGAAGCTGAGAGGGAAAAATAAATCAGCCATGATCGAATGGCAGAGTAGACTCGATAGGCCGAATGTCCTGATTCTGCTCCTATGTCTTATGGTCTTATGGTAAGCGCTCAGTGAGAATGTAGCGCACTCCTCTTTTTAGAGCTGGAATGCACTTCCTGTAAGGGCAGGGATATCAGGGATACTGTGCAAGCATCACTGTGCAAGCGTTAGTTATTGATTGGTGCAAGCCACTAACGTCAGAGTCAGTGCAAAACTGCACATGAATAGATATGAGAAAACTGGCAATAAGTTGTAATTGGATGGAATTATTAACACATATCTCAGTCTATTTGTCACTGTCAATGTACCACAATGGCACAGATAGAATGTTTCCCACACAACAATACAAAGTAGGAAAGAGCCCTTTGAGAAGTGAGTCAGTAGCCACATCGCGTGTAGACAGAGACAGGCTGAGGAAACGGCCATGTCAACATCCATTTTAGAATGGGTGAGTGTTTGAGGGGGCGTTGAATGGTTGACTTCAATCAGTTCCTCTCTTTGGCAGTTGCTTAAGATACAGTGCCAGCCCTGGCTGAATGGCTTCTTTCACACACTCCCTGAGCGGATATTTTTACTTTTATATTTCTTTATCTCACAATGGACACGCTGTCATTTTCGACTTTTGATTGTGACTTTTGCAGCCAATAGCATTTTGCTTATTTGCCTCTGTAATAATTACTCCAGAATTCAAAGTTCAGAAACTCTTCTTTCCACATGTATGCAGACAACTTGAACAATAGATGAACATCTTTAAGCAATATGTGTAAGACCAAAAGCTTTTACTGTTCTTGCAAGTTAGTAAATTACTTTTAAATCTCAGAACAATTTATTAAATTCTGCCATCGTCTGTAAAAGGAATCCTTTGGTTGCTCTGCATTGAAAATGTAATTCAGGACCATTATTATTAATAATCATTCATTTAATTTCCATTATCCATTCAATCTTTTGAAGCGAGAATATCACTTGTGTTCAAGGGCAGGCTCATCAGTATGATTATCAGATCTTAGTACGGGACTCATTTTGTATAATTGCCAAATCACCAGAGGGTAAGTCAGTCTCTAATTCAAACCATGTTTTGTAAAAGGAGATTAAAACAGAGAAAGGTCCTTCGATAAAATGGTACCATGTTTCAAAATAAAATGAAGTGACTATCTTTGATTTCACACATTCTAACCAACTAGAAAGTGACTTTGAGCATTGAAAATTAAACCACCAGGTGTCAGTCTGTGACTTCACTCAGTGATCAGAAAGGTTGGCAAATGTACACATTTTGCAGTCAGTTTGTTTGTCTGATTGCTCTGATAGATCCTCGGGTGACCACACATGGGTGTGGACAGACTTGTCCACGTCCTCTGCCAAAGTTCAGACAAATGCGAAAATTAGGACTGGGAACTTTCTTCTATCTTATTGCCCAGTTCCCAGTGACACAGAACCTGGCTGTTGGACGGACATCCGATAACTACACGTGGAATGTGGGCTGGTGCAGCTCACAGCACACTGCTCAATAGCTGTTCACCAGGGCTCTGGTCCTATCATTAGTTATTACACAACACCTGTATGCTCTGATCCTGGAAGAATTAGTTACTTTCGGGTGTAATTTATTCAAGTCTTCTGGGAGTTATTGTTGACCTTATATACCCTCCAGATTCAGGTGTTGGCAGTTCAGTTGCATTACTTCCTCTTCTTTGAACAGAAATCACAGAAATTATTAATATTTTTCATGGACATTCACACAAGAAAACAGGAATAAGATTTTTTGCATTAAATCCTTCCAAGACTTACTTTTAATTAGGTTTGAGCAAAATAAGCTTTCAAGTAGCACAGGAAGTGATATCAGAGTGCTTCCTGAATAAAAGGAAGCCATCTTGGCATCTCAAACTGGCTCAAAAATTTTGGAAATCCACCAGAGTTTTTATGTGTAAATTGAAGCAGCCAGGCAGTGTTGGGCAATGTGGGAATAGAAACCCGTAACCTTGTTCTATCATTGCACATCTGAGAAACAACACTTAAAAGAGTCTCTGTGCAGACAATGAGAGACTCTGCCTTCACTGATTCCATTCTGAAGGCAATCAGAGCATTGGAATTGGCCCTAGATTTCCCTGATTAAAGATTAAAATAATCCATCCGGATTCTCAGTCACAATTGCCATCCAATGAAATCCCACCCTACCCCACCCAATCCCATCTCAGCAGAGGGTACACCAGTCCCTAATTCAGAGCATACCTTGCGTAGGGAGATTGACACAGAGATAGGCCTTCGGTGGCACTGAAAAGAAAGTAAAGCAACTGTATCAGGTTTCGCACTTTAACCAGTTAGAATGAGCTTGAGCATTGAAAATAAAACCACCAGGTGTCAGTCTGTGACAACTTGTGATCTGGAGGTTGCCAAATGTAGTCAGTTTTTGTGTGAAAGCATTGACCAATCCTTGGGTTATAGGGTAAGGCCAGGCAGATCAGCATGTGATCATTGCAGAACCGCCGTATGGTCTGTGAATGCTTACAGCTGGACAAGGTTCCTGAGGAAGATTTGAAGCCCCTGAAACCATGCCAGAGTAGGGCAACATCACCATCAGATAACTCACCTTGGGTACCTGTGCATCCGAGCACCACTCAATGTGGTTACCCATCTGAAGCAACAGCAGAGTAGAACTACACAGAGATGGTGCCAATGGGGTTATTTTGAATGCACTTTCTCCTCCCTTGTACCTCCGCAGGTGGCACCAACATTGGTGGTGTGGTGGACATGAAGAAGGTTGTCTCAAGTTATAACTGGATCCGGATCAACTGGGAAAGTTGATCCCAAGTGGGCCAGGGAATGGCTCGGACAAACGCAACAAGGGCAGGATGTATACAGTGAATGAGATGGCCCTGGGGAGTGTTGTAGAACAGGGAGACCGAGGGGTATAAGTACAAAGTTCCCTGAAAGTGGTGACACAGATAAACAAGGTGGTGAAGAAGGTGTATGGTATGCTTACCTTCATCGGACAGGGCATTGAGTACAAGAGTTGGAACATCAGCTACAGCTGTACAAGACTTAGTGAGACACATTGGTGCAGTTCTGGTCACCACCTATAGAAAGGATGTGATAATCTTGAGAGGTTTGAAAAGATTCACAGGGATGTAGCCAGGACTGAGGAGAGACTGGACGGGCTGGGACCGTCTTCCCTGGAGCGAAGGAGGCTGAGGGGTGACCCTATAGAGGTTTATAAAATTATGGACAGAGATAAGGTGTATAATAACAGTCTTTTTTCCCAGGGTAGGAGAGTCTAAAATTAGAGGGCATGGGTTTGTGAGAGGGGAAGATTTAAAGGGGATCTGAGGGGCAAGTTTTTCACACAGAGGGTGGTGGGTGTATGGAAATGGTAGAGACAGGTACAATTACGATGTTTAAAAGACATTTGGACAGGTACATGGAGAGGAAAGGTTTAGATGGATATGGGACAAGTGCAGGCAAGTTGGAGTCGCTCAAGAAGGCACATTGATCAGCGTGGATGATTGAGCCGAAGAGCCTGTTTCCGTGCTGTATAACTCTATGACTCTATGACTCTGTGTCGATCTTGGAATGTCTAAGGCAATAAATCAAGCTGAAGCTAATGGACAACTCATTAGACTTTATTTCAGGGGATGTTACAGAGACAAGGCATCCTCTGTGTACATACTATATTTTTTAATTAATAAAGGCTCAATGTTCTTTCTTTCCTGATGATGCAAACAAGCCAGCCCAACACATAAAACTCTCTGATGGAGTAAATCTGTACTGTGCTCCAGGGAAAGTGACAGATGTTTTTCTGGCATAAAAAGGTGGCAAATGTTGCCAGAACTGCAATATGTGCTGTCACAGTTCATAGGGTACAGAGAAGGGAGGGCATTCTGCTCCAAACTCCCCACCAAAGATCCTTTGAACAGACAGGCTCCAGCAATGATATACTGCTGGCCACAGTTGGCAACTTCTGGCCACAGCTGCCCACTACTGTCCACTTCTGCCCACTGCTGTCTGCCAGTCCAGTCCTGGCCCCTCCTGTTCATAGCTATCCACAGCTGTCCCCTCCTGGCCACTCCTGGCCACTGTCCACTACTGTCTGCTTCTGCATACAGCTGTCTGCCAGTCCACTCCTGGCCCCTCCTGGCCACAGCTGTCCACAGCTGTCAACTCCTGGCCACAGCTGTCCATTCCTGGCCACAGCTGTCCACAGCTGTCCACTCCTGGCCCCTCCTGGCCACAGCAGTCCAGTCCTGGTCACAGCTGTCTACTCCTGACCACTGCTAACCACTGCTTTTTTTCACCATCTTTAGGACTCCATTTTATGATTTTTTTTTGGTTTTAATATATATTTATTTCCAACACCAACAAAACTCTCAGATTACAACATTATCCTCCTTGCCCAGGATGCACTCCAGCCCCCGTGGTGTCCACTTGTCCTGAAAGGCCACCAGTCAGCCAGAGGACAGCGTTCTCCCTCTCCAGGGATACCTGGGCTCAGCCCATGCAGTCCAGCATCCTTGCCAGGTGGTGACCTTCACCTCCAGCTCCTGCCAGCTCAGGTCTCCACAAATGTTTTGCCCTTCTCAGCGCCCCCTCCTCCTTGCCAATTCCTCACGTGTTCCCCACGCTCACTGTTCCCAGTCCAGTGTTGACGGAGGGGGTCAGCAGTACCACCTGGTGCCACTGAGGTAGAATTGGTGACCCTGGGAATTGGGCAGCTCCCTGCAGGTAAATTACCAGCCCACACCTTGGCCTTTCACCAGCCAGTTGATAGGTTGTGGTGTGCACTGGTTTACAGAGGGGAAGACCCAGAACACCATTAATAACCACTGCCAACCAGGGCTGCAGTTCTGAGAACATTGCCTGTTCCTTCATCCATACCAGTGCATTGACAAAACCAGACAGCTCAGGTTTAGGGCAACCGGTAGGAGGTTTACAGGGGATCTAGAGAAGAATTTTTCCTCACACAGGGTGAGTTGAATCAGGAACATGCTGCCTGGAGGTAGAGCCTCTAGCAATATTTAACAAGTATTTACGTGAGCACGTGCCTCGGCTACGGACTGGTGCTGACAAATGGGATTAATGTAGGTGGGTAGTTGATAGTTAGCACAGACATGGTGGGCTGAAGGGCCTGTTTCCATGCTGTATGACTCTGTGAGATCTGAAGGCATTGCCCTGGTACATGATCCAGACCATTGGATTGACATCATTGACTTTGTAAAACTAATCGGCCCTGAATCACATCAACGTTCACCCAAGGACTGAGCAGACCAAGGTGGCAGATACGTCCAGGAGAGACCTGCTGACACCGGTGGGTCTACCTTCTGCTGCCATCTGTGTGTAAGTAGCCATTCCCTTGGATAGTGTGACCACAGAAGGTTTCTGTTTGCCTTTGTATTTTGTCCTTGCTACATGCCATCAAAGCTTTGCTGACTCATTGTAAGTGGGGAACCAGTAGGCAGCAGTTCCAACCTCATCGCACACTGTGTAACCGCCTTTCCCCTTGGCCAACTGTTGTGACACTCATCTCAATCCTTCCAAGAGCTCCTGTCCCTGTCTGAGCCCAGAGCTGCCACACTGACCTTGGTAATCTGATGTTTACTTCGTGGGAACGCTGCATTCAGCAAATGAGTTGATATTTTTCCAAAAATACATTTGGTATGTTCCTCATTTGTCATCACAATACTTTTGGTATGTTCCTCATTCACCCTCTGTACTTTGTTCTCAAGAATCCACAAGCTTCCTTTGCCAACGCAGTTACCTGGTGTGTCACTGTTAATGTCGTAAACAGCTGGGGATGAAACACAAACACAGACTGACTTTTCAGTCACGTACACAGGGAGTGCTGCAATGTTAGAGGTGCCATCTTTCCGATGAGATTTTTAAACCTGATGGTGTTTAGGGAACCTTGGTAAAATGATAACAATAGGAAACCTTGGTTAACAAAGGAAACTGAAGGTCTGATCAGAAATAAGGAAGCAAATGTCAGGTATATTCGTTTGGTTTTGAGTGAGTCCTTTGAAGTTTATAGGGGATATAGGAGAGAACAAATTAGGAGGGCAAAAAGGGGACATGAAATGTCATCAAGTCATACAGCATGGGAACAGGCCCTACGGCCCAACTGGTCCATGCTGACCAAGTTACCTACCAAAGCCAGTCCCATCTGCCTGCATTTGGCCCATAGCCCTCTAAACTGTTCCTATCCATGTACCTGTCTACATGAGACCAATGCTGTCTGGGAAAAGGCTGTCCCACTACCGAAGTGGTGAGTCCTTACACACAAAATCAGATGCCAGGCGCACCATTTCCTTCCTCAGTGAATCCTCAGCAGCTGTTGGACCACGTGAGTATCACGTCCTAACTGAAAGCTGCTCCCATTGGCTGCCCAGTGCAGCTGGATCAGAGCCAGGGCTGAGAACCCACACAGGTTGTCCCTCTCCCCTTGCCCAGGGGCACTGAGGACAACTATTGCAGCAACCTGTGACAAAACCTGCTGCCCATTTACCAGCTGAAACCCAGGCCTTCCCCGCGGGCAGCTTGGCATCATTCCAAGGGAACTCTGATACCATCAGCCTGAGTAGCCTGAATTCACTCCCTCAGCTCTGGTTCAGAAGGCTGCTTCACTGGTTATTTCACTGGCAGATTCACTCATTAGTTAACATGAGGTTATTCAAAAACCTTTAATTGGAGCTGAACAGAAGATGGGCTTTTGGAGAGATTCGGTTACCTAAAGCTTTCTTTTGTGCCTCTTCATCCTTTTTGGAGTAATTGATTCCCAGTGAGGATGGATTGAAGCTGAGCTTTCTGGAGCTGGCTGGGGTGTAATTTCCTGTGGAGTAATCCTGTAATTGCAATGCAGCCTGGTGCCCAGACAGGTGTCAACTTCCAGGGATCCTTGCGGAGGACCACAGATGGAATGTTTGATCTGGGCCTCGGACACCCCTCCCGGTTTGGTATCTGAGGGGCAGACAACCTTTTATCTGAATTTAACCTTCATCTGGAGCACAGCCCTGCTGAAAGCATCGAGTTCTGTGTCACTGACAGTGTCATTCTCTGGAGAGTAATTGAGGATGAAGTGGCTTGTTGCAATACCTAACAGGTATCGGTTTATTAAAACACCAGCAAACCTCTTTGGTCTGTTGCCCTGGGCAAAAGCAAGCAATAAAATTTAATTTGAACTTTCTTTTAAGTGGTGGGGAGAGGGAGGGAGGAGAGGAGACAAACAGTGAAATTTAAAGCCAGCGTTCCCAGCAAGTTCAGATCACTGGATGAAGCAGAATATTCTGGAAGTCTGATTCCAGTGAAGGTTACTTAACCACTTCAGAGAGAAGATATCCTCAAATACCATCACATCAGCACCCAAACAATACGCTCCTGCAGTGGACCAAAAGTATTAATTAACTATTCTCTGTAATTATTAATGACTCAACTAACACAACGTCTGTCTCCCGTAGCTTGGAAGTTGCATCCATTTTTTGCCCAATTTACATTCACAATTCATGTTACTTTGGATAGATCGCAGTAGTGAGCACTTTCAGGTGAGGTCACACCCATTGGGACATTGCCCCAGACACACCGTTCACGCTGCCCTCAGTGTGGCTGACAGTTACCCAGTGTCAGTCACGCACTGAGTGATGTCACTCATTGAACGCTGCACGTTTCCCCCACTTCCGCCAGACACTGGAGAGTGACCTACGACTTTCACCATTCCCTCATGGAGGAACCAGGAACTGGGACTGGGAATGAAGTGGCAGTGAAAGGGTTTGTGTTGACACACCGATGTCCTGCACTCAGTGCCTGCCAGCCGGAGGCTTCAATAGTCAGCACTGTGGAGATCCACTCACCTCCAGTCCCCTCCCTGATCACCTCCCTGGTACAGGTTCTGAGCTGCGACCTCTTCCCCTTCATCAGCCCACACTTGGCCGTGGAGTGGAGCCACTCTCAGCACGGATGTCATCCAGCGCAGACCAGTATGTGTGCGGTGCCTGATCATGGGGGGAGATCACTGTGTCCACCACCCCTCAGCTCCATGGCAACCATCTCTGTCCCTGGTCTGGTGCCACTACGGAGAGTCACATAATCGATTCAGGGACATCCTGACCTGTGAATCTGGATCTCTCAGAATCCATCTGATTTGTGGGGTTTAGCCACTAAGTTACTTTCCTAAGTCTTTTTTCCCAGGGAAAGGGAATCAACAACCAGAGGGCACAGGCTTATGGCCCCTGGTCTGGCCCCACCCAGTGCTGGCAGTCAGGGCCTCTGCACACAGCTGCCAGTGCAACACGTCCCATTTAGCACATGATGCAGTGGACAAACCACCATTGCACTGCTCCTACTGCACCTGCCCAGTTTCAGGGATCCAACCAGCCTCAACAAGAGAGGGACAAATCCAACCTCTGAGCAGGTTTACTGGTGACACAGGATTGGTGGCAGGGCCAGTAGAATTGTTCTTCTTGAAGAAAGCTGAGATTCAATATGAACCAAAAAATGATGACGGTTTAGAAAGGGTCGACGGAGGGAGGTCCATCCACTGGCAGATGGTCCCAGGAGCAGGACACAGCTTGAAGGTGAAGGACGCACAACACGTGGGGATGAGGGGTTATGGGCTGGAGCTTGTTGAGGATGAGGGATTGAGGTGTTGAGGGGTTGAGGTTAAGGGGTTGACGTTGAGGGGTTAAGGATGAGGGGTTGAGGACTTGGGGATGAGGGGTTGAGGACGTGGGGATGAGGGATTATGGGCTGGAACTTGTCTGTATGGATGGTTGAAACAGATTCCTGGGGGAATTTCACAGGCGCTTGCAGGGTTCTAGAGAATGGGACCGGCCCGATTGGTCTTCCAGGAGCCAATGGCCTGAATGGCCTCTTCTGCACTACAACAACTCTCTGCTTTGACACCATGTGTTACATTAGTTTTGTCTACTGAGACTTGGGATGCCCAGTCCAAAGTTAGAACTCAAATAAATGCCATCATAAAGGTTGCATGTGCTCAGATAAAGATCATGGTAACCACAGTGGAGAGGTTAAACCCCTGTGGTGCATTATCAGATGTCGAACTAGGACATAGATCCTGGACACAGTAGCAACCACATGGATGCCAAGGTAAGAGTTCACAATGTTGGGGAAGTGTGTCAGCAGGTCAGGCAGCATCTGTCTGCCTCTATCCTCAGAGGCTACCTGACCTGCTAAGTGTCTCCAGCACTTACTGATTTTATTTCAGATTTCCAGTATCTGCAGTATTTTGATTTTTTGTTGTATAACTGGAGGGGCTGGGGGGAAAATCTGCCACACCTGGGAAACAAACTGCATTAAATTAAAACACTCCAGCATTAGTGCCTGTATTGGTTCACCTTGTGACATTACACCGAGATGACACTCCCAAGTGGCTCCCTTTGTATGAGAACTACATCAGAATACATTTCACTGGGACATTCTGCCACACTGTGCCTTGTGCTGGAGCCCAGTCATCTTCCACTGTGCATGGAATACTGAAGTATAAACCACACACATCGAGTCACATGGATGCTGCCTGTAACTGATGAGAAACTGATGAATATGGTCTGTAACTCTCCGAGGGCCCAGTTACATTCCTACACAAAAGGCAAAGGTTAAGAACTGGGCTGTGATGTGTGGGACAGACTAACCCTGGTCCTTGGCTGAGCTCAGCCAGACCTCCCTCTGCCTTTCTCCATCTGAGTAAACTGACAGAGACAAGAGAAATATCAGCTCCTGAAGAGTTTGTACTCAAAGGTCAGGCACTGTGGCTGATGGAAATCTGAAAGAAAAGTATTTCTCAGCAGGTCAGCCAGTCGCTATGGAGAGAGAAACAGAACTAATGTCTCAGATCAATGATGTTTCATCAGAAGAAACTTACCTGCTTGATTAGCAATCTTGTGAGATCTGCAGTTCACACAGTTTGTACGTCATCTGTTCTCTGACTTGGCCAGCTGTAATTCTGATGGCTGAATGTTCCAGTAACCCTGCAGCCACATTACCAGGGATCTGATGGGACCGCCCAAGGAGAGCAGGACCACATCAGATCAATCAGCAAGAAGCAGTGACAGGAATGGTTCAGCCGGTAACTGGCGCCCTGCACACCTCCGTCATGTCATTGCACGAGGACGCCCGGAAACTGACGAGACTGACCTGTGTGTCGGGGCTTCCTCGGTGAACCCTCCCCATGAGTGAAGCTGCCTCGCGTTCTCATGCATCATCTCCCTACTGTCCTAACATTGAGAAAGGTGCAGGCTGAGAAAAAGGAGCGCTGTTTCCTCAAAGCTCAAAGCCCAGATACTTTTCAAGAAGTTATCCAATGACCTTGGAAGTTCCCTTTGGTTAAATCATTGTACTTTGGTGGTGTTGTCCAAGTTCACAGTTCTTTGTTTGGGTGTTGAGCCAGGATGTCCTGGGCCAGATATTGTTCTCAAAATATCGATGAAGCGATTATTAGCACAAATACTATCACACCTCCTGCCTCTTCCTTCCCACTCACACAGTTCGGTAATAACACCAACGTGATGCATGGGGCACCTCAGGAATAATTGGCGTAAATGTCTAACACAACCACCCTCTGCCTTTCAGTCTCCCATTATTGTGATTACAGGTAATGTTCAAGTACCCTGCTGCTGTAAACATTTGGTGCTCATTCAGAGTATTGATCTACACAGCACCGAAACAGCCCTCCAGCCCAATTCGTACATACTTACCAAGATACCTAGTCTCATTTGCCTACACTTGGCCCATATCCCTCTGAACCTCCCCTACCCACGGACCTGTCCATGTGTCTTTTAATTGTTGTAACTGTACCTGCCTCAACCACTTCCTCTAGCAGCTCGTTCCATACACCCACCAGACTGTGTGAAAAACTTGCCCTTCAAGTCCCCTTTAAACCTCTCCCCTCTCACCTTAAGCCTGTGCCCTCTGGTTGTTGACTCCCTTTCCCTGCGAAAAAAGACTTAGGAAATTAACTCAGTGGCTAAACCCCACAAATCAGACAGATTCACAGGTCAGGATCTCTCTGAATCCTTATCAATTGATTATGTGAACAGAAGCTTTCAGAGACTAATGGAAAAACCTGTGGAATTTAGGACTGCTCATTAAGCCAAATAAAGAAATTAGGAATAAGGTGAAACTTTTTTTGGAAGAGGTAGGTGAGATCAGCCGGTGTGGGGCTATTACAGGGGATCAGAGAGCAAGATGAGGAAAGGAACTGAAACAAAGCTGGAATCAGCTGCAGTGTTAATTTGTACCACGGGCAGTGTGAAAATTTCCTGCACCTCTACATTCGCACAGCATGTCGAAACAGCTCAGAACTTCCTGATCAAAGGGACCATTCTATGGGACGGAGCAAGCTGTCTTCTGACAAGCCAGACTAAGGTGTTGTTCACACCCAAACCCAGAGGAATGGG
Source organism: Pristis pectinata (assembly GCF_009764475.1). Lineage (NCBI taxonomy): Eukaryota > Metazoa > Chordata > Chondrichthyes > Rhinopristiformes > Pristidae > Pristis > Pristis pectinata. The sequence continues at coordinate 26,206,362 of NC_067434.1, forward strand.
CGAATTGCCCGCAATGATGCAGCAGCTGTGAGTGTACAAGTGTAAGTCTACCTGTGAGAGTGTGCCACGCTGTATAGGTTTGATAGTTTGTTGTACAGACATTGCCGTTAGTTGCCAGCACTTCCTCGGGGATTTTCCTTTGCTAGATGCAAAGAGCCGCAGGCACCGGAGTGACGTTGAGTTTGGGATGTTGCTACTTGACGGTCAGGGCAATGATCCAGAGTGAGGACAGTAGAGAACGGGCTTCTCCGATGGAGCGGGAGGATGTGACGGACATAATGGGGAGAAGAGGAGTAGGTGTCAACCCCTCGAGCTGCTGTGCCTGTGGATAAGATGGTTGATCCAACCTTGGCCTCTGCACTACTTCCCCGTAGGTCCCCAAACCCCCTTGACTTTCCAATAGTTCAATGCCTGTTAGCCTCTGCCCTGAATGTAGTCAAAGACCCAGCCTCCACACTCTGTGGAGTAGGGAACTCCAAACACAGAGAAAATTACTTTTATCCCTGTCCAAAGTGGGTGACCTCTTATTCCGAAACCTGGTTCTGGATATCCCCTCGAGGGGTAACATCCTCCCAGCATCCACCCTGTCAATCCCCCTCACAATCCTGTTTCAGTAAACTCCAATAAGTTTAGAATAACCTCCCGTTCTTCTAAACTCCAATAAGCACAGGCAAAATCCACTCGACCTCTCTTCATATGTTACCCCTTCATTCCAAAAATCCATTGAGCGAGCCTTCTCTGCATCACCTCCAGTGCAGGTATTTTCCTTCCTTAAACCTGGAGACCAAAGGTGTATGCAGTACTCCAGGTGTGTCTCACCTGCTCCCAGTATAATCGGAGGATCAGACCACACAGAAACAGGCCCCTTGATCCACGATACCGGTGCCGAACTTGCATACCAATTCCATTTAGAAGCACTTGTCCTGGCCTTCTACACCTTGGTGATTCACGTGCTCATCCAGATACTTCTCAAGTGCTGTGAGAGTTTCTGTCTCCACCACCCCCTCAGACAGTGCATAGATTCCAACCCCCTTCTGGGTGAAGACGTTCTTCCTCAGATCCCCTCTAAACCTCATTCCTGTTATGCTAACCTTCAGTTACCCCTGCTTTGAGGAAAAGTTTCCCACTAACTACCCTGTAACTTTCCCTACTTCCACACTCTGTATCCCTTGTGATAAAGACCAATAGTTCCCCAGCCTTCCCAGTGATGAGGGATACCTGCATATACCCGGACACTGCAGTCCCCTTTGCATCATGACATTTTGTCAATGTGCCCTATTTAAATAATCATTAGTTGTTCAATTTCAAAGTGGGTAACTTCACATTTCCTCATTTTATACTCCAACTGCCAACTTCCTGCCCACTCCCCCTGACTACATCCCTCTGCAGGCTCTCTGTGTCCTCCTCACACCTTGTTAACCCACCTCTTGTTGTGCAATCAGCAGATTTAACCTCAGTACACTTCAGTACACCGAGTCATCAACGTAGACTGTAAAAGCTGAGACCGCAGCACTGACCCCTGTCCCTCCCCACTCGCAATCCATCACTGATCTATGTATCCTGACTCTGCCGTTAGCCAGTCCTCTATCCATGCCAATATATTATCCCCACGCCCATGTGTCGGGCCAAGGACCCAGGCTGAATCCTACACATCATCATCCACGGTGGATTTGCACAGGGGTTTTGGCAGGGACACAATGAACCTTAATGCCCCAGGGTAGGCAGGTGAAGGATCAGTGAAGTTCCCTGCTCCTTACAGCTTCTGTAGGCTCCAGGGAGGGGATCACATGCACCCAAAGTCTGGGATCAGGCAGGAGACAGAATAGACCTGACCTGACAGTTCAGCCAGAATCACATCAACATAGGTTCCAAGGGACGACTCCCAATCCCTCACTGCTCCCTAACTTATACCCTCCAAAAACTCTGCACCATTCCAAGGCTGGCCACTAGTCATATCTCCCTTTTCCGTCACTCCAGTATTGGCGTTTGTGCCTTTACCTGTCCAGACCATGTTTTTCTGGAAATCTGTCCTTAAAACTTCCCCACCTCCCCCCCTCGCCATTTCCCCACCTCCCCCCCTCGCCATTTCCCCACCTCCCCCCTCGCCATTTCTCCACCTCCCCCCTCGCCATTTCCCCACCTCCCCCCCTCGCCATTTCTCCACCCCCCCCCCTCGCCATTTCCCCACCTCCCCCCCTCGCCATTTCCCCACCTCCCCCCTCGCCATTTCTCCACCTCCCCCCTCGCCATTTCCCCACCTCCCCCCCTCGCCATTTCTCCACCTCCCCCCCTCGCCATTTCCCCACCTCCCCCCCTCGCCATTTCTCCACCTCCCCCCCTCGCCATTTCCCCACCTCCCCCCCTCGCCATTTCCCCACCTCCCCCCCTCGCCATTTCCCCACCTCCCCCCCTCGCCATTTCCCCACCTCCCCCCCTCGCCATTTCTCCACCTCCCCCCCTCGCCATTTCCCCACCTCCCCCCCTCCCCATTTCCCCACCTCCCCCCCTCGCCATTTCCCCACCTCCCCCCCTCGCCATTTCTCCACCTCCCCCCCTCGCCATTTCCCCACCACCCCCCCTCGCCATTTCCCCACCTCCCCCCCTCGCCATTTCCCCACCTCCCCCCCTCGCCATTTCCCCACCTCCCCCCCCCTCGCCATTTCCCCACCTCCCCCCCTCGCCATTTCCCCACCTCCCCCCCTCGCCATTTCCCCACCTCCCCCCCTCGCCATTTCCCCACCTCCCCCCCTCGCCATTTCCCCACCTCCCCCCCTCGCCATTTCCCCACCTCCCCCCCTCGCCATTTCCCCACCTCCCCCCTCGCCATTTCCCCACCTCCCCCCCTCGCCATTTCCCCACCTCCCCCCCTCGCCATTTCCCCACCTCCCCCCCTCGCCATTTCTCCACCTCCCCCCCTCGCCATTTCTCCACCTCCCCCCCTCGCCATTTCCCCACCTCCCCCCCTCGCCATTTCCCCACCTCCCCCCCTCGCCATTTCCCCACCTCCCCCCCTCGCCATTTCCCCACCTCCCCCCCTCGCCATTTCTCCACCTCCCCCCCTCGCCATTTCTCCACCTCCCCCCCTCGCCATTTCCCCACCTCCCCCCCTCGCCATTTCCCCACCTCCCCCCCTCGCCATTTCTCCACCTCCCCCCCTCGCCATTTCTCCACCTCCCCCCCTCGCCATTTCCCCACCTCCCCCCTCGCCATTTCTCCACCTCCCCCCCCTCGCCATTTCTCCACCTCCCCCCCTCGCCATTTCTCCACCTCCCCCCCTCGCCATTTCCCCACCTCCCCCCCTCGCCATTTCTCCACCTCCCCCCCTCGCCATTTCCCCACCTCCCCACCTTCCCAATTCTCCATCTCTCCATCTCTCCACCTCCCTGCCTCCCCCCTTGCCATCTCTCCACTGCTCCACCTCTCCATCTCTTCACCATTCTACCTCTACAAAACTGGCCTCTTTATCTGAGCTTTCAGCCATCTGTCCCTCCATCTCTGCTAACATAACCGTGAAGCCACTTGGCTCATTCTGGTGAACTGAAGGTACTGTATAAAAGGGTTGTTGGTATAGAAGATGCTAACAAAATGCACGTTGATGTTGCCACGGTACTCTATCCTGGCATGCATCCCAACAACTGCAAGCCTGCAAAGTGAGGAGGTGGTGAGCAGCTCAGGCGGCAGGAGAGCTGGGGCAGAACGGTAAACACCCCTTCCTTCCCTCGCTCTGTTACAAGTGAGGCCAGGTACAGGCTCTCAGTGAGCGCTGCATTGGCTGAGTTGTCCATATTTAGTATGGAATGCTCAGACAACGCTGTCTTTAATGGAAGACATGTTGCAATGCTTCTGGCAGTACATGGGAAACAGCAATCGGAAGTTTCAGAGGGATCTCTGTCAGGATATAAAGAGCACATTAACACAGACAGCCCGAGTGAGCAGTAGCAAGGCACAGATGGAGTTCCCTGCTGGTTTGTTTGGTATTTGTGGAGATGCCTCGGGGCCCAGGATGGTTGGAGGAAAGCTCGCTGATCAAACCCTTTAGTTTGTCGCTGATGGATCAAAGGGAAAGGCCAATTACTGCCCATCCCCACTGGTTAGTATCAATCAGTGGAGAGTGCAGTGACATCGTATCCAGGCAAGGCCTGTCCTGGATGACAGGGTAAGAGAAAAGAATAAAGTTAGTGAAGTGAAATTGCAAAAATGCCCCTGATTCAACTACAACACGTGTTTCTAACCAGGTAAAACCCCCCAAGGTGCCCTTCAGGAATCCTGGACCAAACGACATCCCGAGTCACTGATCCAGGGTTGTTGCTTCACCATCAGCCACTGACCCTTCACCCACCCACACTCTCCACTTCCCATCCCATCAACACAGGTCTCTGGTCATCTGCCTCGATGGCAACCTCTGTCTGCTGACACTCCTTGGGATGTTTTAGCACAACGTAGGTACTTTCTAGGTACAGATGGTTGTCAGTGCTGGGAATGGGGAGGTGCTCCTGGCAGCCAGCTCAGTGGAAACCAGAAATGGTTCAAACAAGCTGCTGGGAACACAAGCCAAGAAAAAGCAGTCAGACCTTCCTCCCCCTCCTGCCACATATCTCCCACACTGCAAGGACTGAGCACACTGTCTATGGACAACCCTCCCACCTCTGATTCCTGATCAAACCATTGAGGATTACCCTGCCATCCTACAGGTCATTGTCTCCCCTCCCCACATTAAGATCTCATCAGGATTAACCTGACATTTACTGTGGAGATCAGAGAGCTATGCCACACCACATTTCCTGCCTCCACCATGAGCTGGCTTGTTGATTGTGCATATCCTGAGCTCTGGTCACATTGGTCGGCACAGTAACAAAGTCAAAGTCGAGTCTGAAAAACACGATGATGCTGGAGGAACTCAGCAGGCCAGGCAGCATCTGTGGAGAAAAGCAGGTGGTCAACATTTCGGGTCAGGACCCTTCTTCAGGACTGAAGATAGGAAAAGGGGAAGCCCAATGTATAGGAGGGAAAAGCAGAGCAGTGATAGGTGGACAAAAGAGAGGAGGCGGGGTGGGTACAGGGTGGCGCTAGGTAGATGCAGATAAGAGGCAGGTGTGGGGGGGAGGGGAGAACAGATCCACCGGGGGATGGGTCAAAGCTAAGGAGGAAAAAAGGGGGGTAGAAGAAAGAGAATTAGGCTAGGAAAGGGAAGAATTGAAGAGGCATGGTTGGGAGGGGTGTGGGGTTTACCTAAATTGGGAGAATTCAATGTTCATGCCGTTAAGCTGTAAGGTTCCAAGACAGAAAATGAGGTGCTGTTCCTCCAGTTTGCGCTTGGATTTCTCCTGGCAGTGGAGGAGGCTGAGGACTGACATATCAGTGATAGTGTGGGAGGGGGAGTTGACGTGACTGGCAATGGGGTGATGCAGATCGTGCCTCATTTTCAGTCTTAGAACCTTAACTGTTCTCTGGGAGCCTGCAGTGGGGTGAGGTTTCCCCTAACCAGAGCTAACTCTGCCCTGAATCCAGTCTGTTCCAACATTTCTGCACTGATTTGGGCCTATCCCACATCTGCTTGGATACCTCATGAGGAGCGATGATGGGACTTTATCTGGGGTCTCATGTTGACATTCACTGGCATCTGCTGCAGTAGCAAGAGCTGGCTTCCTCAAAAGGCCCGATAGCTTCATCTTCCTTTGCTTTCACCCATAGTAGAGGTTTGATGAAGGTTCCTTCCCAGCAGAGGGTTTCAGCACTGAGATGTGGCTCAGTAAATCTATCCTGCTGTGTCAAGAAACCTTTCCAGCATGCTACTCACCCATGTTTTTCTATTATGTTCATGACATGGGATCATGTTACAAGTTTGTAAACCATCAAAAGAGCAGCAGAACTGTACTGGGGATACTCAAGGCTCTGTCACTGATCATGCAGGTATGTAATGGAGAGATCCAAGTGCCACCTTGTTCGGCTTTGGACCAACCTCAGAAAATGTACCGCTTTCAGTAAGAGCAGAAGTGCTTCATAGACTGAGGACAGAACTTGCATCCTGTCTCAGCACCGTCAGTCCAGGTACATTTAACAACTATAAGGTTCCAAAGAGAAATGCTTCTGCAGCTTAGTGTGGATAAAATTATGAGGTATAGATGGGGTAGCCAGTCAGACTCTCTTTCGCAATGTCAAATACCAAATACTGGAGGACGTAGCTTTAAGATGAGAGAGGGTGTAAGTTTAAAGGAGATGTGTGGGGCAAGTTTTTTACACAGGGAGCGGTGGGTGCCTGGAACATGCTGCAGGGGAGGTGGTGGAGGCAGATATGATAGTGGTGTTTAAGAGGCTTTTAGACAGGCAGATGAATCTGCAGGGAGTGGAGGGGTACGGATCATGTGCAAGCAGAAGGGACTAATTTAGTTTGCACTTGTGTAAGACACTGGCTGCCTAAGAGGAGAACTGAAGCACACAATTGGACAGTATGGGGATTGAACCCAACACCTTGAAGTTATTCGCACCACATCCTAGTCAGCAAAGACGTTGTGAGCTGAAGGGCCTGTTCCTCTGCTGTACTGTTCTGTGTTCTATGTTCCATGTTCCATGACACAGCTTCAAAGGGCCAATCTACACTGGAGATGGTTCATTCAGTATGGGCCACAGTGCAGCAGAAGAAGATCAATTCTTCATTTTATCTCATTTTGTTCTGAAACCAGTGCCCAGAGACAGTTTGTCTGCAGCCCATTACTGCCTGGCTGATGTGGGTATTTGTCGGGATAAAGGTAGCTTTGTTCCACATCCTATTTAAGTCGAACCTGGTCAGGTCTTTAGCAGGTCTGAGAAATACAACACTTCTCAGATTTCTGTATCACAGTATTGTTTGACTTCAGCAGCTTTTGCATAGAATGAGTGTCAGCAAATTCTCTGTAGACCTTAGTCCTGGATTCACATCTAAACTACTGGATGAATATCCTCATGCAATGGCATCTAGGTAATCTACCTAGACAAAAATCTCAGCAAATATATCCAAAATTAATAGAATTCTAGGAAGGGTAACACATGCACATTATGAAATTCCATTGGCTTCATCAATTCTTATAAATTCCTACAGTTACGATGTATGATAATGTTGCACAGTGTTGTGGTAAAATGTCCCAATGATAGGAAAGATCAGAAAATTGAACACAGATATCAGAACATCTGAACCTCAGCAATTCCAGTTAATCAGTTATTAACTTTATAGCTTAGTAAATATGAGCTATGTGGAGCAAGAGGGGGTATCTTCTGGTTAGTCGAGGTCAGAGAGGTAAACAAGGTACAGAGTTCAACATCCCTGACTCATCAGCACCCTGACTGAGTTCATACCTGGGAGACAAAGTCTCACTATCTCCACTTGCCTCAGGCTTAGCTTGACCTTCCCATTTGATGTATGAGACTAGATGCTACAGCTCAAGCAAACTTCCACCTTCAAAGAAAAAGCAAATAAGCTGCTTCTAAAATTATTCAGTGACTGGATTTTTTTAGTCACCACTCAAATGGTGGGTGGTCGTTTGTATTGTCACATGTGTGCACCCAGGAACTTGTCACGTAACACTGAGAAACATTATCGGTTTGTTACATCGCTGTGACAGAGATCCCAATGCTAACATGCACTGATTTTGTTTAATATTTAATTTCAGGACCGTGACATCACCGGCAAGGCCAGCATTTACTGCTCACCCCCAGTTGTCCTTGAGAAGCCAGGGGTGAGCTGTCCTCTTGAATTGCTGCAGTCCTTCTGGTGAAGGTTCTCACACAGTGCTGTCAGGGAGCGAGTTCCAGGATTCAGACCCAGCAATGGTGGAGAACAGCAACATCTTTCCACGTCAGGATACTGTGTGACTTGGAGGGAGCCTGCAGAATTAGAATCAGGTTTATTATCACTGACATACTGTATGTCTGAAACGTGTTGTATTGTGGCAGCAGTACAGTGCAAAAGCATAAAAATTACTATAAGTTACAAAATAAATAAATAGTGCAAAGAAGAATAACAAGGTAGTGTTCACGGACCGTTCAGAAATCTGAAGAAGCTGTTCCTGAATCACTGAGTGTGGGTCTTCAGGCTTCTGTACCTCCTCCCCGTTGGTAGTAATGAGAAGAGGGCACATCCCGGATGGTGAAGGTCCTTAGTGATGGATGCCACCTTCTTGAGGCACCATCTCTTGAAGATGTCCTCGATGGTGGGAAGTCTACAACCCTCTGCAGCCTCTTTCGATCCTGCGCATCGGAGCCTCCATACCAGGCGGTGATGCAACCAGTCAGAATGCTCTCCACCATACATCTATAGAAATTTACAAGACTCTTTGGCGACATACCAAATCTCCTCAAACTCCTAATGAAGTAGAGCTGCTGGCGTGCCTTCTTCGTGATTGCATCAAGGTGTTGGGCCCAGGATAGATCCTCTGAGATGTTGACGCCCAGGAACTTGAAGCTGCTCACCCTTTCCACCACTGACCCCTCAGTGAGGACTGATGTGTGTTCTCCCGACTTCCCCTTCCTGAAGTCCACAATCAATTCCTTGGTCTTGCTGATGTTGAGTGTGAGGTTGTTGTTGCGACACCACTCAACCAGCCGATCTATCTCACTCCTGTACGCCTCCTCGTACAGTTGGAGATGTACTAGAGAGATGAAGACTCCATTTCAGATCTTAAGACTTAATCAGCTGAAGGCACAGTCACCAGCGGTGGAGCAAGGAAGCTGGAACTGTGCGAGGTTCCAGAGCTGGAGTTGTGCTGTGACCTCAGGACATGGAGGCTGAAGGAGAGTTCAGATCTGGGGAAATGCCACAGCCTCTGGAGCAATTCAGCAGAAGGATGAGAAAATGAAGATCGAAGTGTTGCCATTTCTGGAGACAGAATAGACCAGTAAACATGGGATAATGGCTGAGCAGGGTGGAAGTTACAGCCTGGTCCTGCTACCTCCCACTTTACAATTATAAACAGAGCAATTGCCATCTAAGTTGGGAGCAGATTCTTTGGTCTAATTACACCCCATTACAAACTGAAGGGTGAAGTATAATCGTGCACGATATCTAGAAGTATCCTGAGCTCAGTCTAAGGTAGTTTATGTCAAAATCCCTCAGGCTAAAGCAGCTCACAGCCCTGGAGGACAGGCCAAGCTGAGCCAGGAAAAGACCATGAATCTGAAAGGTTGCATCGCTTAGTTTCCAATGTGGCTCTGTGGTCTACTTCAGGACATTAGGACATGAGGGTTGTGCAGGTCAGAATTACAAGAGTTCTGTGTGACTGCCTGAGACAAATCCATTCTCCGGAGGTGGATTCTGCACCAACCAAAATGCTGTGGTTTGCTCCTACCATATATAATTAAATCTTATTAGTGTTTAAATATAAATCTTCTTACAGCTTGGCCTACATAAAGTTTCATGTGAGAGCACATGATATTTTCTCAGTAGAGGCAGAATAAGAAGTTGTGTGTTGCTGGAGAAAGCATTCATCAATGTCCTGTTGAAAGATGGGTTTATTTGTGTGTTTACAGGATGTTATTTAAATACAGCCCCTGGTGTGAAAATCGGTCGGTTTGTGCCTGAGAGTAGATCCTGCGCATTACACTCAGCTTCTCCACTCGGGACCTTCGCACATCTCCAGCTTCCTGCTGCCTCAATGGTGCCTTCAGCTGATGGACTTCTGAAGCAGAGTGGTAACAGTGTGGATCTGTGGGTACCAACGGCAGTGCAACTACTGGCACTGAGTGCCAACTGCACTATCACTGCTGTTATCTGCCCAGGCCCTTCTGAGAGCCCCTCACAAACACCCCATCTCTCCCACCGAGTAGGAGAAGGGCAAATGTTGCAGGGAAACGCCACAACCTGCAGGTTCCACCTCAGGTCACTCACTATCCTGACTTGGAAATTAACAGCTGGTCCTTAATTGTCACTGAGTGTTCATTGTGGCGCTCTCTCCCCAGCACCACTGTGGGAGCAACTTCATCAGAAAGGCTGAAGTGGTTGAATAAGGTGATTCACTGCTGCTTCTCAAGGGCAGTTCGGGATGGGTAATAACTGCTGGCCTTGTCAGTGATGCCCACCCTGTGAATGAACAATGTTGCCGTCATCACTTGAAACCGGCACCGACTTTGGATTATCATGGATATGGAGTTTCACAAGGAGTTCTGTGCAGGTCACGTTATGTGTTGTTTGCTGCCTTCTCCAACAAAATCAAGGGAGGTCTCTGGTACTGATGTGAACTTCAAGGACTTACAAAGTATCCTGAAAATCGCATCTATGATACACAGGGCCCAGTGAGAGAGTTAAACCCTGTGTATTATAGATCATCAAACCATATCACCTGTAAACAATTTAATGACATGTATTATAATTCCCTCTCAATATTATTTCAAAATATCACGAATTTTAAAGTTATTTTTCACAAGATATTTATGATGTGGATAGGGCTTTAAACTCAATAGTAGAGGGGTAGGTTCAACTGATTGGAAAAGTATGGATAAAGTAAAAGGGAAGGAGAGTGCAGGAGAGGTTACTGAAGACTCCAGAATAAAGAATAAGACAGAAAGTTTAGAAAGGGATAAGAATTTAACTTCAGGCAACATGGAGACAAATTTGAGAAGAAGGCTGGTGAATACAGGACTGAAGGTGTTATATCTGAATGCACACAGTATACAAAATAAGGTAGATGAGCTCATAGCACAGTTAGAATTTGACAGGTACAACGTTGTGGGCAACACAGAGTCATGGCTGAAAGAAGATCACAACTGGGAGCAAAACACCCAAGGATACACATCCTATCGAAAAGACCGGCAGGTGGGCAGAGGTGGTAGGTGGCTCTGTTGGTAAAAAATGAAATCAAATCCTTAGCAAGTGACATACGATCAAAAGATGTAGAATCCTTGTGGGTAGAGTTAAGAAACTGCAAGGGTTAAAAGACCCTGATGGGAGTTCAGGCCTCTGAAAAGTAGTCAAGATGTGGGGTACAAATTACAACAGGAGATAGAAAAGGCATGCAAGAAGGGCAATGTTACAGTGGTCACGAGGAATTTCAATATGCAGGTAGATTGGGAAAATCAGGGTGGTACTGGATCCCAAGAGAAGGAATTTGTAGAATGCCTACAAAATGGCTTTTTAGAGCAGCTTGTGGTTGAGCCCACTCGGGAAAAGGCAATTCTGGATTTGGTGTTGTGCAATGAACCAGATTTGATTAGGAGCTTAATGTAAAGGAACCCTTGGGAGGCAGTGATCACAATATGATAGAATTCACCCTGCAGTTTGAGAGGGAGAAGCTAAAATTGGATGTATCGGTATTACAGTTGAGTAAAGGTAACTACAGAGGCATGAGAGAGGAGCTGGCCAAAGTTGATTGGAAGGGGACCCCAGCAGGGATGACGGTAGAGCAGCAAAGGCAGGAGTTTCTGGGAGTAATTCAGAAGATACAGGATCAGTTCATCTCAAAGAAGAAGCATTCTAAAAGGAGGATGAGGCAACCGTGGCTGACAAGGGAAGTCAAAGACAGCAGAAAAGCAAAAGAAAGGGCATACAATATTGCAAAAATTAGTGGGAAGCTAGAGAATTGGGAAGCTTTTAAAAACCAACAGAAGGCAACTAAAAAAGCAATAAGGGGAGAAATCTGAAGGTAAGCTAGCCAATAACATTAAAGAGGATACCAAACATTTTTTCAGATATATAAAGAGTAAAAGAGAGGCAAGAGTGGACATCAGACCACTGGAAAATGATGCTGGGGATCAAAGAAATGGCGGATGAACTGAATAAGTATTTTGCATCAATCCTTACTGTGGAAGACACCATCAACATGCCAGAAATTTGAGAGAGTCAGGGGCAGAAGTGAGTGTAGTCGCTATTACTAAGGAGAAGGTGCTTGGGAAGCTGAAAGGTCTCAAAGGATATAAGAAACCTGGACCAGATGGACTACACCCCAGGGTTCTGAAAGAGGGAGCTGAAGAGATTGTGGAGACATTTCAAGAATCACTAGATTCAGGAATGGTTCCATAGGACTGGAAAATTGCAAATGTCACTCCACTCTTTAAGAAGGGAGGGAAGCAAAAGACAGGAAATTATAGGCCAGTTAGCCTGACCTCAGTGGTTGGTAAGATGTTAGAGTCCATTATTAAGGATGAGGTTTCAGGGTACTTGGAAGCTCATCATAAAATAGGCCAAAGTCAGTATGGTTTCCTTAAGGGGAAATCTTGCCTGAGAAATTTGTTGCAATTCTTTACCAGGCAGGATAGACAAAGGAAAGTCTGTGGATGTTGTTTGCTTGAATTTTCAGAAGGCCTTTGACAAGGTGCCGCACATGAGGCTGCTAAACAAGATAGGAGCCCGTGGTATTACAGGAAAAGTACCAACATGGATAGAAGATTGGCTGACTGGCAGAAGGCAAAGACTGGGCATAAAGGAGGCCTTTTCTGGTTGGCTGCCGGTGACTAGTGGTGTTCCGCAGGGGTCGGTGTTGGGTCCGCTACTTTTCACGCTATATGTTAATGATCTGGATGACAGAATTGAGGGCTTTGTGGCCAAGTTTGCAGATGATGCAAAGATAGGTGGAGGGGCAGGTGGTGTTGAGGAAGCAGGGAGTCTGCAGAAGGACTTGGACAGGTTGGGAGAATGGGCAAAGAAGTGGCAGATGGAATACAGCGTAGGGAAGTGTACGGTCATGCACTTTGGTAGAAGAAATAAAGGCGTAGACTATTTTCTAAACATGGAGAAAATTCAGAAATCAGAGGTGCAAAGGGACTTGGGAGTCCTAGTGCAGGATTCTCTAAAGATTAACTTGCAGGCTGAGTCGGTAGTAAGGAAGGCAAATGCAATGTTAGCATTCATTTCAAGAGGATGAGAATATAAAAGCAAGGATGTAACATTGAGGTTTTATAAGGCATTGGTAAGACCCACATTTGGAGTATTGCGAGCAGTTTTGGGCCCCATATCTAAGGTAGGATGTGCTGACATTGGAGAGGGTCCAGAGGAGGTTTACAAGAATGATCCCGAGGATGAAAGGGTTAATGTATGAGGAGTGTCTGATGGCTCTGGGTCTGTCCTCACGGGAGTTTAGAAGGATGAGGTGGGATCTCATTGAAACCTACTGAATATTGAAAGGTCTGGATAGAGTGGACATGGAGAGGATGTTTCCAGTTGTGGGACAGTCTAGGACCAGAGGGCACAGCCTCAGAATAGAAGGGCGTCCCTTTAGAACAGAGATGAGGAGGAATTTCTTTAGCCAGAGGGTGGTGAATCTGTGGAATTCATTGCCACAGATGGCTGTGGAGGTCAAGTCATTGGGTATATTTAAAGTGGAGGTTGATGTGTTCTTGATTAGTAAGGGCATCAAAGGTTATGGGGAGAAGGCAGGAGAATGGGGTTGAGGGGGAAAAATAAATCAGCCATGAGCGAATGGTGGAACAGACTCAATGGGCCAAATGGCCTAATTCTGCTCCTATATCTTATGGTCTTATGGATATTTTGGTTTCTACCTTAATCATACTCGTGTGTTCCAGTCTTTATTTAGAATTCTGATTAAAATGTAGGAAGGTAATAAACAATTGCTTCCCAACATGCTGCCTATGTGGTTGTGATTGGTTACTCAGCTGGTTTGGTTGTGATTGGTTACTCAGCTGGTTTGGTAAGATCACAGGAGCTGGGTATTTGACATGCAAGACCACAGCAACCTGGAGTCTGCGTCGGAAACGAGGACGTCATTGCCGCACTGATCGCTGAATCTTGTGGAGGTTTTGCTCGCAGTTGACAGAAGGCATTGATGCTTTGCTGGTGACAGGGAATTCTGCGCCAGTGTCATGTGCATCAAATTAACAACCAAAGATGATTGTCACTCCCAGACTGTGGACAGGTTCAACTGTGGAGAGGTCCAAAAGTGCAAGAAAACATATAAATAACCAATTTCCCACCCTTTAAATGCTATAGATACATGTGGGATGTGAACTTTCCAACACTCGAGCTGGAAAGTACGCATCCCACACAATGTGAAGCCCAGCATAATGCAGGCTAGAAGATCATGAGAGAGTTTTGGCTGAATCTTTCGAGTTGATGATGCTGTGGTTCTGATGATACAACAATCTCCCATTCTGTTATCAGGAACCTGATACCTTCAGAAAATACTGTCTCATGCTGGAGCTGAACAAATGATAGTTCATTGGATTCGATTTCGGACTTGAATGGCTCTTGTACATCATGCCTGTTCGCTGACACAACATGGTTCATGACACCATAGTTGGCAAAGTGTCTCAGAGGTTAGGAGGTGGGTCCCTCTGAGGGTGGTAACATTTGCAAGCATTCGCCCACACAGCAAAGCTTGAAAAGCCTTGCTTCAGAATGGCTCCATTGACAAAGGGAGAGAATCGCAGGCAAAGCAGAAAACAAGTTGTGGTCAACTGAGTGAGGCCACCAGCCGCTGGTTAATCCCGAAGAGTCATTCCGTGTGGGAGATCAAAGTGAATTCCGGCAACCTTGCCCAAGCCAAGAACCTCAGGAGGTACCTCCAGCAAAACAATAGAAGCAACATTGGCTGCTAATATAAAATAGGGAATAATGGTCTCCTTTCATTGTTGTGTGTTTGCACCACCAACTTCCCTTTGAGAAGACTCGCGTTTTAAGTAGCTCGAAATATATTAATCTCCTCTCCGCTGAGAGACGGGAGTATCGGCGATGTAAAATTCCATTTACAAGCTGCTCTGAGCTACCCATTCTTCAAAGAATGAACATAATGGTTTGGATAATAAGCTGGTATTTATGCCCATGGTAACATGCTTTATAATTTAGGGTCCCAATTGCAAAACGTTTCCAGCAATGAATTTTTTGGGACAGGTTCAACACAAGCACAGCTGGGAAGATTTTTCTTGGCAAGGCTCGAACGTGAGCCGAGTTGAAGCACTGTGAAGGTTTGCTTGGCAGAGTTATCTGAAATCGGGATGCAAACCTCCCTGAGTGCCTTATTTACATAGAAGTTCAGACAGCTCTCTTCAGCAACACATTAATCCCCACCAGAGTGGCTCCAAGTTATTAGCCTTCACTTAGGTAAAATTCCTTCACAATAGCCAATATCATACACTTGGCAAAAGCCCACCGATGTCAGACTAGATCATTAAGTGTTAAATAGCAAATCAGCTTTAGGAAGAAAAATATGTCACTTTCTTATTCTTTCCAAACTTTAGAAAAAGCTTCAGCAGTCGGGGATCTGTTTCCAGTAAGAAAGAACTGTTTTGTTGTAAAAATTGCTGTTGCCACCATTCTTACAAAGGGATTGGCTGTGTTGAGTCCAATGGACCAGACTAATTATAGGGTAAGGGCTCTGAATAACTGTCCATGAACCTTGTCCAAGTCTATTGTGCTGCTAAGAAGAAATCCCTGAGCACTCCAGAGCCTCCTCATGGAGACAGAGAAAATGGGAGCATCGACATGACACTTGGGACTATCAACATGAAACTTTTTCACAACAGGCCAGCTAAAAACAAAACAAATGCAGTGAATAAAAGAACACATCCAATCATTTGAATTTATATGGTATTATTTACAAAGTGTGTTTCTCATATTATCTTACCCACGGGGAAACTGGCAGAGGCGCTCACTTCAGTTCACTGCCCACACCCCCCGGCAATAAGCTGTAAAGTTCCCCTTGATCAAACAACTCTTTAATCACGCAGCTAAAATTGCAATTAAAACTGTATAAAACATTCTTTCAAATGAAGATTTGAGATGCCAGTCCATAACACACAATTATACAGTGGAGGGTGGGGCATTGCTTGCATCATGGGTTACTTGGAGTTTTGGACATAACTGTTTTGTGATTCTAAAATGAATTAAAAGCAGCTGTTAGTTGAAAACACCATTACACTGAGAAAGCAGCTCCAAACACTTCTTATCACTCTGAACTTCCATCAGTCTCAGATGCCATCTATTTTTATAACTGACCTTGCACGAAGCTCAAATGGAATATTAACTAATTTGGGGTTCTGCAACAGTGAATGCCTGATTACAAAATAAAATCTCTTACTTAAGAAGAAAATTAATCTCTTTGATTGTGGAACCTATGTAAGAGCAGAAGCAGGAGGTCATTCGTTCCCTTGTGCCTGCCCTGCCATTCAGTAAGATCACAGCTGATGTTCAGCTCAGTGCCACTTCTTTGCACTAACGCCATTTCCCTTGATTCCCCTGATATCCAAAGATCCTTTGATTGTTACCATGGCTACACTCCGTGACTAAGCCTCCACGTCCCTCTTGGGTAGAGAGTTCCAAAGATTGACCACCTCAGTGAAGAAATTTCTCCCCATCTAAATCCTAGAGGTGCAAAGCGAGATAGGTCCTAGCCATCATGGTTTTGTGAAGGGAAGATCCTGCCTGACCAGCCTATTGGAGTTTTTTTAAGAAATCACAGGTAGGGTGGATAAGGGAGAGGCTGTAGATGTTGTGTATTTAGACTTTCTAAAGGCCTTCGACAAAGTGCCGCATAAGAGACTGATTAATAAGCTGAGAGGTCATGGAATTACAGGTAGGCTAACAGAATGAGTGGAGCATTGGCTGGTTGGCAGGAAGCAAAGGGTGGGAATAAAAGGATCTCTTTCTGGTTGGCTACCGGTTACTAGTGGTGTTCCGCAGGGGTCGGTGTTGGGGCCACTTCTTTCTACCCTGTACATTAACGATTTGGATGACAGAGTAAATGGTTTTGTGGCTAAGTTTGCGGATGACATCAAGATAGGTGGAGGAGTAGGGAGTATTGAGGAGACAGGAAGGTTGCAGAGAGACCTAGATAGTTTAGGAGAATGGGCAAGGAAATGGCAGATGAGATTCAATGTTGAGAAATGTGCAGTTGTACACTTTGGAAACAGAAATAAATGGGCAGATTATTATCTAGAAGGAGAGAAAATTCAAAGTACAGAAGTATAAAGGGACTTGGGGGTACTCGTGCAGGATACCTTAAAGGTTAACCACCAGGTCGGATTGGTGGTAAAGAAAGCGAATGCTATGTTGGCATTCATTTCGAGAGGTATAGTGTATAAGAGTAAGGAAGTGTTGATGAGGCTCTACGGGGCACTAGTGAGGCCTCATTTGGAATACTGTGCACAGTTTTGGGCCCCATATCTTAGGAAAGATGTGCTGATGTTGGAGAGGGTTCAGAGGAGATTTACAAGGATGATTCCTGGAATGAAAGGGCTTACGTATGATGAGTATTTGTTGGCTCTTGGACTGTACTCACTGGAGTACAGAAGAATGAGAGGGGACCTCATAGAGACATTTAAAATGTTGAAAGGACTGGACAGAGTAGATGTAGTCAAGCTGTTTCCCTTGGCGGGTGAGTCCAGGACCAGAGGGCACAATCTTAGAGTTAGAGGGTACAGGTTTAAAACAGAGATGAGGAGAAATTTCTTTAGCCAGAGGGTGGTGAATTTGTGGAATTCCTTGCCACGTATAGCAGTGGAGGCCAGATCATTGGAGGCGTTTAAGGAAGAGATAGGTAGATATCTAAATAGTCGGGTATCAAGGGATATGGGGATAAGGCAGGAAATTGGGGTTAGAATAGTGTTTCCCCCCCCCCCCCCCCAATTTCTCATTTCTTTTTCTTTTTTCCCTTTTCTTTGGAGCAGACTTAATGGGCCGAATGGCCTACTTCTTCTCCCTTGTCTTGTGATCTCGTGAATAGTTGACCCCTTACATTGATACTCTGACCCGCTAGTACTAGACACTTCTGTTAGGGGAAACAATTCCTGCATCTACCCTGTCACTCCATTTTGTACATATCAGTGAGATCACCTCTCTCTCTTCTCTACTGTAGAGAGGAGAGGCCCAATCTGCTTAACTTCTCCTCACTGGACAAGCCCTCCATCCCAGGACCTTTGCTGGACTCCATTTATTGCAAGTATCTCTTTCTGTAGGTAGGGAGACCAGACCTGCCCACACTATTCCAAAGGCAGTCTCAACAGGACTGTAAATAATTGCTCTTGCACTCAAATCCCCTTGCAATGAAAGCCAGATACTTCCGTGCCATGAATGTTACCTGCCACCTATCAGCCGATGCCGGACTGTTGTCCAAGCCGTGCTACACGCCAGCACGGGCTGCTTGTCTTGTTGAGGAGTTGGGAATGGAACTGAACATTGCGCAGTCGTCAGCGAACATCTCCACTTCTGACCTTAGGATGGAAGGAAGGTTACTGATGAAGCAGGAAAAAACAACAAGATGCTGGAGGAACGCAGCAGGCCAGGCAGCATCCGTGGAGAAAAACAGACGGTCAACGTTTCAGGTCAGGACCCTTGATGATGAAGCAGCTGAAGATGGTTGGGCCTGAGGAATTCCTTCAGAGATGGCATCTTCCTTTGTATGAGATGAGGGAGGGCTCCAACCGTGTTCAGTGTGTGTTTGTGTGTGTGTGTGCGCGCGCGTGTGTGTGTGCACATGTGTGTGCATGCGTGTGTGTGTGCATGTGTGTGTGTGTATCTGTGTGTGTGTATCTACGTATATCTGTGTGTGTGTGTATTTGTGTGTGTGTGTCTGTCTGCTTCCATCCATTTACACGGGAGTACTGTGAATTACATGTGAGTATCCATGTGATCGCTTTCCCAACACTCTCTCAGTCAGCACCACCACTTGTGTCGGTCTTTCTCAGTCTCCACAGTATCACTGATATACCCTTGTATCATTGCTCTCCTTCCATTGGTTTAGGACTTCCCAAGCATGCCTTGAGGAGTCCAACACAGACAGATTGGCCAGGTAGCCTATTTCTATGTTTTGACTTTGGAATAGAAAGTCTTGCATTTATATAGAACCTTTGATGTCTTAAGAATGTTCTAAATTTCTTTACAGTTCCACAGCTGATTACGCAGGTCCATTGAGATAAATTACTCTATTCATTGTAACCAAAACTGCAGGAAATGCACAAGCATTTGTTTTCCTAAACTGTTTCCCTGTTAACTGAACATCAAATGATTATTGCCTTTGATTAATAAGCGAGGAGATGTTCACTTCTGGAAGATATTGAATTCTGCAAAAGATACTAGAACGGGGAACCTGAAGGAAAGTCTACTGAAGTGTACTTCTTGCTGTTGCATTGCCCCAACCCAAGGCAACAAATTTCTGCTGAGACAATAATTAAAGTTTCAAAAAATAAACTTTGGAGTTATTTGTGACTTGAACTTTGCAACAAACAAAGAACAGCCAGAGAGCTCGATTTATGATCTATTCATCACTGTGTGGTCGAACAGTACTCAATATTCATCTCTCTGTGACATTTACACCACAAAAAGACAAAATAGTTCATGGATGAGAAAAGAGTCAAAATTTGTGTTCCGAATGTAGTCAAGGTGGACAACAAATAGACTAAGCAAGGTGTCTCAGAAACCATCTGTCAAAGGTGGTACATCGAGGAGAGCAGAGGTGAGGTGGTGGGATCAGGGAGACACAACACAATGTCACCATTTAAATCACACGTGGAGGGGTGATGCAATTGCCCCGCTCCCACTGCTGAGCTGACAAGTGAACATTTCACTACTGTTCCAGGTGCATCACCCTTCAAAAGGTCTCAGACCTGAAACGTAGATCTATTTCTCGCTCCACAAATGCTGTCTGACCTGCTGAGGGTTCCCAGCATTTCCTGTTTTAGTTTCAGATTTCTAGCATCTGCAACTTGTTTTGATTTTGCTGAGTGTTTTGTTCCCGTGCCTTTTTTCCCAACTGGAGGAGGGATTGCTCCTTTAAATGACAACTATTCCCAGACTGCATCTGGAAGCCAACAAAAGGAAGCACTCTCCACCAATCAGAGAGCACTCAACTGCCATTGGTGCAGGATTTGGGGCCATGGTCATTGACAAAGATTTCTGGCACGTTGTGTCTGTGACAGCCAGAGAGAGTTATCCAGCGACTGGCTGTAGCCCTGCGCAACCCTTCTGTAACATGTCAGGGTGAGGTTATCATTGAGGCAGAGCTGGGTCACTGTGCTCAGGATTATGGCACCAGCAGTGACCCTCACACGTTCCAAGGTCAGTAAGTCAGACTGGGTGTGGAGCAAGAGGGAATGAATGCCGACTTAGCATTACGCAGACCCTGGTGCTATCAGTAGGAGGTCAGCTCAAGGGCAGGACAACTCTGTCAAATTCAAAGTCAAAGTCGAGTTTATTGTCAGGTGCACAAGTCCATGTGCGCACAGGTGCAATGAAAAACTTACTTGCAGCAGCATCATAGGCACAGAGCATCAGATAAGCAGCATTCACAAGAAAAACATAAATTAAGCATAAATTATACACAATTTTTATAAGAAAGAACTCAATTAGAACAAAAAAAAGTCCATTTTAGTGCAAAGTGATCAAAGTGGCCACAGTGTTGCTAAACTGTAGTGATTAGAGTTCTGCTGGTTGGTTCAAAAACTGAATGGTTGTAATATAATTAGAGCAATTTATAATGGCTGCCTCTCCGCCATCAGGTTTCTGAACGGTCCATGAACCCATGAACACGACCTCGTTGTTCCTCTTTTGCACTTTTTATTTATTTTTGTAAGTTCTAGTAATTTTTATGTCTTGCACGGTACCGCTGCCGCAGAACAACACATTTCACAACGTATATCAGTGATAATAAACCTGATTCCGAATCTGACATTTCCACCAACATGATCCAAATTGTCGGGAACAGCATCCTCCAGGAGAGCCCCAGGGTCCTCGAACACAGTGGGCTTCCACCTTCCAACCCCCACACTTGGCAGCAGAAGTCTGTTCCAGGGTCAGGTCAGTGGATCAAATGCCCCTGGCCTGGGAAGTGGCACAAGTTAAATGGAATGACCAAAAAGGAGTCCGAAACCCAGAGCAGGAGTTGGCCAATCAGCCCCTCGAGCCTGCTCCACCATTGGCTGATCCAGCCTTGGCCTCAGCACCACTTCCCTGCTCTCTCGCCATACTCATCCACTTCTCTGGGTCTGGGGGAGAGAATTCCAAAGGTTCACCGGCCTCTGAGAGAAGAAATTCCTTCTCCTCTCCCTTTGAAATGGGTAACGATGCCTCCTGGTTCTAGAGAGCCACACCAGGGCCCATGGCTGCTCAGCACCCACCCTGTCTGCCCCTTCACAACCTCCTATTCTTCTCAACTCCGATGAGCATCGGCCCAACCTGCTCAACCTTGTCTTATCTTGACCCCTGCACCCCAGGGATCAACTAATGAAGATTTTCTGCCCTGCCTCCAACACTGAAATGTATGGAAATCTTTCAAAACAATATTGTCTCTGCATGATTGTTCTATGGTTTTCTAAATGCCCTGCAAATACTTCCTGAATAATGGAATCCATTATTTTTCCAATGACAGAGGTTAGATCACAACTGACAGATCCACTATTGGCCTCAGTAACAGGTTGGTTTAAAGCCCTCCCTCCCATAGCCCATTGGTTGTCTGTTATTACTGGGATGTTTTAGTTTCTTTTCTCATGAAGACTGAACCAAATTAATGACTTACAAATCACTGCCATTTCCCTATTTCCCATGATTAATTCCCCATTCTCATCCTCCAAGGTGCAATGTTTCCTTTCTCTTCCTTTTAACGTACCTGCAGAGACCCTCATTGTCTGTTTTCTGTCATTTGCTGCTTGACTCTCACTCTCTCTTCTCCCTCTTTATATTTCTTAAGTCACCCTTTGCTGGTTTCTGACAAAAAAATCCCAGTCCCCCGGCCTGCTGACCTTTGTAGCTTGGCCTGCCTTTTCTATCGTTTGACACCACCTTTAACTTCCTTAGTGAGCCACGGATGCTGGCTCACGGCCTTTCTCCTCAATCGGAATATCCTTTTGCTGGGATTTATGAGATATGTCCTTAAATGTTTGCCACTGCTGACTTAATCTGTTGACCATAAATTTAATCCACTTCAGCCACCTCTGTCTTCATATCAATGGAAGTGCCTTTATCTGAGTTGAGGACACTTGCTTCAGCTCCAAGTTTTTCACCCTCAATCTGCATTTGAAATTCTATCATGCTGTGATCACTCTTTCTGAGAGTATCCGTTGCTGTAAGATGATTAATGAATCCCATATCTTTGCACGAGACCAGATCCATAATATCCTGCTACCTGGTTGGTGCCTCAGTGTATTGCTCCAAGAACTCCAAGCTGAATACATTTAGGAATTCATCCTCAAGGCCTCCCTTGACCATTTGATTTGTCCAATCTATATGATGATTTAAATCACCCTTGAGCCCATACTCTGCTCGACAGTGCAGCATCTGTCGAGAAACCTGGACACCACCCTGTCACTGACCTTGTCTTCTCATTTCCAACCAAGTGGGGAGCGAGCACAAGGGTAGGTCCCCTGAGGGACCGAGAGGGAAACCTCTGTGCAGGGTCCCACATGAATACTTCTCATCGGTATTCGTCAGGGAGAAGGATATGGAGGATGGAGTTAGGGAGAGGTTCACACATTAAGGTGGATAAAACCCCAGATCCTGAGGGAATCTGTCCCAGGATGCTATGGGAAACAAGGGAGGAGATTGCTGGGGCTCTAATGGAGATCTTTGCATCTTCATCAGCCATGGGTGGGGTACCAGAAGACTGGAGGATAGTTATTGGTGCAGTTATAAGCTGGAAAACTACAGGCCAGTAAGTGTTACATTAGTAGTGGGAAAATTATTGGACAAAGTTCTGAGGGACAGGCTTTTGTTCACTTGGAAAGGCAGGGACTCCTCCCCACCCCCTCCCTTCCAACCCCCACACTGTCCTCCCCCAAACCCTCCTCCCACACCCACTCCTTCCCACCCCCTCCTCCGCATCCCCTCTACCACACCCCCACCTCCCCACCCCCTCCTCCCCATCCCCTCTACCAAACCCCCTCCTCCTCCCTCACCCCTCCCCAAACCTGCCCTGCACTCAGCCCCTGCCCATTACCCAGCTCAGTGGGTTCCCCACCAGGTGCAGGGCAGGTGAGAAGGGCCCCGAGGGAGCAAGTCCTGGGTCCCTCCACTGTCCCATGTTCCAGGGGCACCAAAAGGATCTTCGGTTCCCATGTGCCGGATGGAGGGATGGAGGATCGAGGAACTGGGGACAGAACATCACAGGCCATTTGGCCCAACATTTCACTGCTAGTGTTGGTGATTGGTTATTTACCCATCGTGCGGTGTGTGCCACACACAGAGTTCCCACTTCCACATGATGCCAGTGACCATCCAGTGACTGTTGGGCTGTTTATTGTGACAGCCCAGAACCACAGGGCCAGGTGAATGCACAGGGAGTAAATCCCCGGGTTGTGGAGATAAATCCCCAGTTTGTTGAGATAAATCCCTGAGTTGTGGAATAAATCCCTGGTTTGTGGAATAAATCCCCGGTTTGTGGAATAAATCCCTGGGTTGTGGAGATAAATCCCCAGGTTTGTGAAATAAATCCCCAGTTTATGGATTAAAACCCAAGTTGTGGAGATAATCCCTGGTTTACAGATTAAATCCCGGGTTGGGGAGGTCAGACACGCAGTCCTTACCACTGACAACAAACATGAGCCACCTCCCTGCAGAGGCCCCTTGGTGGAAGAAGGAATTCTGTGCGTAGCCCAAACACTGTCTGGTTTCCTAGCACAGTAACAGCTCCTGAATGTAAAGGGTTAACTGATGTGATTCTGGGTGAGACCACATTTTGCGGCAACCTCTGTGAGACGCTTTATTTATCCTTCAACAGCTGCCCTGGTTGTGAGCTGAATGTACACTGTATTTTGCTGACACCATAATGAACAAATTCTATGGCCTCACACTGTGCAAGCTAATTGGCAGAAACATTTAGTTTCACTTAATAACCTGAGCCAAAGCAATCGTTCTCACATATAATTCCGTAATTCAAAACCAATCAGTGGACTTAATTAAAAACAGTCAGGAGGGCATTTGAGGAAGCAGCACTCTGACTGTGAGTGGTGTCGCCAATGGACGGGACACCGCTGTCTGTCCTCACCCTTTGATCTCGTCCCCGTCTGGCCTTTGGGTTTCTGGTTGTTTCACTGAGCGTCGTCGGACTCCCAGGATCAGGCGTCAGATCCACAAAGGCCACACCCGGGTACTGAGGGTCGTCGCACTCCCGGGATCGGGCGTCAGATCCACAGTCACACCCAGGTACTGAGTGCCATTGCACTCCCGGGATCGGGCGTCAGATCCACAGTCACACCCGGGTACCGAGGGTCGTCGCACTCCCGGGATCGGGCGTCAGATCCACAAAGGCCACACCTGGGTACCTGGTAAATGCAACCAGCTGGGCACAGACCCTAGCACCGACATTGTTCAAACAACTCAACAATACAGACATCTTGATTTGAACACAAGAGACTCGGAGAAGGGGGTCGGCCACTCGGCCCCTCTAACCTACCCTACCATTCAATATGATCATGGCTGATCTATCCCATTTGCTGAATATCTGTGCAATCATGAGGGTCTGGGAAGGGGAAGGGGAAGTGGTGAGGGCACAGGAAGGGAGGGGGTGAGTTGTCAGTAGGAGGGGAGGGTGTGAGGGGACTGGAGGTGGGTAGGTGAGGGTAGCGGAGGGGATTGGGTGAGTTGCGGGGAGGGGAGGGTGTGAGGGGAGGGGAGGGAGTGCAGTAGGCGAAGTGCTGGAATGGATTGGAAAGGTGAGCTCGGTCTCTGGGCTGCTCTGCAGAAAAGCTCAAACACTTCCAGCAACACAATTCTGCCTTTTAAACCAGAGCTCCATGTGGCTGTGAACTGGATTTCCTGCTAAAGAATGTTCAAAATGTGAAAATGTAGTCCAGAAATTCTGATTGGTTCAGAAATTTATGAATCTTTCAAACAAATAGGAATTTTGTGAAAATGTACTTCATTGTAAAAGCCCAGGGGTGTTCTTGTGGAAACTAAAAAACGCTACAGGAATTTCCAGGGAACAGGAAAATTCCGTTAGCACACAGTCGCTGTACCAACATTCAGGTGACCTTGTGGCATAAGAACCTGTTCAAGTAGAACCCTCCCCTCACTCCTGCCTTCTCTTGGTCTCATCTGTGTTACACAAGGCACCGAGAGATCGGAAGATTCCTGTTGCTTAGGAAGTCCATTGAGCCACACTGACAAGAGTTGATCATTGCACACACACACTTACCACCACAATTGTGTATTCCCTCTTCCACCAAGCAGCTGTTGGCCCACAGGGGGTCCTGAACTGGAAAACAAGGATCACGCTCCAACGGGAATTAATCAGGCATCACCTCCCTTCCCCCACATCAATTCCAGATTCTGCGAGGGACCTGACCTCCCTATGTACATACCTGTGGCAGATAAACCTGCCATTTTGGGATGCTTCCTGAATCCAGCATTTGTCAGGAGTCTCTGCAAACACGGCATTGAAGGTGCTGCAGAGACCCCAGACCACACTAACCTGGTACCTGTCTTCCACTCAACCCTGCAGAGCCACACTACCTCTGACTACAGTTCCACCATTCGAGGTTGCCACTTTAAATGATGTGTCCTTGTGAAAGACTTTGTGGAGATTATTTGAATGTGCTTTCTGCCGTGTCCCAGGAAGCATGGTTTTATGTGGGTGCCTTACCTCCGAAGTGTCCACTTGAAACCTGCCCCCATTGGAAGGCTCCTTCACCATCGTGCACCTTCAATGCTCTTAAAAACTGCTTTGTCAAACTTTTTTTTCGAAGATCATTTCTGTGGTAAAGGTTTATGGATGCTCAAGCCCTGGGATAGTAATGCCACTGGAGTCACCTCACTTACCTAAGGTGATGGCCAGGCTGCGACTGAGATGTGATATGTCAGGTTTCAGTACAAAGCGGGATTGGTCATTGCTGGAAATCCAACAGAGGTCAGCCCGAGTGAGCAGACTGGATGGGTGAGGCTCCCAGAGTTGGTCAGCTCCAGTGGAGGTTCCTAAGTGTCTCTGGGTGAGAATACCCCTGTCCCATCCACAACTGGTAAGCTTCCAAGTTTAATCCTCAATCAGTAAAGGCAGGGAAGGTGCTGAATTTGGCCTCAGCGTCCTGGGTCTCAGGAGAAGGGAAATCAGATGTGGTTCCCAGATCTGGGAGCCAGCCAATGGACCTCACTTGCTGGAAGATCAAGGTGAGTGAATGCAGGATGACTGTGGTCTCTACCGGTGTCACACACATGCAGACAGCTACCAGGGTCCAAGAGGTGAAGGGCACCTGTCTGATCCACGTGCAAACAGCACATGACCCAACACTGGCTGGTCGTGGACATTGGCGTCACGCCGGTGGGCACTGCCAGCCAAACCTTATGCCTCCTCAGAATCAGGTTTATTATCACTGACTTACATGACATGAAGTTTGTTGTTTTGCGACAGCAGTACAGTGCAAGTGTAAAATTACCATAAATTATAAAAATAAATAAATAGTGCAAAAATAAAAGGAATAACAAGGCAGTGTTCATGGGTTCATGGACCATCCAGAAATCTGATGGCAGAGGGGAAGAAGCTGTTCCTGAATCATTGAGTGTAGGTCTTCAGGCTCCTGTACCTCCTCCCCGATGCTGGTAACGAGAAGAGGGCATGTCCCGGATGGTGAGGGTCCTTAGTGATGGATGCCCCCTTCTTGAGGCACCACCCCTTGAAGATGTCCTCGATGGTGGGGAGAGTTGTGCCCATGATGGAGCTGGCTGAGTCTACAACCTCTGCAGCCTCTTGCGATCCTGCACATTGGAGGGTCCATACCAGGTGGTGATGCAACCAGTCAGAATGCTCTCCACCATACATCTGTAGAAATTTGTAAAGATGCAAGTGGGATACGTGGGAAAACACATCCCCATGGCTTGTTACATGTTGAGATCAGTGAGGATTGCCCAGGGGCTGTTTAAAACCATCCATCCCCGAGCCAGGACATTATTTCACCTTGTACCACTTCAAACCAGGGAAAAGATCTGAGGCAAGGTTATAGTAATAAACTCACCACAAGGGGTCAACCCAACACATTCCTCTCAACTGTATCAGAAAATGAGCACCAATCAAAAAATAACCAGCTCTGCCTCCTGTTTGTGTGGTTTATAGCATATGAACTTACTTAAATTTCATTTTCCTGGAAAATATTTTATTTTGCTGCAAATGTGCCTAAAGAAAGCATTGTGAAAGTCTATCCATAAATACTGTTGACCTATCACGGGACATTTACATAAGTTGGATGTTTTGAAACTAACAGACTTCACAAATCAGTACCAGAAGTTGATCTTGCGCAATACCAGGAATGCTGGAAGCTGCATATTCCAGAGGCACTCGGCAAAGTGAGTAAGCCTCGACTTCACCACTACCTCTCCCAGCCAATGTTCTCTTCTGGCTTCCCGTAAGGTTTTGAACTGGTGCCAGTCAGCGTGTAGTTTGAACCGGCACATGTTGGCATCACTGCAGAGTGAGAGAGGCTGGCTCCAGAAAGCCAAGGTGGCTCTTGGAGAAATTGCTAATGTCATTACAAACCCCTTGCAGGTATCCATCAGGTGACTGGGAATTCCAGGGGTAGATATTGAGGGGTATATAACTGCCACTCCCCATTGATAGAGCCCTCAATATTACCTACTGGTGGCTGTGGATTCCAGTGTGAGACTTTCCATTTCAATGTGATGCCATTATAAATCAATTTTTTTAATGAACATCACCAGTAGGCCATTTCCAGGTAGTTTGGCACCATTTGGACTGGGCAGGTCCAGTGCAGTCCTCCCTGAGACACTGCCTCCTGTTCCAATGTCACCATCCCAGTGCACTACCCCTTTTAGAGTCACATAGAGCAATCTAGCACGGATACAGACCCTTCAGCCCAACCAGTCCATGCCGACCACGGTGCTCACCCATCTAGTCCCAATTTCCTGCATACGGCTCATGTCCTTCCAGGCCCCGTCCCTCCATGTACCTGTCCAAGTGCTACTTAAATAATCCTGTTGTACCTGCCTCACCCACTTCCTCTGGCAGCTCGTTCCATATACTCACTACCCTCTGCGTGAAAATGTTGCCCCTCAGGTCCTTTTTAAATCTTCCCCCTCTCACCTTAAGCCTATGCCCCCTAGTTTTGGACTCCCCCACCCTGGGGAAAAGACCGTTGCTGTCCACCTTATCTCTGCCTCTCATGATTTTACAAACTGCCTTTTGGAGGGCAGTAGGAGAAGCTGGGCATGATGACCTGTCACTGGACAACGTGGTCTCCCTCCCACAGTGCCAAACCAGGGGTCTCGTGGGCAAATGGATCAGCTCCCCCTCCCCACCCTCACCGACTCCCCTGTAACAACCCCGATCTCCAGCCCAAAACCTGTCCTGAATGGCCCCATGTCCCACCATGATGCATGGCATTCCAAACCCCACCCCCTTGAAGGAACCGGGCAGTTCTTCCCTTCCTACTCCCCCCCCATCCCTCCTGACCAGTCAGGACCAGGACCAGGACCAGGACCAGGACCAGACCAGGGCCAAGGCCAGGGCCAGGACCAGGGCCAGGGCCAAGCCCAAGCCCAACTTCAGGAGTGGAGAGCGGGGTACATTTCTTTCTGTGGGACTGGCGACTGATCTCTGACCTCCATCACCTCTGATGCCTGATGCTGTGAGACGGCAGGGAAGTCCATCGCACTCCCTGTCCAGTATACCACCCAGGGTTCACCCAGCGGAGATGCTCGAATCAACAAAGCAGGTTCGACGACACACGGGTTTGGGGGTGATTGTGGTGTCCCAGTCACCAACATCAGCCAAAGCTCAGGGGGTGGCCATTCATTTTGGATCTTGCTGTGTGCTCACTGAGTGATGCATTTTGCTAGGTTGACTGTGATACAATTGGAGGAGTCCAGGGACATCAAGTCTCAGCATCCATCTCTCCCAGGGTTTTACGGGAAGTTTAACATCACCGATTTTGGATTGACAGGCCTCCACTGTACACACCCGAGCAAGCGTGTGTGTGTCCTTGATCTGGTCACTATGAAAGGGGTCTGCCTCTGCCGGACACCTCTGCACACACCCCTGGTTCCTGTTCAGGAACAATGCAGCTGGCTCTTTCAACTGTTCCCTGACAATCTGCACTGACCTTATTCAGGGAAAAGTGACTGCAAATTTTGCCAATTCACAGAAGAGTCAAGCTGCCATGTTTGGTGACGCGGTTCCAAGTGGTGCTGCAGGCTCCAGCCCACAACCTGAACAGCAAAAACTGCAGACTCTGGAAAGCTGAAATAAAGCAGAAAATTCTGAATATACTCGGCAGGTCAGGCAGTATCTGCAGAGGGGGAAACAGAGTTAATGTTTCCGGTCGTTGACCTGTCATTAGAACTAGAAAAAGTTAGGAGACAAACTTGTTTTAAGCTGCAGGGAAGGGGGCACGGTAGAAAGAGGGGTTAAACACCACTTCCTCTCGGCCAGCACCACCCTCACTGGTGTCATTCAGTTCCCCTTCATCTGCAAACCATCACCGGCCATCCCTTCTCTCCTCCTCTGTTACCCTCTCCACACATGCTGGTACCATCTGCATGGCACCACGCACACTGGTACCATCTGCATGGTTCCACAGTTTCTTTCACATCTCTGGGCATGAAACAGTCCCAGGTATTTTGCTTTGAAGCTCGATCATTGGCGGAGAGCAGTGACTTGACACATCAGCCTGTGTTCCGTCTAAGCTCAGGATCCCATTATCAGCAGGACAGGGGGCAACCTGGATGTAATTTCCTAAGCACATGTTGTCTTGCTGTGACATCGTAGGCAGTTCCCAGATACATTCCTGCAAATTTAAAGAGCAAATCAGAAATGAAAAGCAGCAACGTTCAGGATATTCCTTCATCCCTGTCATGAACGTACAGTCGATGAGCATGATAAACCACTAACATCGTATTTTCATTTTCTTTCCATTTATTTGTTCCTTGGACACAAAACCTGCTGACAACCAAAGCATTTATTGTCCACCTCCAGCAACACACACAGAGTGCTGGAGGAACTCAGCAGGTCAGGCAGCATCTATGGAGAGAAATGAACAGTCGATGTGGGCTTATTGACAATGCCAGTCCTGATGAAGGGTCTCGACCCAAAATATCGACTGTTCATTTCACTCCATAGATGCTGCCTGACCTGCTGAGTTCCTGCAGCACTTTGTGTGTGTTGCTCCAGATTCCAGCATCTGCAGAATCTCTTGTGTCTCTGGTCTACTGACCACCTCCAGCTGCCACTGAACTAAGGTGACAAGAGTCATGTACATTGGTCGATATCAAGTCACCTCTGGGTCAGGCTGGACAACTGTGAGCTGGATGGGTTTTTACAACAGTCCATGGTTTCATTGTCACCATTACTGAAGCTAGCCTTTTCTTAATTCCAGGTTCATTTATTCCTTGAGTTTAATTTTCAAGTGGCCATGGTGGGGTTTGATCGCCTGTCTCTCTGGCCACTGGTCTGAACTGGTACTACAGTGCTCCTGTGCTCCATACAGCTCATGAGTAAATGACCAATCACTGGTGAGTGGATCTGTCTCTTTGACCCTCAGTCTTTGTTCCACAGCTGTGTGAGGTGTGATGATGAGGGGATCAGTTCCCCATGCAGACACCACCGTGTTGGGGAGTGAAGGCGTTGTCAAGTGTGCCCCACTCTCCCGTGTGCTCCATATGTGTCCAGCTCACAGAAAATCAAGGATCCTCACCACGGAGTCAAATAGTTTTAAAGTAAAATTGGAGATGTGTTAATTTTTTCCAGATGCCAAACATTAGTAATAAAAAGTTTTAGAATTCAAAAAGGGAAGCTGAGAGTCTGCAGTTAAAGATCTGATTCAGATGTATAATAAATATATGTTCCTTGGTACATGTGTCAAAACTCTGCAGCTCCTTTGCAGGAGTAGCTGAACTGGTTAGTGTTGTATGCACATGTGCAACTTCAGAAGGGAGCAGGCAGTTGTAAAAAGAATCAGACAGTGGTCACCTCGGGCATTCAGACCACATGGACTGCAAGTATCAGCACTCAGTGTGGAGTGCAGTTGGAGCCCCGTTACTGGTGAGAGAATGAAACACCTTGTGTGATACAGAACAAGGCACAAAGCCCGACTCCAGGATCGGGTCTGCCTTGTCACTTTGCAGTTCTGTGTTCGGGTGAACTGAACTGACCCAGTTCCACCGAATAGCTTCCTCTAACGTTCCATAACGCACTGTAATCTATCCAAGAATGCATTCATTTTTGGACAATTTTCGAAGCCTCTGTCTGCTATAGAATTAGTGCAGTCAGTGGGCTTATTGACAACGTGAGACATCCATAGATGTCAACTTTTGAAGCTAGAATTATATTTTATGTGTATTTGTTGCTGTTTTTGAACTTGGGAGAAAGGATGTAAAACTGAAAGCTTTACAGATTCCAACTTCCAATTGCAGATTGGCAGGAATTCACATCAAGGCTGCAGGCATTAGTTCCCCACAGATCACACCCAGTCACTGACCATCAGCCCTCAGCATCTGTTCCTCTAAACAGCCACCAGCACGTGACTGAACGCTAGATTACAAGGACATTTTTGTATTCATCCTTGGAGTGTAACAGGCAGGGACGTCTTCAGGCCTGCATCCGAACCACCTCACAACGTCTCACCTGCTGCCTGCAGAGTGCTGAGCAACTGCACTGACAGAGGGCAGTTCCTCAGGTAATGTGTCTGGGGTGGGCGTGGTGGGGTCCACTGGAGCAGGGGATTCACCCCCACACTGCCAACAGACCACAGTTGTTGCCGTGAAGTTTCTCAGCCACCATTCTCTGACAACCAAGGCGCCTGTTGGTCTGGGACATCCTGAAGGCATGAAAGAAAATGGGACTGAAGTTGTCCGTGCGCTCCCCACCCCACAGGCTGTCCTACCATTTAATGTACTCCAGGTCCATCCTTTCACCCCAGAGTGAAATTCCCATTCGGAGATGGAGCAGGAATCAGCTCTTAAAGCTGGAAAGTTGTCAACTAACAAACACAATGAATTAGATTCACTTTTACTAACCATGTTCGACCCAGGGGCTTCAACAAATTGCTCAGTGAAGTCTCTGAGCCACTTATCTTCGGGCTGCCGGTGAGGTGTCAGGTTCACAGAGGGGGACGGAGCTGGAAACAGGAGGGGAGACGTGTTGAGGGACCAGTTGGTGGTGTGAGTGAAGACACAGGGATGCAGAGGCTTTCCTTGGTTTATGGTTTTCCAGGAAGGAAGTGCTGGAATCTCCCAGGCTCCTGCACCAAACCAGGATGAAAGATTACACAGGAAGGTGTATGTTATCAATAACATGGCTCCTCCTCCCTCCCACTCCCACCACTGGAGGGAGTGCTCCAGCTGCTTCAACCTTTCCTCCGTTGGACCCTGAGCTTCTCCTGTCTCTGTGGACTCAGGAAACCTGCTCCAGCTTCCTGCTGAGTCTACGGTGCTGGCCGGTGTGTCTGAAGGAGCAGAGAAGCTTCAGGAGAAACACTGGATGGGAAACGTTGCTGGGCCAGGAGGAGAAGAGACAGGCCCCTGCACCGACACGTCTGGTGCACCACTGCTCCTTTGTCCCATCAACCCCCTCCTGAGCCTTGCCTTTGTTGAACAAAACCCATTGATCACATTTTTGAAACATTTAAACTCAGCAGCTCTTAAGGGAAACTTGTTCCAGACATTGATGAAGACAAAAGAGAGGCCGGAACCTGGAATGAAAAGCAGGACATGGAAGAACTCAGCAGGTCGAGCAGCATCTGTAGAGACAGAGGGTGTAAATGGGCATTTTGGTTTGAGACCCGGATACCCTTTCCATGTGACAAAGGAGGTTCCGATATCGCTGCCAACTGACCAGCCTCTAACCTGAAGGTTATGCCTGCCTGTTCTGGGCTCCACCACGGGAAATAGTTTGCCTCTCTCTCTGTGGTATAGAGTAACCCAGCAGTCTGGACCAGTAGCCCAGCGGTCTGGACCAGTAGCCCAGTGGTCTGGGCCAGTAGTCCAATGTCCAGGGCCAGTAGTCCAATGTCCTGGACCAGTAGTCCAATGTCCTCGGCCAGTAATCGAAGACTGTGAATTCATTCCACTATTGATGTGCATTTTATTCCTGTTCCAACGGCTGAGAGTGAAAGTCATTTTAATCAAAGGGTTTAACCCCAGAAATGAGCAGTGAACTGCCAGATTGTTCCCTCAGTTGTTCACTCATCTCCTTCCAAGGACAAACTTTCCCTGTTTGGCCTCCAGTGACAGGGGTCCCACAGACTGGGGCTGAGATTTACCCTGATGCAGGGTCCTGACCCGGGATATTGACAATCCCTCTGCCTCCCCCTCCTGTGTCTCTGACGTTTGTCTGCTCTCTGAGTTCACCTGGCCACCTCTTCCCATGTTAGACCATGGCCTGACCCTCTCCACCTCCTCAGGACAGGTACGGCTGGGTAACACACCCACCCACCTCTACAGGATAGGTGCGGCTGGGTAACACACCTTTGATGAATAAGGAGTTTATAACGCAGCAGTCTGCCTGGAGCAGATGTCACTTACACACACCACTGACTGCACTGACAGCGCCTGGCATCCAGTTGACCCAGTGATGTTGTAGCCGCATCAGAAAAGCCTGAATTTAGTCCCAGATGTTGGTCGTGATGTGGGACTGTTGCTGACCAGGGCTCCCAGAGGACTTGTTCCCTCTGGTACATCTCCCACACCTGTCAGGCCACACATTGTGGTCCCATCCACACACAGTGTTGGCTCTTCCCTCTCCCACTTTACCAAGAATGACCACCATCTCAATTCCACAGTCAGCCGACATCACAAGCCTAAACTGTGCCTGCCTCGGCTCAGGGTCACTGTCCCAAGTGCTTTGGCCCAGAGTCCAACGTTTGACTCACCCCCTTGTCCTCGGGGTGATGAACAACCTTCTCCTGCACCAGAATTCCAAGGAATGCAGTCCTCTCACTATCAGACCCTGCACTGCTGGAAGATCCAACACTCCGAGAGTTCCCATGTGTGCCGGTCACGTTGACTGTTTTGTATCTAATCTCAAGCTTGCTTTCCTATCCTCGCTCCCTCCAAACTTGCCCTGATTCCATCAGCACATCCCCCATTTTTCTATTCCCGGGAGAAAGCACCTTTCCGCTCTTCCCACATATACTCCATTGGAATCAGCTGGACAAAGGGCTCATGGTCCTGCCTGGGGAAAGTGGCTGCAGCAATGCACAACATTCCCAAACTCACACTGCTCCCACCCTCCTACTTCCAGATTCCAAGTCGGCATTACAGCAAAAAGGGAAGCAGATAAAAGTCATCAACACTCTCTTCACATTCTTTGAACTGGGAACATCTTTGCTTCACGTGGAATGACTTTGGGAGCCGCGCCGATATTTTGCCATCTGCTTCCTTTAACCCCACCATTCTGTCTGGTGCCTGGTTAGTGGAGATAGATCTACTTATTTACTCAGTCTGTAGCACGCTGTGGCCTTTGAAGTGGCAAACCACAACTAGTATCATTACATCAGTAGGGATCCCTGGAGCAGCAGGATTCCTGGTAACTTCTGCTTCATATGAAACAGGCTGCAGATCTCAGGGCTTGGCTCAGAGTGGCCTCAGACTCCTATCAAACTACGATCAACAGTGGGCAGTCGGCAGCACATGGGAATGGACTGAGTGCAGGGAGATCTGTGTCAGAGCTGTGAGTTATAACCTCAGCCATTGCAAGGGAAATAAAGCTGCTTTTTGAGGCAATTTCTGGAGCTGTGTCTGTATTTCAATTCGCCGGCATTCGTTCCTTCAGTCACACTACATTCAGCAGTTACTGAAAGCCAATGTAGCAAAGGTGAGTCAGCTTTCGGCATCAAGACTTACAGTTCATTAAGTTATTGCAAAGTGATTTCTTTAAGTCAGAAGCAACACGCACAAAATGTGCTGGAGGAACTCAACAGGTCAGGCAGCATCTGTGGAGAGAAATAAACAGTTGATGTTTTGGATTGAGACCCTTCATCAGTTCTATCCCTCTGCCTCCACAGATACTGCTCAACCTGCAAAGTTTCTCCAGCAATTTGTTTTTTGCTCCAGATTCCACAATCTGCAGACTCTTGTGTCTCTATTTTAAGGCAAACTTCACCCTGGTTACAGCAGTCTTTAAAACCAAACTCAACAGCAGTTCCTGGATTAGAATCGATATTCATTCACAACTGCCTGATGCCAGGCTTCAGAACAGACACCTTATTCCAAGCTCTGACAGGAAGGAGATTACCAGGTGCATAGAGGAAAAGCTTGAAGGATATGCACAAACCCCTACTGAAGAAATGCAACATCCCAGCGACTCCAGGGAACCTGTAGCCATGAATGCTCACTGTGGGACAGTACCACAACATCTACTTTCTCAGAAGCTTAAGGAAGTTCAACATGTCACCAAATACTGTAACTAACTTCCACAGATTAACAGTTGAAAGTATCCTGAGTGGTTGCATCACGGTCTGGTATGGCAGTTCCAACACACAGGAACACAAGAGGCTGCAGAGAGTAGTGGACACAGCCCAGCCCATCATGGGAACCGCCCTCCCCACCACTGACAGCACTTAGAGGAGGTGCCGCCTCAAGAAGGCGGAATCTGTCATCAAGGATCCCCGCCATTCGGGTCATGACCTCTTCTCTCTGGTGCCATCAGGCAGGAATCAGAATCAGAATCAGAATCAGGTTTATCATCACTGACGTATGATGTGAAATTTGTTGTTCTGCAGCAGCACTACAGTGCAAGAAGTAAAAATTTCACTTTTTTTTTCACTATGGTATAATTTTATGTATAATTTATATTCTGTGTGTTGTCTGTACCCGTGTACCTGCAATGCTGCTGCAAGCAAGTTTTTCCTTGTACCTGTACCTCACCGTACTTGTGCAGCTGACAATAACCTCAACTCGGCCTCGATCCAGGGGTCAGCAACAGAAAGAGCTCACCAACAGATCTCATCACCAGACAAGGGCCGCGCTAACAGGGTGAGATGCCACTTGTAGCTTGTTGGTCTGTGTCCCCATGACACCCAGAGGAGGGTCAGCTCCAACAGGGCCCCACCTCCGTGCTGGGAGGGAGTGTGTGAGTTCCACTCTGGGGAACTGCAGGAGGAGAGGCCAGAAGGAGAACAGGTGATTATTAAGGTGTCTTCTCGCCCACTGACATTGATCACTGGCCTGTCAGTCGGGACGGTGCTCTGCAGCAGAGTGTAGGTGGGACTTCCTGCACTAAGGTTGGGAGAGGTATAGGTGCTACTCCCAGGCCTGTGCGTGGAAGGAATGGCAGTGTCACCACACGTTGGACACATGTCCCATCGACACGTTTGGGTGAATGTGGTCTGCCACTTGTTGGTGATTGCACTGATTTACTTCAATCCAAACTTCAACCGGGCGAACGGGTTTCTGGATAACACCCTCATCTTCAATTCATGTCATATTTGCTCTGGGCTTTTATCCCAAAAAACTTTTACACCATACACAAAGGTGTCTGACTGTTCAAAGCTGGTCTTGTCAGTTAAGAAGTGCTCCCCTTGGAAAATGTTATTCCATGGAATCATTTGTCCACACCCAAAATATTGAAGTAAACTGTACAGTAGTAACTCTAGAAATTGCATTCAATCACCTGGTGTTATCTTTGTTCTTACAGAGTATAAAACCTTGCAGTATTTCAAGTTCAGAGAGACTCTACCAAGAGATTGTCCCAGGAGGTTCCTCCACTAGGTCTTCTCTGTTTGTGCTGAGCAAAGATGTCACACCGACACCTCTGGTCTTGCTTTGGCTCATTCAAAGTGCTGCTGCATTACGTTGTTTCTCTGCACTGTTTCCCAGTCTGTGGGCACCTGCCGCATGGTTGATGCTCCACACACATTCACACCATGTGTACATTCCAAACTCCTCTAGTTCCGCAACAGCACCTCCTCTTCTGTCTTGGCACTTCAGCACTCTACACCAAATTCAATGCCTTTGAATAGTTACCCATTCTCGTCTTGTCTCACACTTCCAGCCTTCAGGTTCTTCCCTCTTCTGTCCCAGTGGTTCAGATTCCATTCACCTCCTCCTACCTTTGTTACCACCAGCAATACCGGCAGTCTCTACATCCCTCAGCCTCTCCTGGTCTGTACCCAATCTCCCACCTCCCCTTTCGATCCCTCCACCCCTTGCCCACTTCTCCGCAACGTCAAACTTCTTTTATTTCTCACTCTCCCCAGTTCTGATGAAGAGACTTTGACATGGATCGCCAGCTCTCCACCTCTCTCCACAGATGCTGCCTGGCCTACTGAGTGTTTGCAGAGCCAGTTTCCACCGCCATCAATCTCCTGAATTGAACTTCAGCCACTCTGGTGGGAAAACCACAACTGCTCATCCATGTATACTTCCATTTGGTTTTTGAAAAAATTCTGCACAAAAAAAACCAAAATCATCTTTCAACAGTTGCATTTTAATTTTCCATGCTTGTGGATTGAGTTCATCAAAGATGCTGTTCACGTCGCTTTATGGGTAATGTGGAAATGCGCTTCATTGGCAAAAATAATGGGAAGATCTGGCACCTGTCTGTGAATGGTCACATGCACAATCTGCAGTCACATCTACTCCAGGTTCTGTCCTCACATTATGGAGATCTCCCCAAGAACTTCAAGGTGTCCGAAAGACAACATCGGATCCTGAGCCACAGAAGGATGGTACCAGACAGGTGACATTCTCCAAGAGGAGATCAGAGAGGCCGTGAGGAGACCTCTGTAACTGACCCTCCCCCGTCCCCAGTGAGGGTTTATGGGGCCCAGGGGATGGTTAGTTACAGAGCTCCAAAGCTCAGCATCTCAGGGCAGACCCAGTGATGATACAGTGAAATAAAGTCAGGAGTGTAAGAGGCTGGAAGTGGAGGGGTGCAGATCTCTGAGGGTTACATGAAGTTCCAAGGTTAGGGAGGGACATTACGAATCCATTGGCAGATCCAGCTGGAATAGCTCCCCCCCACATTACAGAGGAACAAATGAGAAGTTAACTGCATGAACATTACACAGTTGGCCCACCGGTCAGGCAGTAACTGGTAGTTTTTCTCAACCACCATATTTTTTTCTGAACAGTACCACATACTCCAAACTCATTATCCATTTCAGAATTAATTTGGGTTAATTTCTCTATGGGTAAGCCAACACTGAAACCACAACATTCTCTGGCATCCCTTTACTGCTGAGTTCTGACGCTGAAGATTTCCAGTGGTTGCACTGAGTGCCCTTTAGAATTTATTATGCAGCTGAATGCATGCCAGACATATTGTAAAATAAGATGGGGAACGTGTGGTCACAGGAAAATTCAAATATTCCATCAATTCATGGAAAAACCCATACTCCGTCAATTTGTACTGCGCGTGGTTTTGACAAACAACTAGTTCAATTAGTCCAACTAGACAGCACAGTAGATGCTGCACCCTCCCAGAAACACCAGCTGCATTCATATGTCTCCTGCTTGCCTGTTCCAGTTAATCCCTGTTCCCAGCACTTGGCTACTGAAGTGCTCGTCCAGACAGTTCTTGTGTTATGGGAGTCTCTGCCTCCACCACCCCTTCAGGCAGTGTGTTCCAGGTCCCAACCACCCTCCGGGGGAAAATATTCTTCCTCTAATCAAACTCTCCCCCTCTGGAGAAGAGACCAGAATGCCGTGAGTTCACCTGTATTAATTTGTTCTGAAAAGGACAGAGTGCAGGAGGATTGATCTAAAGTGGGAAATAAAATGGCTCGTGAGGCACGACCTGCCCCTTACAAAGCCATGCTACCTGTCCCTAATCAGCCTATGTTTCTCTAAATGCCCATAAATCCTTTCTCTAAGAATCTTCTCCAGTAATTTGCCCACCACTGGAGTAAGACTCACTGGTCTGTAATTCCCAGGGTTATCCCTACTCCCTTTCTGAAACAAAGGAACAACATTTGCCACCCTCCAATCATCCGGCACTACTCCTGTGGCCAGTGAAGACACAAAGATCATCACCAAAGGTGCAGCAATCTCTTCCCTAGCGTCCTGTAATATCCTTGGATATATCCCATCTGGCCCCGGTGACTTATCAACCCTGATGTTTTTCAAAAGTTCCAGCACATCCTCTTTCCTCACGTCGACATGCCCTAGCATATCAGCCTGTCGTACACCATCCTCACAAACATCAAGGTCTCTCTCTCTGGTGAATACTGAAGCAAAGTATTCACTAAGGACCTCCCCTACCTCTTCCGACTCCAGGCACATGTTTTCTCTTTTATTCCTGATCAGTTCTACCTTCACTCTAGTCATCCTCCTATTCTTCACATACGTGTAGAACGCCTTGGGGTTTTCCTTGATCCTACTCACCAAGGACTTCTCATGACCTCACGAGATAAGGGAATGTTTGGAGGAGTTGCATTGGCCCAGCTAGATGAGGTGCCTATTTCTGTGCTCTCTGCTGACGAAAGTGGTGTCCACATCCCCTCCACAATACCTTGGCCGAGCCACTTCCTGTTCAGGTTAGAACAA
Organism: Pristis pectinata; assembly: GCF_009764475.1. NCBI lineage: Eukaryota > Metazoa > Chordata > Chondrichthyes > Rhinopristiformes > Pristidae > Pristis > Pristis pectinata. Next base: position 26,245,687 of record NC_067434.1, read on the forward strand.
GAGAGAAGCTCTTGCCCCAAACTCTCTCCTGCGAGTATGTTTGGACCTCAGCTGTGAAGAGGATCAGGTTTGACTGTGGTGGCCTCCAAAATTCAATAGCTCGTTTATCTTCCCTGTCATCCTTGATCCAGTAAGTGGGGAAGGTGGGCACTGGCCGGCTGGCTGAAGCACATGGAAGAGATGTTTGAGCAAGGACACGGAGAAAGTAGTCCTGGAGGAGATAACGAGGGACGATTTCTCTGGTAGTGAGGAAAGGGTCGGTACTAGTGTCAGAAAGCAGGGTAACAGGCCCTTCGACCCATCGAGTCCACACCAACCATCGGTCAGTCATCTACACTAATCCCATCTTATTCTCGCCACATTCCCATCAACTTCCCTCAGGTTCTCCCACCTGCCCATACACTGAGGGCAACTCACAGCAACCAATTAACCCATTGACCTGCATGTTGTTGGGATATGGGAGGAAGCTGGAGCACCCGGGGAAACCCATGCGGTCACAGGGAGAACATGCAAACCCCACACAGACAGTGCCTGAGGTCGGGATTGAACCCGGGTCACTGGAGCTGTGAGGTAGCAGCACTACTCACTGGGAGCTGCCCTTGACCTTCCCCAACTGGGAAATAAGAAACAAGTATAAGGAAGATGAGTCCTGAAAAATATTGGATCCAGTTACTGCACTGGTAGTTCATCTTCAAAATAAAATCACAACTGTTATCTGATGTCTGATTTGCAAGCTGTGAATAATAAGCTGGCAATGCAAACAAATTGTCACCTACAATGAGTACAGAAGCCAGCAGCACTTCCTCTGAGATGTTCAAGAACAGACATACAGTTTGTGTCCTTAGATCATGTGTTGAGAGCCCTTGGATGGAAGGATTGTGAGCCACTAATTGATAGATCGTAGTGTGCAAGGCTTGGTGTGCAAGGTCTGGCATGCAAGCACAGCATGGTGTGCAGAGTTTGGTGTGTAAGGCCTGGTGTGCAAGCATAGCGTGTTCTGCAGGGTCTGGTGTGCAAGCACAGCATGTGCAAGGCCTGGTGTGTAAGGCCTGGTGTGCAAACATAGTGTGTTGTGCAGGGCCTGGTGTGCAAGGCTGGGTGTGCAGGGCCTGGTGTGCAAGGCTGGGTGTGCAAGTGTGGAGACCAGAAAGGGAATGATTGTGAAAGGGTGACGTCTGAGTGACAGAGTGGTGCAAGTCGCGGCCGTGCTGGCTGGTAGAGCGTGGGTGAGATTGCTGACTATGGCTGCTCGGAGGTGTAAGTGGAGGGGGTGGCATGAATCAGGACAGAGACGAGAGAGAGAAAGGAAAGAGGGGAAAAGGTATGGAAACGTAAGGTGCTGAAAGTCTGAAGTGGAAACAGGGAAGGCCGCTGATTCTCAGCAGATCCTCTGATACAGACTGGACAGCTGTTTATCTGAAAGTGTAGCATGAAGTAGAAATTGTTCTTGGCAGACAAAATAACGGTGTGCCCACATACTTCACACTCCACAGTCAGGCCACTGACTTAATGGAACTAAACGACAAGGAAGCAAACAGCTGTCCAACTGCCAACACTGGTTTTGTTCCTCCAGCCAACTCTGCCTTGAGGGGTTTTGGGTGAAGCAGAGCAAGGATTTGAGCAGTTTCTATTTTGAATGTTGAAGAGGTCCCTTTGCACACAGTATTCCCTTCCCTTCGTCCCGCCTGCCCATGCCCACTGCAGGTCTCAGCCCAGACCAAGAGATCTGTATGTGTCCTGGCTGAGAGTTACCCCTCAATCAACACTACTAGAGTTAGGGTCATTACAGGCCTGCTATTGTGGCAGCTTGCTGTGCACAATTTGGCTGCTAGGTGTCCTACATTACAACAGTGACTGTGCATCAAGATTACCTGGTAGTCATAAAGCATGTTTTCAAATGTTCAGAGGTTGTTGGTGTCCAGCAGACCAGGGTGTCCTTGTACACAAATCACTCGAAGCTAACATACAGGCACTGCAAATAACACAAGAGACTGCAGATACTGGGGTTCAGATGAAGGGTCTCGACCCGAAACATTGACTGTTCATTTCCCTCCACAGATGCTGCCTGACCCATTGAGTTCTTCCAGCAGTTTTTTTAACTGCAAATAATTATGAAGGCAAATATTATATTGGCCTTTATTGAAGGAGGATTTGAGTGTGAGTAGAAATACCCTGTTCCAATTACACAGAGCTCTGCTGATACCTGGAACATTGTGCACAGGTCTGTTCTCCATTCCCAGGGAAGGATGCACTTGCACTGGAGGGAGTGTGGCACAGGATGACCGAGTTGATTCTTGGGATGGTAAGGTTGTTCTCTGAGGGAAGATTAAGCACAATGGGCTGTACTGTCTGGCATTTACAATAATGAGGTGATCTCATTGCAATGTACAAAATTCTTCCAGACTTCACGGGGTAGATGCAGAGCTGCTGTTTGACCTGACTGGCAAGTGACAGGCTCAAAATAACAGATGCAGGAAGGCAGCTCAGTGGTGCAGCCAGTAGAGCCGCTGATTCCTACTTCCGGTGACTTCAGGTGCTGCCTGTGTGTCGTTGACATGTTCTCCCTGTGACCACAGGAGTTTTCTCCCCCATCCCAAAGACGTGCTGGTTGGTAGGTTAATTGACTGCTGTCCACATTGTAGACGAGTTGTAGAATCTGGAAGAGTTAAGATAAGATAAGATATCTTTATTAGTCACATGTACATGGAAACACACAGTGAAATGCATCTTTTGTATAGAGTGTTCTGGGGGCAACCTGCAAGTGTCGCCACGCTTCCGGCGCCAACACAGCATGTCCACAACTTCCTAACCCGTACACCTTTGGAATGTGGGAGGAAACCAGAGCACCCGGAGGAAACCCACGCAGACACGGGGAGAATGTACAAACTCCTTACAAACAGTGGCTGGAATTGAACCCGGGTTGCTTGTGCTGTAATAGCGTTACGCTAACTGCTACACTACCGTGCTTGATGGAAAAGTGGGGAAAATACGTTACAAGAAAATATTGCTCTGATGAGCCAGCACAGATTCAAGGGGATGAAATGGTTTCCTTTGTCATAGCGAAATGTCATGTGGTAGCACTGGAAAATCGTTAACGGATTTATGAAAGGGTTCTAGGTCTTAAAGTAGAGGTGGCATTCAGGACTGAGAAGAAATGTCTTCACCCAGAACCATAGAACCATAGAACACTACAGCACAGAAAACAGGCCATTTGGCCCTTCTAGCCTGTGCCGAAACAGTATTCCACTAGTCCCATTTACCCGCACCCAGTCCATTACCCTCCAGACCTCTCCCATCCATGTATCTATCCAAGTTATTCTTAAAACTCAAGAGTGAGCCCGCATTTACTACATCAGATGGCAGCCCGTTCCATATTCTCACCACTCTTTGAGTGAAGATGTTCCCCCTAATGTTCCCCCTAATCTTTTCCCCTTTCACCCTAAAGCCATGTCCTCTCGTACTTATCTCTCCTAATCTAGGTGGATAGAGCCTACTCCCATTAACTCTGTCTATACCCCTCATAATTTTGTAAACCTCCATCAAATCTCCCCTCATTCTTCTACGCTCCAAGGAATAAAGTCCTAACCTGTTCAATCTTTCCCTGTAACTCAACTCATGAAGACCCAGCAACATTCCAGTAAATCTTCTCTGCACTCTTTCGATCTTACTGATATCCTTCCTATAGTTACGTGACCAGAACTGCACACAATACTCCAAATTTGGCCTCACCAATGTCTTATACAACCTCACCATAACATCCCAACTCCTATACCCAATTCTTTGATTTATGAATGCCAGGATGCCAAAAGCCTTCTTTACAACCCTGTCTACCTGTGATGCCACCTTCAGGGAATTATGTATCTGAACTCCCAGATCCCTTTGTTCCTCCGCACTCCTCAGTGCCCTACCATTTACTGTGTATATCCTACCTTGATTTGTCCTTCCAAAATGCAACATCTCACACTTGTCTGCATTAAATTCCATCTGCCATTTTCTGGCCCATTCTTCCAGTCGGTTCAGATCCCTCTGCAAGCTTTGAAAGCCTTCATTGCTGTCCACTACGCCTCCAACCTTAGTGTCATCAGCAAACTTGCTGATCCAATTTACCACATTATCATCTCGATCATTGATATAGACAACAAACAACAATGGCCCCAGCACAGATCCCTGAGGCACACCACTAGTCACAGGCCTCCAGTCTGAGAAACAATCATCCACTACCACTCTGTCTTCTCCCACACAGCCAATTTCGAATCCAGTTTACAACCTTTCCATGGATACCTAGCGTCTGAACTTTCTGAACTAACCTCCCATGTGGGACCTTGTCAAAGGCCTTACTAAAATCCATGTAGACAACATCCACAGCCTTACCTTCATCTACTTTCTTGGTAACCTCCTCAAAAAACTCTACAAGATTTGTTAAACACGACCTACCACACACAAAGCCATGCTGACTATCCTTTATCAGCCCTTGGCTATCCAAATATTTGTATACCCGATCTCTTAGAACACCTTCCAATAATTTACCTACTACTGATGTCAGGCTCACTGGCCTGTAATTACCTGGTTTACTTTTAGGTCCTTTTTTAAACAATGAAACTACATGAGCTACCCTCCAGTCCTCCGGCACCGCACCCGTGGCTAAGGACATTTTAAATATATTTGCCAGGGCCCCTGCAATTTCTACACTAGTCTCTCTCAAGGTCCGAGGAAATATCTTATCAGGCCCAGGGGATTTATCTACCTTTATTCGCTGTAAGGCAGCAAGCACCTCCTCCTCTTTAATCTCTATATGTTCTATGACACTGTTGCCTGTTTCCCTTCCTTCCATATACACTATGCCAGTTTCCTGAGTAAATACTGATGCAAAAAAATTGTTTAAGATCTCCCCCATGTCCTGAGGCTCCACACATAGACGACCACTCTGATCTTTTAGGGGACCAATTTTGCCCCTTACTATCCTTTTACTCTTAATATACTTGTAGAAACCCTTCGGGTTTACCTTCACATTATCTGCCAAAGCAGCCTCATGTCTTCTTTTTGCCTTCCTGATTTCCTTTTTTAGTATTTTCTTACACTTTCTATACTCTTCAAGTACCTCATTTGTTCCTAGTTGCCTATACCTGCTGTACACCTCTCTCTTTTTCTTAACCAGATCGCCAACATCCCTCGAAAACCAAGGCTCCCTATGCTTGTTAACTTTGCCTTTAATCCTGGCAGGAACATGCAAACTCTGCATTCTCAAAATTTCGCCTTTGAAGGCCTTCCACTTACTGAACACATCCTTGCCAGAAAACAACTTATCCCAATCCACTCTTCCTAGATCCTTTCTCATTTCCACAAAATTGGCCTTTCTCCAATTTAGAACCTCAACTCGAGGACCAGACCTATCCTTATCCATAATTAACTTGAAACTAATGACATTATGGTCACTGGACCCAAAATGCTCACCTACACATACTTCTGTCACCTGACCTGTCTGGTTCCCTAATAGGAGATCAAGTATTGGATTCCCTCTCGTCAGTACCTCAATATATTGATTTAGAAAACTTTCCTGAACACGTTTGACAAATTCCAAGCCATCCAGCCCTTTCACAGTGTGGGAGTCCCAGTCAATATGTGGAAAGTTAAAATCCCCTACTATTACAACTTTCTGTTTCTTACATTGGTCTGCTATCTCACTACAGATTTGTTCCTCCAATTCTCTCTGACTATTGGGCAGTCTATAATACAACCCTATTAGTATGGCCACACCTTCCTATTCCTCAGCTCCATCCATATGGCCTCAGTAGACGAGCTCTCCGAGCTGTGATATTTTCCCTGACCAGTAATGCCACTCCTCCCCCTTTCATCCCTCCTCCTCTATCACGTCTGAAACAACGGAACCCCGGAACATTAAGCTGCCAGTCCTGCCCTTCCTGCATCCAAATCTCACTAATAGCAATAATGTCGTAATCCCACGTGCCAATCCACGCCCTAGGGAATCTGCCAGAGGGAAGTGAATCTTTGGAATTCTCTACACAAGAGGTTGTGGGGCCTCAGTCGCTGAGAACATTCAGTAAGGGATTGATAGGTTTCTGGATATTAAAGGAAGCGAGGGATGTGAGGATAGGTCAGAGAGTTTGCACTGTAATACATGATCATGTTGAATGGTGGAGCAGCACGAGGGCCAAATGACCTCCTCTGCCTCTGCCCCTCAGGTCACCGTGGGACATTCTGAGGCTGTTAAAGGCAGTCGGGAATTGTTCAACACTCTTTCAAAGTAGTTTTGCCTGACATATGTCAGGCTTGGCCGGGAGCTTATATTTTGTTCACAACACAGTGAGTGTGAAGGAAGATGAAAGAAGCCCAGTCCAGCGAGCGGTCTCCTCCCCCTGAGCTGGTGACCACTGTGTGAGGAGTGAAGGTGTCAGGACTGATAGCAGCCACATGGATCCCATTAGGGTAACTGCATCCATCTGGGATTCAGGAAAAAAAAACATGGAAGAAGTGACAAAAAAATGAAGTGATTTCAGAAAATCAGAAAGGGATTTGGAGGATGAAGCATTGTTTCAGTGTAACACAAAGTAAAGGCCTGGGCCACCTTCAGGTGGCTCCACCTAAACCATCAGCAGGTTGTGAGTAGCTGTGCCCTATCCCCATCACTCCTCTCACCACTCTGATCAAAGCTCTAAATGATGCCAATAGTCACACCGGTCGTCAGTGTAGGTGAAACAAGTGACTGAGGCACATCAGGCAGCCACTCAACGTGACATTTCACCTTGAGGTTGGAAGTATTTTCCAGTGAGGCCATCCCTCCTACGTTGTCCTTCAGTAACTCCGTGTGGAAACCCTGACACACACGTCTGGTCACATTCCACCCCCCTGCCGACGGTACAGAGCAGTCTTGGTCTGCACCGCCTCGGTCATGTGGGCACTGGGCTGGCTCCTTTCTGCTGGAACTGTCAGTGAGTACGTTCAACAGGCTCCTGCCATGGGTCAGCAGGACGGACTGATCCCCTTCTACACTCAGCCTAGGGTGGACAAGCCACCCTGGGCAGGGCACAGGACCTGGGATGATTCCCTGCCCGGCTGTAATCAGGAGGATCGGTGCCTCCCATCCAGTGCCCTGTGAGAGGGCAATAATGTGACTAGGGTGGGCACCTCACCTCCACCCCCACTGAGTGAATACTTGGCCAGTACCCCATGGAGGATGGATACACGAGGGAAAGCCTCCTCAACAGCACACCTCACACCCTATGTATCCCTTACAGTGCAGGACAACGGCAGCAAGCACAAAGAAACCTTTGACTCCAGTCCCTGTGTAGGTAAAACATGGAAATACATTGCTGGTGCTTCATTGGGTCTACATCCTGGAACTCCCTCCCCAGCAGCTCCGTGAAGCATCTTCACCAGAAGGTCTGCAGCAGATCACCCTCTCCAATCCCGTCCCGATCCAGGGTGGACACCAAGTGCTGGCCTGATCAGCAACAACTGACCCCAAGAGTGCGTTTTAAAACTCTTGCTTCAGACTTATAAAGGAAACCAGTTCCTGGGGAGTCGTTCCTGTCAAGGAGCCAACATGTCCATGGCAGAGATGCATGAACTACCTGTCTCCATGCTGTATGACCCCATGACTCCAAGATGCTTCCAGTGATTCAGTCTCCACAAACCTCGGGGCAGGGAACTGCAGAGATTCACCAGCCTCGACAAGAAGAAATTCCTACGCACATCAGTTTAAAATGACCGGCCCCGTGTCATAGCTCTGTCCTTTCATTCAATGCTCTGCCCCAGTGGAGACATCCTGACAGCTACCCTGTCAAGCTCCCTTAGGATCTTACGTTTCCATAAGTTTACCCCTCATTGCTCTAGACTCCAAAGACAGGTCCAACTCCTTTAGCTGCTGGTGACAGGACAACCCTCCCATCCCTGGAATTCATCTTGTGAATCACTTTCAGATCACCTGCGATGCTGACGTGTCCTGGTGCAGGGTTTCACCCCGGAACGTCAATTCCTTTCTGCCACAGATGCTGTTCCACCCGTTGATTGTCTGTACCTCCAATGCTGGAAGGTCCCTGGTTCACCAGCAATGTTTAGGAACCCACTGAGAACACAGCCCAATCAGATTTTAATGTCCTGCATGAACCATCCATGTCAGACGGCCTGGGTTAAAATTAGAAAGAGTGCACATTAATAATTGCAAGGTCTATTCACTGCCTCACTGACACAACCTCTAAACTGTTGCAGCAAACTGGCAGCTTCCAGAAGCTGAGGGAGGAGGGATGACAGGGACAGACACAGTTAAAGTGAAGCACTGACGGACCACCACAGAAATAAGGAAGGGCTGGTGACATTCTTCTTTGTTGTGCTGGAAAAATTCCAGAGCAGGGTGCCTGCAGGAAAGGACCCCGTGTTGCATCACTGTGGGGAAATGTTGCCTGACCATATCTCTGAGCAAGGTAGTGTTCATTCCACTGCTGCATTTGAGTAAATTGTTCATTTTTTATGGGGTGTGGGTCAGCCTTCAGTTCAGGAGGTATTTGGGTCAATTTCTTTGATCTTTGCTGGAATTATTTTGGTCAGTTTATTTGACAGGATGTTGGGTTCTCTGTAAGAGGCATTTAGACAGGCACATGAACAGGCAGGGAATGGAGGGATATAGACCACGTGCAGGGTGGTATTAGTTTGGATTGGCATCGTGGTAAGTACAGACATGGTGGGCCGAAGAGCCTGTTCCTGTGCTGTCCTCTGTATTTGTGCCATTTCTGCAGCCGCTGGGCTCAGTCCCCAGGGCCACTACCAGTCTGGTCAGGGTTTCCCAGGGTCTTCCTTCTGCCAAGCACCTCCTCCCCACTCGATGCCCAGATCCATGAGGACAGAGAGCCAGCAGCTGTGAGCACCAGCCCTCAGCATCAGCTCTGGTGCTGGACAGGTGGCACTAGGGTGCCCCAGGTGCACTGTGACGTGACCCTCTGGGGCACCACTGACAGAGAACAGACACCTGAAGCAGGCGTTCCTCTCCCCAAGATGAGGGAGTGTGGGTGCTGGTGTGTGAGCTTCTCCACACCCTCGATGCACCATCTTTCTCTGTACCTCAAGCAGGAGGCAGGATGGAGACCAGACAAAATAACAGAACTCCTCAAAGAGCACCACTGTGTCCCAGGTTGAGGGCCCACCTCCATGTTCAGTGATACGGACTGCTGTCCACAAAGAGCTTTCATAGTGTTGATGGGCTGAATGTCCTGTTCTGGCACTGCCATCATCCCAATAGTCAAGGGCTGTAGGAGACAACAACTCGCCTTGTACCAGCCGCAGTGAAGAGATCTCCATCCAGGCAGAGCTGCGGGTTTTAGCCCTTCCATTCACCTCTCCTGAAAGATGAGGGAGATCCACACCCCCCCCCCCACCATTAAAGTCTCCGTCTGAAACCACATGACAGCAAACAATTATCATCAACCTTAATGTGGAGCTGTAGAAACCTGCAGCACAGAGGGCCATTCAGCCCATTGTATCTGTGCTGGGTCCCTGATGGAGCTATTCCAGTCTCCACTTCTTTCACCACACAACTGATTCCAATGTAAGGACTTCTCCAATGTCCTTCTGAAAGCTCCTGCTCAGTAAACAGTGGGTCCCAGGTCGCAGTTTACATAGAACATAGAACATGGAATGGAAAATAGAATAGAAAAAAGAGCATAGAACATAGAACACCACAGCCCAGGAACAGGCCCTTCGGCCCACAATGTTGTGCTGAACACGATGCCAAATTAAACTAAATCAGCTTAACCCTATGAAGGTGTTCTGGTTGTCAAGGCCAGAGTGCAATAAAGTGAGGTGACTGCAGCAGATCCAGGAGGTGATGAGTTAGGCACTTATGAGCTGATGAAAGAAGTGCTGGGTCTGAACGCTGGAACTCCCTGCCCACCAACACAGTGTGAGCACCTTCACCACATGGACCACAGTGGTTCGAGAGGTCCTCACCACCACCTGCTCCCACAGGCAGTTAGTGCAGCCAATAAATGCCTTGTCAGAACACCCCGATCCTGGAAATGAATAAAAATAATTTCACCAAGTCCTCGCTGGGACCCAGTCCGTAAACTCCCATCTGTTGGGAAGCAGTGAGGAGCTGCGCTCAAGATTCCAGGTCAGCTTGGCCCCAGTGAGTCCTGACAGCACTCTGGGAATTAACTGGAACACAATCTCAGAATTTCCAGCCAACATCTCACCACCGATCTGGAGGTCCCACCACTCAACTGTTGACTCACAAGGTCCACGTCAGCAGACCATGGTCATGAGGTGTCTCTCTAGATCTCTCTCAAGGTTTGACAACAGAGTGTGGTTGAGGTAGTGTGCACAGCCCTTCCTCTGGTACCTGGGACTAGGGTTCTGCTCTCTGCTGTTACTTAAACACGACAGGATCTCAGGAGTAGGATCGAGCACAGAAGTGACTCACAATCAAACAGCAATACCACCTCGATAGTGAGAAACTATCCAATCCAGTTATCCTCCACTTGGTAAAATCTCTCAACCACAGGTGTCCTACAGTACTTGGATCAGTAAAAGCTCTTCCTTCTGTTGTTTATATTTTGGGATGGATTTGTTAAACTTCTGATATTTTATACATTTGTTGGCTCATCCTTCACTCTTTTGTTCCTCAGCTATTTGCATGAATATAAAAGATTGCTTTTCCCTCATTCCCACAGGGGATCTGCAGCTCGTTCTGAAGCTGTTGTTGTTACCATAGCACTGTCCCAGCGTTGAGTCTCTGCCATGGTCTAACCCTCACTCAGTGATGGGCTCTGGCCACAGTGTCCAAGTTCACTATCAAAGCTTCCGTTAACTCCAGCCATGGCTGGCCTGTGTTACCTCTCCCCCAGGGAGGAGCTGGCTGCTCTGGCCTACAGCCACTCCAGCCCATGGTTGCTCATGTACTTCAGAGGACAGTTGATGTGTGATCAGAGCCACGTGTATACAGGCCTTCTTCCTAAAGGATGTTAGTGAACCAGATGGGTTTTTTACAATTCAGCAGTGTTAATGATGGAAGTTCCCCAAAACCATCTTGACCTTGTTGTGATCATCCTGCTGACACCAAAGATCTTCATTCCAATCCACCACGATTATGCGAGCAGTGTCCTCTTGCCACTGTATCTTAAGTTCTTAATTATGTCCCCAGTGAAGAGTCCGAATGTAATTTGAGTACAAGCCGCATGGAATTCAACCTCCAGGGTCAAGCACCGACTCCAGTGGGGTTGGGGGGAGAGTGTTGCAGTGTCCGAAGCTTCATCCTCAGTGTGTGGACAGACCCACTATCCACAAACTGATGGAAAAGACTTTGACAGCCCTTAAGCTTAGCTGCAGTCAAATCTATCAAAAATCAGAAGTGTTTCTGAATGCAACAGTTCAAAATTAATCAATTACAAAATCTAACAGAAACAAAAGAGCTAAGGCAAAAATGCTTGAAGATTTATAAACAATTAAAAGCATTGAACAAAGTTCAATTAATTTAAAAAGATTAACATTAATTTAAGCTCACAGCCATCCCTCTCCATTGCCCTTCACTGGGAAAGTGGGGACTGAGAACTGCAGTCAAGCTGACCCTGTCACCCTGCACACCAGGCAACAAAGAGTGGGGAATAAAGCAGCAGCTTACATTTATATAGCACCTTCAACGTCCATTCTAAGGTCCGCAGTGTCAATCCCGGTGACCAGGTGCAGCTCACGTTGCTTGGCACTGACGTTCCTTGACCATCTGTTTTGTAGTTTGACCTGTGCCAGTGTAGTCCAGGTTACCTGCAGACCCCAGCAGTGCCAGGTGAGGGCACAGAGACCTTGCCCAGGCTGGGACTGGGTGAGGAGATCCTACCAGTGGGGCAGGTGGGTGCAAAGGGCTGCAACCGGAGCCGGTAGGAGGTTAATGCCAGATCCAGTCCTCTTGCCATGGGATCCCTCCCCAATGTTTTACCTTGGCAACCTCACCACAAAGGCACCAGGATGCGAGAGGTGCAGCCTGTGCTTGGAAAGGTTTGTGACCAAGACCAGCATGGGTTGGCACAGACCTTTGGTGACTCTGCTCCCTGATGTTGTGGGTCCAGGTGGCAGTATTGGTATTGGTACATTACTGAATGGGTTATGCCAAGCCTTGTGGTTCCGGTGATGGTACAGTGGCAAAGGCTGAAGGGGAACAAAGGTGCCAGCACAGGTGCTGAGAAGGGAGCAAGTGAGTGGTGGTGTGAGGGAGTCAGCCCCCGTAGATCCTGAACCGTGTGTCACATGATGTAACGTGACTCAAGCTTTAGTGGAAACCCACCTCTTACAGCACCCATGATAGAACCTCACACGGTAAAGGTTCCACATGAACTCAGGACAGCCAGTGAAGTGTTTGTGAAATGTGGCCACAGTTGTAGTGTGGGAAACCCAACAGCCAAACTACACACACAGCAAGATCTTACACTACAACCGAGGCGGATTACCTGGTGTTATAACGACCAGGTAATCTGCCTCGGTGATGTTTGGGGAGGGAGAAGGGGAAGTCGGGAGAACACACACTAGTCCTCATTGAGGGGTCAGTGGTGGGAAGGGTGAGCAGCTTCAAGTTCCTGGGCATCAACATCTCGGAGGATCTATCCTGGGCCCAACACATTGATGCAATCACGAAGAAGGCATGCCAGTGGCTCTATTTTGTTAGGTGCTTGAGGAGATTTGGTACCAAAGACTCTTACAAATTTCTACAGATGTACGGTGGAGACAATTCTGGCTGGTTGCTTCACCGCCTGGTTCCAATGTGCAGGATTGAAAGAGGCTGCAGAGGGTTGTAGACTCAGCCAGCTCCATCAAGGGCACAACCCTCCCCACCATTGAGGACATCTTCAAGAGATGTTGCCTCAAGAAGGCGGCATCCTTCACTAAGGACCCTCACCACTTGGGACATGCCCTCTTCACGTTACTACTATTAGGGAGGAGGTACAGGAGCCTGAAGACCCACACTCAATGATTCAGGAACAGCTTCTTCCCCTCTGCCATCTGAATGGTCCATGAACCGATGAACACTACCTCATTATTCTTTATTTGCACTATTTATTTATATCTGTAATTTGTAGTAATTTTTATGACTTTGCACTGTACTGCTGCCACAAAACAAATTTCACTACGTCAGTGATAATAAACCTGATTCTGATCCTGAAGCCCATGTCCAGCTCCTTATCCAAGCAGCCCCTGGGACCTTCTCAATCATCCACAGTCCTTGTGGCCAAGTGTGACTTAAACCATTGGCTTCAGACTCACAAGGTGCTGCCCACAGACACAGACAGGAGCAGGTGTTTCCAGTGACATTGGGATCCACCTTTCTCTTCACATCTCCTGTAGTTAAAATGAAAACAGAAACAGACCCTTCATCAGACATTCTTCAACCTGAAACGTTAACCCTGTTTCTCTCTCCACAGATGCTGTCTGACCTGGTGAGTGTTTCAAGCATTTTCTGGGTTTTATTTTGGACTTCCAGTTCTGTGGTTTAGATTCTCATTTGTACCTAAAGTGGGTTCAGTGCACCCAGACAGTTAAAGGTTAAAGTGGGTTCCGTGCACCCAGACAGTTAAAGGTGATCCAACCTCACTGAAATCAGCCCAGCATCTCCCTCTGGTGGCAGAGTTGGAATCACACAGTGGGTGAATCTGAGTTTGATTCTGACTTCAAGCTGTCTCTCCACTGGGCAATAACAAGGGTTCAATCTGTTGGCATCTCTGCCCTCTCCTCTTGACAGGTGATTACACAGGGACCCACAACCTTCCAATGCTTTGTACACACAGTCTTACAGCATTGAAATAGGCTCTTCAGCCCACCATGTCCATGCTAACCATCAAGTCCTCATCTGTACTAATCCCAATTACCGGCACCTGGTCTGTAGTTGTCTCTGCCCTGGAGATTCAAGTCTCATCTAGACGCTTCTTAAATGTTGTGTCTCTGCCTCCACCAGCCCCTCAGGCAGTGCGTTCCAGATGACAACCACCCTCCGATCCCCTCTACCCTCTTCTCTCTTACCCCAAACCTATGTCCTCTAGTTTTACATACCTCTGTTACGGGACAAAGTTTCCTACTATCATCCTGTAGCCTATGACTGTCCTTTTCACTGGCAACAACACTATGTGGTGTTTTCTGCATATCTACCAATTATACCCCCTACATTCATATCCAAACTAGGAATGTACAGAACAACCAGAAAGGTCCCAGCACGACTCCCTGTGGTACACCACTGATCACAATGAATGCTCAGTGTTGGCAGTCTGTTCAGGAGCACCAGTGTCAAAGCTGGACAATCCCATTCTTTTCCTGGGTCCATTTATCCCAATACATACAGCTGGGAATTCCAACTGGACCCACTCACCTGGAAAATCCCAAAAACCCAAAAAACATTTTGTTCACCTTCCAAATGTTCCTCCGATGATTCCGGACATTTCTTACCTACACTCAGAGACTTTATTCCAGATGCCAATCACCCTTTGAAGAATTTTCAGGGATCAGACTAACAAGTTCCCCACTGCCAGTTTAATCATCATTCCTCTCCCTCATTAAGGAGAATCCTGAGGAATTTTAGATGTACATTAGGAGCAAGAGGGTAACTAGGGAAAGGATAGATCCACTGAAGGACAAAGGAGGGAAGTTCACATTGAATTTCACCAAGGAGAAGGACATGGAGGATGGAGAGATTGGGGGGGGGGGGGATGTTGAATTTGATGGCATGTCGATATTAAGAAGGAAGATGTGATGGGTGTCTTGAAGAACATTGTGGTGGATAAGTCCCCAGGGCCTGATGGGATCTATCCCAGGATACTGAGGGAGACAAGGGAGGAGATTGCTGGGGCCTTGACAGAGATCTTTCTGTCCTCCTCAGCCACAGGCAAGGTGCCAGAGGACTGGAGAATAGCCAATGTTGTTCCTTTGTGTGAGAAAGCAACAGGGACAAACCAGGAAATGATAGGCCAGTGAGCCTTACATCAATGGTAGGGAAATTATCGGAGAACACAGGATTTACTAGCACGTGGACAAGTAGGAACTTATGAGGGAAAGTCAGCATGGCTTTCTGAGGGGGAGGTCCTGTCTCACAAATTTGAATGAGTTTTTTGAGGAAGTGATGAAGATGATCGATGAGGGGTGGGTAGTGGATGTTGTCTACATGGATTTTAGTAAAGTATTTGACAAGGTCCCTCCTGGTGGGCTGGTCCTTAAGATTAAGTCACATGGGATCCATAGTGAGATGGTAAGTTGTATCCAAAATTGGCTTGGCCATAGATCAAAGGTAGTGGTGGAGGGGTGTGATTCTGACTGCAGGTCTGTGACCAGTGGTGTTCCACAAGGATCAGTGCTGGGACCCCCCTTGTTTGTGATATATAGTAATTATTTGGATCAAAATGCAGGTGGTCTGATTAGTAAATCTGCAGATGACATGGAAATTGGTGAAGTTGTGGATTGTGGGGAAGGTTGTCAAAGGATACAGTAGGGTACAGAGCAGTTGGAAATGTGGGCAGAGAAATGGCAGATGGAGTTTAATCTGGACAAGTGTGAGGTGTTGAACTTTGGGAGCTCAACTGCAAGAGTATAGAGTTGATGGCAGGACCCTTAGAAGCATTCATGTACAGGGGGATTTTGGGGTGCAAGTCCATCGATCCTTGCAAAGGCAACAGAGTGGATAAGGTGATAAAGAAGGCATATGGCATACATGCCTTCATCAGTCAGGGCATTGGGTAAAAATGTCGGGAAGTTGTGTTCTAGCTGTAAAAAATGTTGATTAAGCCAATTTGGAGTATTGTGTGCAGTTCTGGTCCCCTTAAAATGACAACTGTGTATGACGACAGCACTGCTCCCAGAGTGGAAAAGATTGGCTAATCCCCTTGTCATAAATCCTGATGTACACCCTGCTGTAAATGACTGAGATTTACTGTCCATCATTCATGTGTAACTATCATCCACTCACTGCATCTTTCTGGAAAAGTTATAACAATTTTTGTCACAGGTATTGCTGCTGCCACTCCTTAAGTATACAGTTCGTGGAGCAACTTGACCATGTTTGCTGTGTGCTGTGAGCAAGTCGCCTCCCCCATCCGGCCCCCAATTAATTTGCTGACACAGTAATGTCAGTAGACACTTTGTGAAGTCTACACTCCCAGGTTAACTTTCTCTACAGCCCTATCAATCCAATGCACTTCTGTGATGTACTCATACACCTTCTTTCCAGACAGATTTTTTCCCGAAAGATTATCTATACGTTCTGATGTTCCATTCACATGATGAGCCATGTCAGTCCATTATTACAAAGTTCACATTTCATCAGCAGAACTCAAGATGATAAGACCACAAGATATAGGAGCAGAATTAGGCCATTCGGCCCATTGAGTCTGCTCCGCCATTCAATCATGGCTGATTCTTTTTTCAACCGCCTTCTCCCCCGGGACTGTGTCCCTGGGAGCCACCCATACAGAGCAGAGTCCTCTGTTACGCAGCTGCTCAGGATGAACCTGGACAAACACCACTGCATACCTTTCCAGACCTTGTTGGAAAATGAACGTTCCTGGTGGAGATGGATGGTGGTCTCACCCACAACATGGCCACCCCGAGGGCAGCGTGCGGTGATGCTGGTACTGGGCACGGAGGCTCTGTTGGGGATGGCTGTGCTCACCAACCAAGAAGTTGTTGTGGCTCAGGCTCCCAACACTGCAGGTTTCTGTCAGCACTCCTTCCAGAACCTGAAGGTCTCTTCCAGTGAGCACGACCTGACTCAAGGTTCCAGTTTGACAAGGTCCACTGGTTTAGCTTTGTCAGCCCCTGCTGTGTGTTGGCAACAGCCCTGCTCCTTCACCTTTGCTGTTGCTGCTCCTTGCTGACTGTTGTGTTCCTCCTATCTGTGCTACACAATGACAAGGTTTGACATCGGATTCCATCTCATCGTTCCGTCCCTTACGTTTCCGCTGAATCTCTTCTGTCATTTCTGATCTCCCCACTGACTCCATTTCCCTTCCTTGTGAGGTCTCAGGTACAAGGTCAACCACTCCATGAACAATCAGTGAGCCCCTCCGTCCTGTCCTTCCATCCTTGACTTGTTGGGGGAATCAATGTAATTCCCCCAACAAGCATTCATTATTTCTTATCATCAGCCTGAGACATTTACCTCCAGTGCCCACTGGTCTGAGACAAGTGATAAACTTTTTATGTGGAACTTTATCAAATGGGCAAACATTTCTGCAGCATTTGAGAACGAATTCTTCTGGAAGTCATTGTCCAGAGAATGGCTGAGATGGCAGACCCTTTGCCAATAATTCCTAGCTGGAGTGGATTCACACTGCGTTTCAGGTCCTTGCTCTGGGAGTTTATACCACTGCCTTGTTCTACCCCCGTGTCCCACCAGTATGGACCTTTGGAGGGAGGGGTTGGAGTTTTGGCAGATGGATGAGTTTCAGGAAGGTGGGCTCCAACTCACTGGACTCTAGGTCAGTGGGACATCTGATGACAACTATCAGCTCCTGAAGGCCAGAGACAGCAGCAAGTTTCACATGGATTCAGTCCCGAAGCTGCCAGTCAGGTTACTCTCAGTCTCTTCTCTAACCTCTTGTCTCCACAGAGCTGAAGGTGAAGGATCTGGTGGCACAGACCAGTCCCAGGGTCATGCTTGAGCTGGTTCCATTGTGGTTCATACACCCTTCACTGGTTGTTACTCAACAACAGAGCCTCATGATGTGCCACCTTGAGGAAGTTTGGAGATGAATATTTCATGTAGACAGACAAGATTTCACAAACATTCATCTACATTTCTGGTTGCCTTGGTGCTGGTTTCTCCTCTGCTGTAGCATCATTATTATTGTAAATTAAACCATCAGATTGCTTTCTTCTCTCACATATTTACCACTGACTCGATCACCTTGGTTTCTGCCAAGACCCAGTTCAGTTCCAGACCTCGGTACAGGATGTTCCAAAGATGGAGTGATACCAAGTGTGGCACCAAGGAATCCCAGAAACAATGTGCTCTGTGGGGAGCAACAAAGAATTGGAGCCAAGGCATTTAGGAATTTCATTCATACAGAGGACTGTAAAACATCTGGACTTCTCACTTCAAAAGGTGTGCAACTTTCAGGTCAATGGGAACCTCCAACCCTGACAGTGTTCCTGCTCAACACAGAAGAAGAACACTTAAAGTGTTTTGGAATGAACTCAGCCCGAATGTGATCTGTGGTGTCCATGGAACAAGTGCTCAATGCTGCTCAGGTAACTCACAGCCTAAAGCTTCACCATACATCATCGGCTTACTCACAGTAAGACATGGCTTACCACATGGATGGAATTAAGTCTTTGTAAACTGTTCTACATGATTCCATTTCTAAGGCTGTCTTTTATCGATTGATGATAAAACCTGTTTAATAACTGCACAATGAAAACCCAAAGTATTCAACAATTTTCTCAAAGTCGGCAGGAAATAGCGTGAGACTTTTGCCTCCTCTTCAATTGCCAGCTATTTTCCTGGAGTATTAGACTGCAAGGAGATTGAATCAGAAACCTTGTGGTTTGTACCTGATGGATTATTGTTTAATTAAAAGCCCTTCAAATGGATTTAGATCAGATCTAATGTTGAGTTTCAGTTCAATTAGATTTCAGTCTGAATTTAACCTCATATTCAACCTACTTCTCAGGTGATTCCGTTCAAAGTAACCCATGGAGTAGTACAAACGGATTAGGGGAGGTGATAAAGAGCCCGGTTCACAGCCCCTGGGTCTGTAGGTAATATCTGATGTCAAACCTTTATGCAGGATGATGTAAAACACAGTGGAAACTTTATTATCTATTCTGTTCTTACACACGTCTCATTATAACAGTCGACTCAGCAGAAGTCTTGATATTCTTAGGATACAGTTTTCAAAAAAACAACAGACCTTTTGCAAAAAGCAACTAAGGCACTTGCTTCATAAGGATACAGTTTCAATTCCTGGAGTGTGCTGAATTACCTGATTTCAGGTGTTAGTGGGGTTATTGCATTTGACCTTTGACCTTGAACTTAAGGAAGTAAAGGTGAGAGGGGATTTAAAGAGCAGTGATACTCCACCCTTGCCGACGTCCAGTTACTCGTTCAGGTTTGCCAGCAGGTGGCTCTCAAGATTCAGGAAGTGGATCGCGTTTTCCAGAGCTTACGATAAAATAAGATAATATTGCTTTATTCGTCACATGTACATCGAAACACACAGTGAAATGCATCTTTTGCGTAGAGTGTTCTGGGGGCAGCCCGCAAGTGTCACCACACTTCCGGCACCAACATAGCACGCCCACAACTTCCTAACCTGTACATCTTTGGAATGTGGAGGAAACCCACGCAGACACGTGGAGAACATACAAACTCCTTACAGACAGCGGCAGGGATTGAACCTGGGCTGTCTGTAAGGTGTTTGTACATT
Source organism: Pristis pectinata (assembly GCF_009764475.1). Taxonomy (NCBI): domain Eukaryota; kingdom Metazoa; phylum Chordata; class Chondrichthyes; order Rhinopristiformes; family Pristidae; genus Pristis; species Pristis pectinata. The sequence goes on from NC_067434.1 coordinate 26,265,087, forward strand.
CTCCCCAGGTCTCCACTTACCGTTATTGTTGGAAAGCAGGGGCAGGTTTATTAAGACTATTGTTAAGTGTAAGGTCCATATTCTACAGGAGCCTTAATGTATGGGTGCTAACAGGAGTCCACCAGGAGAGACTCACTACTTGGACCTCCCTCACAGAGACCGTACACCTTCTGCCGTTCCTTTCTCCATCGTCTTCATCCCTCTGCGTCAATACCATTGCAAGGTCTGGTGGAAACCTGGCATTGGATCATGCCAAGGAAAGGTCAAAGTTCGGGGACATTATTTGGTTTCAATGACCTCCGTCTTTTCCTTGGTCTGGTGTTAGACTGTTTGTGTCCACCCTCAGACCCAAATAAACCCTTCTGCACAGAAGCACATGTCCTCCTCTGGAGCCCAAAGTTCTGCTCATGAAGCTTCCCAAATGTCTCTTCAGGTATCCTGAGGTTTTCCTTCTCCATGGCAGTGGTGATCACAACATCACCTTGGTTACATGGGGATTGTTGGTCTCCCTGCAACATCATGGCCTGAAGTATTTTCTCTGATGACTTGGTAAAGTAAAGCAGCTTGGAAAATGAATAATGTTCCTTATGGGAGTGATTGTCAGGCGGTGTCGAGTTACTCTATCCATGTTTAATGGAGCAAAAGTTACAGGTCCACCTTGGTAAAAGACCTTTTTCCTGCCAATTCAGACACAGGTCCTGTGATGCAGCCGATGGGTGTTGTTCACCATCCAGAGCTCGGCCAAGGTTTACCTCTACTGACCTGTTCAGGACAGTGGATGGAGCTAAGATACAGATCAGTCATGGATGAGAACAGGCTTGAGGGGCTGAATGGCCTCTGTCTGCTCCCATATTCATGAAGGACATTGTCGGAGCTGTGAGCTCTGGGTTCTGATGGACTTCATCAGCTGGTCAGATAACTGGTGCATTGGATCTGATTTTTCAGGATTCCCAAGACTCAGGGAAGGTTCTATTAGATCAGAAAATAGCAAATGTAAACCCTTTACTTAAAGAGGAGACAGAAGATAGGAATCCACAGGCCAGTGAGCTTAAACTGTGAAGTATCTATGAACCGCTGCCTCAAAAATGTTCAAAGACACTACATCTGCTGCCCTGCACGGAAGGAAATTCCAAACATTATCTCTGCCTTGGATGACTCAGTATTTTTAGTTCTAGATTCTCCCACAAGAGGAAACTTCCTCTCACACCCACCCTGTTGATATCCTTGTGTGTTTCAGTCATTCTCTCTCACCTTTCCAGACCGCAGGCAGTCCAACCTCTCCTCATGAGCCAACCAGCCTCCCCAGGTCTGGTGGTCCGGCACCCTCTCCCAACTGCTTCGGCCCACTACATCCTGGAGCCCAGCGATGGATTTATTTAAGGCTGGTAACTCTGGTCGCACTGCTCCTCAAAACACAGTGAAAGCAGATCTCAATATGTTACAATGCCAAGGTCAACAGGCTCTTCACAGGGGGGTGAAAGGTTGTTGAGGGTGGGCGAGGTTACAATGAGATCAGCCAATCATCTTACTAAATGGTGGGGCAGATTCAAGAGGCCGAGTGGCCTGTTCCTGCTCCCAATTGGTGTGTGACTGGCTGAGCTCTTAGCACGGTGTCCGGCACAGATACACAGTGAGGGGGCAGTTCGCCCATCAGTCACGAATGCTGCTTCCCCGCTGGCCTCTGCTGCCCTGGCGCCGGAGGGAGGGAGAGAGGGAGGTGGAGAGGGACGGAGGGAGGGGGAGGTAGTGAGTGGATGGCCCAGCTCTGACTGGGACCTGCAGAGCCCAGGAGCGCTGTGAGCCAAGGCTCCACACTTGAGTGTACCAGTGACCCAGTACCTCAGTGTACCAGTGACCCAGTACCAGAAAGACCACTGACCCAGTACCAGAGATACCACTGACTCAGTACCTCAGTGTACCAGTGACCCAGTATCACAGAGACCAGTGACCCAATATCTCAGAGACCACTGATCCAGTACCCCAGTGTACCACTGACCCAGTACCCCAGTGTACCAGTGACCCAGTATCTCTGTGTACCAGTGGCTCAGTGACCCAGTACCACGGGCTGCCGAGGGCACCACCAGCGCCTTGCCGCACACCTTGCTGTGAGAGACCCGGCCCTGAGGAGGAGCGGGAGCGCACACACTCGGCCGAGCCCGGAGACAGGAATGCGGCGGCTGCTCCGATCTGCATATCACTGAGAGCGCCCATTGTTGGGGGACTTTGAGCAGAGCCACTGAACACATTCCATGCAAAGCTCTGAAAGAGGCTTTGATTGGGAACTGCTTCGGCAGCGGAGGGTTCACCTGCCGGGACAAGTCTAAAGGCTTTCAGCGGCGAGCAGCTGTAGTGCTGGGCACCTAGCGGGAGGCCGAATCGGAATGAGGGCTTGTTGAATATGGGGCCACTTGGTTACAGAAGGCATGCGCCAAGCTTGCGAGGGGGAGAGGAGAGAGGGGGACGTGTATTTGGAAGCGGACCGAGGGGCCGGCGCGGCCCGGGCTGGGGTGGAAGCTGTCCCGGTGCCCGGTGTCCAGGCCGGGCCGGGGACGGGGAGCCGGCAGCGGGGCGCGGGAGCTCGGTGAATGGGGAAGCGGGAGGCCGCCGCTCCCTCGCTGCGCCCGTTCCCCGGTCAGTAGCGGGCCCGGCTCCCACATTGGCCGGGCGGGGAGCTACGGCTGGACACCGGCCCGCGCCGGGCACACAAAGGCAAATCAATTTAAGTATCTCACAGCAGCTAATTTATGACGCCCTCAAAGCAACTTTCACAGCGAGGGAAGTGCAATTGCATTTTCCGCCTCATTAAACAGCCGCACAACAAAGGCGTTCAAACCGTGCCCGAGCTCCGCGACGCAGCTCAATAACCCGAGCCCGACTTACCCACGTACATCCCTCAAATCCCACTGCTTCTCAGCGCTGAGCAGCTCATTGTCAAAGGAAAATTTAATGCTTGTTTATTCAGGATCCCCTTTAACTTTCCTCCCACTGATTGTTCCCGCGGATGGGAAGTTGGACAAACTGTAATCTGGGGACAATCGGACCCACGTATTTGTTCTGATCTCTCTCCCCGACAATCAAAGTCAACCCATAATCACATAAACATCTGTCACAGTGGTAAAGCAGAAAGGGTTTTATGACCCTTCCTCAGACTCCTACAGTCTAATTATAACATTAGGGGCAGCGACTCGCTCCTCGGGCGCTTTCATTCACAGAGGTGACGGACTACTGTGCGGTGCACACTGTGGACAAGGGGCCCACGATATGAGCAAGCAGTCGGAATCTTCTGGAAATTGGACAGTTTACAAAATATAAAAACAATTACCTTTTCTTGTCAAGGGTTCTTCTCAATAAAACCCCATCAACACGTATTGTTTTTGTGGGGGTTCTAACCAAGTGAAGGAGGGTCAGAATAAACGGAACTGGTCATTAAATATTTGTTCAAGAAACGCGCGGCCTCTGATGTCTGAGGAGAGTCTGCGGCGACTCGCACCCTGACCCACACTCCCCACCCCAGCCGGGACACAAGGGGGGGTCAAACACCGCCACTGGAACCGCTGCCCTTGGGCTGTGCGCTGCAGCCGGCGGGGGGCAACGGCAATTTCGCATCAAACCGTCAAGGCGGCTGCAAGATTTCTCGACAGTGGCGAGTGGTTTTACTGAAACTGGCATCAGTTGGCGAAAAGTGAAAGGATGTGGCGGCCGTTACCTGGGAACCTTTCCGCGTCTCACCGCCAACTATTGCCCCTGAGCCAACACCGGTCAGGGGGTCGGGTGCGGGGGGACAAAGCTGCTGAAGGTGTGTCGGGTACAACCCGGTGTCCCCTCCGGTGGGGACTACCCTCTCTTCCCATCCGGTGGGATATGCTGGAATTCGGGCTCTCTGTGTCCCTCTCCTGGCCGAAGGAGACCCCCCACCTCCGGGACACAACAGGAGCAGGAGGAGGCCACTCGGCCCCTCAAACCCGCCCCGCCTTTCCATACGACCGCGGCTGATCTGTGCCGGCCTCAACTCCTCTGCCATTCCTCATATTTACCCACCTCCACCTCAGATACTTGCAGTGATGCAGCTTCCGCCGCCCGCCCACCCTCCCACCCACCCGCCCGCCCGGGCAGAGAATTCCAGAGAATCACCTCCCTCCGCCAGGAGAAATGTCGATGTAGCTCAGTTTTAAATGACCGGCCCATGTAGTTATGTCCCCTTGTTCCAGACTTTCCCGCAGGTGGAAACATCTCTCCTGTCAAGTCTCCTTAGCGTCTTACGGTCACGCCTCATTCTTCTGAACTCCAAGGACCACAGACCCAAACTGTCCACCCTCTCTGATAGGACAACCCCCCATGTCAGGAGTGTCCCTGGTGACTCTCCTTCAGACTGCCTCCAGTGTCGCTGTGTGGACCAAAACCGTGCACAGTATTCCCGGTGTGACCTCACCAACACCCTGTGCAGTTACAACAAACCCTCCCTATTTTAAAACTCCAACCCCTTTGGATTGAAGGTCAAACTGCTGTTTTCCTTTTTGTTGGACCTGCCGCTAACATCTTGTTGTTGAAGCACAAGAACACCAGGATCCCTCTGGACTTCACTCACTTGCAGTCTCTCCCCACTCAGGGAACAATCTGCCTTTTGATTCCCCTGATTGAAGTGAATGACCTCACACCTCCCCACATAAGCTCCGTTCACCAGTCTTTTGCCCACTCACAACCTATCTACATGCCACTGCAGATTCACAGTGTCCTCATCACAACGTGCCCCTCCACCTGCTTTTGTATCATCGGCAAAGCTGTAAACCTTGCACACTGCTCCTTCTTCCACTTAAACATGTAAACAGTGAACAACTGTGGGCCAAGAGCTGATCCCTGGGATACTCCTCTAGTTACCTCCCTCCAGTCTGAAAAGAACCCATTTATCCCAACTCTCTGTTTTCTATGAGACAGCCAGTTCTCAACCCATGTTAATGCACTTCCTCCAATACCATGCACCAGCCTCCAATGTGGCACCTTGTCAAATGCCTTCTGGAAATCTAAATACATTCCATCTACAGGATCCCCTCTATCAACCCTCCCTGTTACGTCCTCAAAGAATTCAAGCAAATTTCTCAGACATCATTACCTTTCATAAAGCCATGTTGATTGGGTTAAATTATATTCAGCTTTCCTAAATGCTTAGTTATTTCCTCTTTGATTATTCACTCCAGCATCTTGCCAATAATTGGTGTTAAACTAACTGGCCCATAGTTCCCCGCCTTCTGCCTTTCTCCTTGTTTGAATGAGGGAGTCACATTGGCTGTTTTCCAATCTCCTGATACCCTCCAAGAGTTTAGCGAGTTATTAATAGTTTTGAGCAATGGGTCCAACATCTCTGCAGCCATTTCCTTTCAACCCTAGTGTACAGTCCATTGTGTTTAGGTGACTTGTCTGCTTTTAGCCCCCTGAGTTTCTCCAATACTTTATCCCTTGTCATTGGGATTTTTGTAAGTTCTACAATGTTATTTGAAATTAGCCCATCTGATATCTTGGGGCTATTAGCAATGCCTTCCATGGCAAAGACTGATGCAAAAAATTATTCAACATATCTGCCATTTCTTTATTTGCCATCAGTAGTCCACCAGCCTCCTCCTCATTCCTGTTTGTATATCTATGGAAATGTTTACTGTTTGTCTATATATTACATTCAAGTTTTCTCTCAACATTCATCTTCTCCCTTGTTTTCATACTTCTGCTGCTGGATCCTGAAAACATCCCAGTCCTCTGGTCTGCCACCAGCCCTTGCCACTCTGTATACCCTTGCCCTCCTTTGTTAACCATGGATTGTGTCTCTTTCTCATGGAATCCCTCTTTATGATTGGGATGAACTCTTGCTGAGTGTTGTAGACTAGCTGCTTCTGCCATTGTCCTTCTACTGACCCATCTCTTAACTCATTTACCCAGACTGCCTTCGATAGCTCCTCCCTCACACCATGATAATTGTCCTTATTTAAACTGAAGACACCTATAGGGTTTATCCTCAAATTGCATTTGGAATTCTATCATATTGTGCTCACTACCCCCAGAGGATCTGTAATCACAAGATCCCTAATTAATCCTTCCTCATTACACAAGATCAAACTTAAACTAGCCCGTTCCCGGGTAGACTCCACAACATACTGCACTAAAGAGCAATCCCTGTCATGTTCCACCAATTCTTCCTCCATGCCCTGCCAGTTTGGTTCATCCAATCAATTTGTAGATTAAAATCTTCCAGGATAATGCACTTCCCTTTAAACAAGCCCCTTGATATTTCTCCATTTATGCTCAGACCTACTGAGAGGTCACATTTGGGGAGTTTACAGACCACTCCCACCCACGTCTTCTTTCCCCTGCTGTTCCTGACTTCAGCCCAAACCAATCCCACATCACTATCCACTGCCTTTCTATCATGACTCAGCACTGTGCTGATACCTTCCTTGATTAACAACAACAACCCACCTCCTTTTCCCTTTGGCCTGTTCTTCAGGAACCTGGAGTTCTGAGCACCCAGTACTCGTCACCCTGCCACCACCTTTCTGTAAAACCTATTACATAATACTCATGTATTGTTATCAGTGTTTTCAACTCATCTATCTCGTTGCAAATGCTATGTGAATTCAAATAAAGAACATTGAGCTTTGATTTCTTACAGTGATTTACAGCTCTGGATTTGCTCTGTTTTGAATTTCTTCATTTCCATCTGCCCTATCACACTGTAACTGTCCGCCCCCTCACCATCCTGTGCCAATGCTCTTTCATCTCCTCCTGACTTATTGAAACTTCCTGCCCAATCCACGTTAGTTTAAAGCCCTCTCTACAACCCTGGCTCTGCGACACACCGGGACACTGGTGCCAGCACAATTTGGCTAATGTTCTATTCCTTCCACTGGAACTTAACGCACTGCCTTCATGTTGTGCGTTTTTCAGCAACACTCTAATATTCCACCAGTAAGGTGCAACATTTCTCTCCACACACACCACCCAGCGTTTGGGCTGTATGTCTGGGGGCTCTCTCTCTGCTTCATCCAATTAATGGAGGTCCTACCTCCTCCATGTTCTCTAGATGTCGATGGTCTCTTCTCTGTTCTGACCAGTAGTGGTCCTTGTCTGAGCCTCTTCTGGTGTGTGTGCTGCAGCCATGCTCTGCAGTCCAGAGGGTTCACGTGTTTCTTTAGGACGAGCAATGGTAAAGCTGGAATGTTGGATCAAATCATTGTCAGTGCCCGTTGCCAACAGATGTGACTCAATAAGCCCAGTGTTAGTGGAGAGCAGAGGTTTCTCTCTCAGAATGTACACAGCAAAGATACTAACTGGCACAAGTATCATTTAAGGTCAAACTGATCTACAGATTTTGGTCATGTGAACAATTTGATCTCCATCAATCTGTCACTTAAATGTTATAATTAACCTGGCTTTCCCGGAGTCTGGCTGTGACTGCTCATCACGTGGGCCACACCACGATGGCGATCCTCTCCTTGTTGGTTCACTTCCAACTTTGCAATAACAGAACACACATTTCTGAATGACTTCTGTCCAGCAATAAAATCACCTCACAGTGCATCAGTGTCACCTCACGATGCATCAGTGTCACCAGAGGTGGGGGCTGCGTATCTGGGCTTTATGTCATTAACATCTGTGTCACCTGGCTACATTTAGCACAGAAGATTTGGGGGTTTAAGTTACGCCCAGAATTGCTCTCCTTCAGGTTTCTGACACTCCCTTATGCTCATGGTTTAACCTACCCCTAACAATATCAGCCACACCTGCAGGGTGGGATTCTGCTGGCGAGGGAAAACTCAGCACTCATTTACACAGGCTCCAGTTGGCACAGGTAGTGTTTCCCGATCCAAGGATATTGTATTTACCAATAAATTGTTCAGCAATGAAACCATAAAAGCATTCAGCATATTTTGTCATTTTCAGTGTTTTGATTACGTCAAGGGTTTGTGTTTTCTGATACACCACTTTGCAGCTGCTTTAGTAAAACTGCCACCAAGTTACCAAACTTAAACAAGAAAAGCAGAACATTGCCTTCTGTTGAAGGGGGAGGTTGTAGATGGGTGGAAGGTGTCATCAGGAGAATGGAATTGAGCGGACACTGAAACCAAAGCCACCCTGCTTCATTTCAAGTGTGTTTTGGGTACAATTTCCCAACTGTGGAAACTCTACCCCAGGATGTCTTTCCTATGCCATAAAATTGCTAAGCTCTGAAAACCACCATTTCCCTGTGATGCATTTAAAATCACTTAGTAAAACTTTACGAATACTGAAAGGAAATGTCACCATTCCTATAAGGCTCAATTTCTGCAATTTAATTAACCAATTGCTGTTTTTGTGAACCTGATACAAACTCTCGGGTTACCTGTGTGCAGAATTTCACCACAGTTATGTTTGAGTGTAATGGGGGATCATTTCAGTCGGAAGAATGGAGCCAAGGCATCACGACATATCCTGGAAATTAAGAACAGGTTTGGGATTGCACTTTCCCAGTCAATAGGAGAAAACAAAATGAGAGAGAGAGCAGAGATGCATTCGCTTGAGAGATCCACTGATAAACTTGTCTTCTGTCAAGTATCAGCCGTCTCACTCAGAAGCTTTGCAGTTAAACTATCTTATATACAGCAAATATAACTGTATGTCTGGCTTCTCTACAGAATCCATCATTGAGGCATGGTAATGCACAACTTGTCTGTGGGAGGATCACATCAATGAGTTGGTGGGGAGTATTACACAGGAGGCCATGAATTGGACAGGAACTTTAGGAAAAGGCAGCAAGGAGCCCCTGGTGGATTGACTTTCCCAGTCTTTGTGTTTCCTTTATTCCACACATGTGCATTCTTGTAATAGCATTCATACTCCTTTTATCCCCTATTAGTTATCACTGTCAAATAATTATTTTCAGTACTTAGCTTTAGGTCTCAGCTCCAGCCCAGCCTCATCTAACACGATGTTTTCAGCATCAGAGGCAGATCAGAGAACTCCGAGACACCCTCGATCAAGTCAAAACAGCTTTCTCAGATTTTGGACTGATGTAGTGAGATCAAAGATGACTGTAATCTTTATAGGAAAGTAAAACCGTACTTAACTTAATCAGTGCTTTAGCTAACCTGATACAAACCGCAGGCAAGCTCAAAAGGCTAAATATGTATCATTGAAAGTCTGTCACACCCCAGTGTGTCATCCCCACAAAGTGTTTCACATGCTGCATCTCACACTTGGTTGGAATCTACTTTTAATTTAAATTCATTTTGAAAGGGTGTTAGTTAACTGACTCTGATCCCTCAAAATACTATGGACAGGATAGGAACCTACTGTCGACACAACAATGTACAGAAACTATCAATAAAGGATCAGCAAATCACTAGTATTGGAAACTCAACAACCCAGGCAGCATCTGTGCAGAGAAAAACAGAGATAATGACTCTTCATCAGAATTATTACGTCTTTGTCTGGAAGCTGGCCATTTCTCTCTCCATGGATGCTGCCTGCTCAGCATTCCCAGCTTTTCTGTTTTCCATTCAGTGTTCCAGTATCCACATGGGTGTGCTTTGGATGAGAACCATGAACACTGCATGAAGCAGAAGCCTACTTCACTGAATCTTCTGCTTTTAAAATCGCTTGTTAGTTAAAACTGTGGGTGACTAATTCATCCTCGCACTGAACTGTGCCTTACTTTTGGTCAGCATTTGTGCTCCACTTCCAACACTTTGTTCCATTGAAGTTGCTCACCCCTCATACCGAGTCATCCAACATGCAGACAGGCCCCTTGGTCCACTGTGTCTGGGTCAGACATCCTCTCCCTACTACACTAACCCACCTCCAGTACTTGGTCCATGGTTTTCTCTGCCATAATGTTTCAAGTGCTCATCTAGGTACTTACAAACACTGAGAGAAAATGTTCCCAGCCTCGAGCTTGGTGACCTCCAGTTTTATGTAGAGCAGCTTTGAGTGGATGGTGTCCATGGTCTACAAGCCGCTGCTGAGCACTTACCTTCTGGAGAGCAGCTGTCCAGCTCCACCCGGGAAGGAAAACATTGCTTAAGATTAAAAATGAGTGAGGTTTACCCAAGTGGCTCCATCAGAAACAAAACTGATATTGAGACTAGGAAGAAAAGTGGTTCCATCAGCACAATGCAAGTACCCGGCTGCCTACCTAGCACTGAGTGACGTGACTACTTGGAACAGTCTGTACACCAGATTGTCCCAGGAGGAGGGTAAATGGCTTCCATGGAGAAAATGTGGGAAGCTAGGACTGAAATTGGAAAACAAAGTCTTTTCATAACTTTGTCATCCTGATGTTGAAGTTACATCTTCTCCCTTTCAGTTTTAATGCTAATTTGTTCCCAACCTCATGTACTTAACATGTGTCTATGACCAAACCCATCTGTATGTGTGTGTGTGCCAAATAACTGGGATCTGCAGCACATGTGTGCAATTCCGGATGCACCAATTTACATATGAATCTTGAAACTTGGGCTCCACAGCTCACTGACTCGGAGCTTGAAGTATTATTAAATGTCACATTTCTGGAAAGACTCCCAAAGCAATTGGCATACAGACTAATTCTCTGAGCTCTATTATAGGAGAGACACAGCAAGTATGCCTGCAAGGAGTGATGTGTGGAGAAAGTCACTGGTACACGTGGACCAGGGAAAGCAAATAGAATGGATTAGGTCTCCCACTGGTCTCTCACTGGCTCACCCACTGGCTCACCCACTGGTCTCTCACTGGCTCTCCCACTCGTCTCCCACTGGTCTCTCACTGGCTCACCCACTGGTCTCCCACTGGCTCTCCCACTCATCTCTCACTGGTCTCCCACTGGCTTACCCACTGGTCTCCCACTGGCTCACACTGGCTCTCCCACTCATCTCCCACTGGCTCACCCACTGGTCTCTCACTGGTCTCCCACTGGATCACCCAGTAAACTTGTAATTGAACCATCCAGACAGACCAGGCCTGTTTCAGACTTAATCTTTTGTTCATTTGGTAAAGCTGATGACCCCAATCTTTGTGTCCTACAGACTGAAGATCTATCAGGTGAGGATCCTGCTGCAAATTAAAAGCTGTTTGAATTCACAGTAAATATTAAAATCATTCATTCCATTGTATCTATTCCAGTCCTAGCTCCTTCAATGCAACAATGGACTCTCAACCATTGTCCTTTCCAACTCCCAAATCTTTTTGTATCTTCATATTTATGTATTTATCATATTTTAATGAAACACTGATCTTTCAGTAGCCATCTGTAGAAAAGCATTGCAAGGAAAATGCATTACACTCATTTCCCCAACAACTCGCACATTGATTTCTTGGGCTGGAACACCAAGAATATTCACCTAGGTGAGGTCCACAAGATGCCAATGTACATTGGACTGTGCTCTACTGTACATGAGAAGAAGTGAAGTCTGTCTGTCTGTTGTCAAAGGAAGTTTAACTTAAAATACAGTTGGACAAAACTGAAATACGGCATTGTTATTGCGGTCCACACTCACTTTGTCCGTACAGAGGACCAGGAAATGTATTACATTTGCAACATTCTGGCCACATCTGTTGCCTTACTGCTAAGGTCCCTCCACACCTGTGAATTTCTTGTGTGAGCACCTGTTGTTTAACCTCAGTGGCTTCCATTGGGCATCCATTCCGCAGCCTCCACAGGTATACCCATGCCTTGCCTTCACAAAGGTGAATGCTCTTGGCATCATGCAGAATCTCGCCATTTGGCCCACTGTGTCTGTACTGGGCCTTGTGAAAGAACTCTCCAAGCAGACCCCCTTCCTGCCCTTTCCCCAGGAGACCTGCAATTCTTTAGCCCGGAGGTTCACACAGACTGTGTCATCAGATATTTAAGAGAAGGTGGAGACATTTTTGAAAGTTGGGAATTCAGGCTTTGGGCTGCTGGCACAGAAGAGGAGCTAAGGTCTGGGGCAGGTCACATTGATAGTGGGGCAGGTTTGAGGGGGCCAGTGGCCACTCCTGTTCATTTTTTCTTATGTTCTTGCATTTTCCCCTTTAATTAATTGTCCCATTTTCCTTTGATAGTTATTCTTGATTCTGTGTTCCCCAGCCAAGCAGGCAATGTTTACTGAAGTGTTGGTCATTGCTCTTTACACCTGCCCACGTTTTGTGTGTGAGCAACAATCCCTTTAACTCTGTTTTATCACCAACAGAAACCCGAAGAAATAAATAATGATGAAGTTATAATTATTCTGTGAGGCAAGGGAATCAAGAGAATGAACTGAAGGGCATGGATCAAGCTCTCAGGAAGCATTCCTGCCCACTCTGTGAGGGCTCCATTTATTTAGTCTCCCTCCTGCACAGGGGGAAATGCAGGAAAATGGCTCATCTGTCCTCATCAAAGGAAACCGATGAGCATCATTGCACTGGTTCCACCGAGTGCAAGCACATGGAACAATTTTGTATTCCCGATGCATCACTGTACACCTGTGCAGTCCGCTGGTCCTAGATTAACTCTGCAAGAGCGGCAATGAAAACAGAAGATGCTGCAGGTCAGGCAGCATCTGTGGACAGAGATAAGTTAATGTTTCAGGTCCAAGAGCCAGAATTGGGAAAGAGGGAAAACAATTTTTCAGCAGCAGGGAGGATGGGGGAAGGGTGGGTAGAACAAAGGGAACATCTCTGACAGAGCAAGACCAAATGGATTGAGGTGGAAGTTAAAGGCAGGTGTGTGTTGTTAACGGCAGGTTCAGGGGGTTGGGCTGAGCCAAAATCAGAGGCAGATGACAGGTAGAAATGACCAGTTGGAGGAATTCAGTATTGAGTCCAGACGGCTGCGCCGTGCAGAGACAGAAGATGAAAGATTGTTCCTCAAGCTTGTGTTGTGTCCCTGCAGTGTTCAGTGCATCGATTCACCCAGAGAATGGTGAGAGTGTCGAAGTAACCAGAGCAGTGGGGCAAGCATTGGGTTTCCTGGAGGAAAGGTTGGGGCAGTGTATGAAGTCGAAGCAAAGTTACAAAGTTCCATTGTAAAACGGGAGGAAGATCCTGGGCCAAGTGTCCAAATCCCACCTCATTGTATGGAATTGAACACCAACGGTAATACTTGCTTCCTTCTGTCTTGAGACAATGGTGTTATTTAAACACCAAAATAAAAATCTTTTCTGAGATTTAGCCTGTCATTGTCCACAAGCAGTGAAGAGGGTGCAGAGGAGACTCACCAGGCTGTTGCCTGGGATGGAGCGTTTCAGTTATGAGCAGAGACGGGAGAGGCTGGGTCTGTTCTCCCTGCGGCGGAGGAGGTTAAATGGGGCCATGATTGAGGTATATAAAACTATGAGGGGTATAGATAGGGGAGACTGCAGGAAACTTTTCCCCATATCAGAGGTAGATAAAACCGGAGGACACAGGGTTAGGGTGAGGAGGAAGAGATTCAGAGGGGATCTGAGGGGGACCTTCCTCACCCGGAGGGTGGTGAGTACCTGGAACACACTGCCTGACAGTGGTGGAAGCAGAGTCACTGACAGTGTTTCAGAAGTTTCTAGATGAACACTTGAATCCCTTGGGTATCAAAGGGTATGGGAGGTGGGATCAGTGAGGATGGGTGCTCACTGGTCGGCATGCGCGTAATGGGCCGAGTGGCCTGTTTCCATGCTGTACATCTCCATGACTCCATGACGAGGACATGTTAGTGTTTAATCAGCTGTGTGCTACAAAATAACTGGGTCATCTGTGGAAGAGGGCTTTCCCCGAAAGAATGTTTTGCAGAGATTTCCCAACGAATCTCACCCCCTGTGCAGAGTTTGAGCTTGTGTGTTGGAACATGCGGGAGAACGTCTCTCGGGCCTGGCTCAAGGGTGGTGTTCAATTCTCTGGTTCCAAAATAACTGCATATGAAGCAGGGAAGTGTGCAGGATACTCTGCATGGATGGCCTCGGTACATGTGGCAGTAATAATCCAACTCACCATTTTTTATAAACACATTCGGTGTACTTTGAAAATAATCCAATGATTTGTGTGTCTTTGAGAGACGTTGGTGCAGCCCCACAAGATATGAACTAATTTATATTCCAGTTCTCTACCTGTGACATTGGAGTTTTGGTGAGTTTAGAAATGTTGCGCACATACTTTGTACATTGGTAAACATGTGTACAGTACAGGGACTCGGCGGGTCGAGCAGCATCCGTGGGGGGAAGGGAAGTGTGGATGTTCGGGTGATGAGGACTCTGCAGGAATGAATCTGCTTGGCTTTCTCCTGGCTGAGGGATGGGTTGTGTGGGCCGGTGCAGGACATCAGACGGGCTGTTATCAGTGAATCATTGCAGACCCCGGGGCCCATTGTTGGGGCTTGGCTCCCGCCCTGGGAGGGAGCTGGTGATGAAATCCCGGGGGGAGACAGTCAGCACGGCCATTCGGCCCCTCCAGCCTGTCCTGTCATTCAACAAGATCACCGCTGATCTTCCTGCACCGTCCCCGCCCCCTCAATGCCCAGAAATGTGAACGGCTGGGACTGCGGATCATGGGATCCCGAGCAACACACAGAGCGCTGGGGGATCTCCGCGGGTCGGGCGGCGCCAGTGGAGGGAAAATGGGTGGGTGGGGAGTCAACCTTTCGGGTCGAGACCCGTGCCAGCTCTGTAGTAACAACGGTTCGGGTGAAGCCCAAACGTCCACCATCCCTCTGCCTCCACAGACGCTGCCCGACCCGCTGAATCCTCCAGCAGTTTATGAGTTGCTGCTCTGGGTAAATCAGTGACCGAACTTCCATAGCGTCGGGCCAGAGAACGCCAAGGGTTCCCCGCCCTCCGACTGGAGGAACGTCTGCCTCCTCAGTCCTTCCAGGACCGATCCCCCACCCGACACCCGTCGGCCGGAGAACCATCCGGGAGGAAGCGCTCCCTCTCCCGGACCGGCACTTCCCGCCCCGCATGGTTCGGCCAAGATCTGTCCGCTGACGAATGATTCACACTTAACCCGCGACCTCCGCTGTGTCCCGGGACAGGCAGAGAATCCGAGGGACTGAACGCTTAGTAACTCCCTGCCCGGCCACCCAACGGGATGGAAACATCCCGGAGTCACGGGCCGCCCGGGGTCGCCTGTCGGGGACACCGACGGGTCTGGGGGTTCACACCCAAGGCACCCGGAGCTTTGGAGTGCAGCTTTGTCCGGGGAGAACGTGTCCTTCACCTGGGTGTGGACATTGTCTCAGAGTCCCGGCAGTGTGAACCAGTGCGCTGAACCGAATCTCCTCGGAACAGTACCGCCTGTGTTAGACAACAGCATCACTCAGCCAATGTTCACTCGCAACTTGCGCGAGTTACGCTGGAGTAGAGTGGCCAATGGACGCTGCGTGCAATTTCCAGCGTTAAAATATAACGGTGGCTGGAGAGGGGGTGAGGGACGTGGGCGGAACTGTTGGGAGTTCCCGTGCGCACCGTCCCCTTCCCGGTGAGCGAACCAGGGCGGCGCCGGAACCGCAGCCCAACGAAGTTCATCTCCGCTGGCTTCAGCCTCACTTCCCGTCGGGAGTTAAAGCTTGTCTTCAACCTTGCCGCCTGCAGCTGATGGCAATATCATTACTCACTGCCTGGTTCCACTTAAAATTAACAGTATCTGAAAGACCAAAAATTAGGCTGAACTGCATTAATTACCGAAAACATATGTCAAACTCCAAGCGCCGCGCCCGCTCCCAACCTCCGTCCGGCCCGCACTCGGTAGCAACACACCAAATACTTCTTGTATAAAAAATATTAAGGGCTGGTCACAGGAAGGTGAAATAAAGTTGTGGGGTCGCTTCGGTGTGAAAGTTTCCGATTCCTTCGGTCGCTGTCGAATGCCGGTGGGTTTGGGAGACATTTCCCTGCTCCCGGGGAATCGCGTTCATTCAACCGTTTCTGGAGGAACGCGGCTGCAAACACAGTTTGAACATCCCCGCCTTTCTTTTACATCTTGATATCAGATAATATTAATTAAACGTTTTATTCGGTCATGTTCAGAACGGCCGGGACAGCGGTAGAACAGTCGGCAGCAGCTGAGGGCGGAGATCACGTCGATGCATTTTGTCACTTTTTGAAAATTTAGAGTTTCCCTGAAAATCGGGAAATGTTCGTTCTGATGCGGACTTGGATTTGTTCAAGTTTATCGTGAAACGGGAGTGAGCGTTTGACTGTGCCAGCTCGTGTGTGGTTTAAGGCGGCATTTACTGAACAAATGACATCGCTTCTCTCTCGGAAGATTCCGTTCCCGGTGCCCCGGGGATAGTGTGCTGCCTCTCTCGCCTTCCTCTCAAAATGTTTTGTTTACAGCTAATTACATTTCTCCCTCCAAATTCTTGGCCGGAATTCGTCGGTCTGAGCCCGTGCTGGCACTGCACCGGACGAAGGCTTGGATCACAGGCCCAGCTCCTTGGCACTTCTGAAGTTTAATGACTTAATTAATTCGATCAGTTGCAAAATGAATCGAAGAAATTCAAAACATAAGATCACATTGTCATGTCCTTGTAAATTAGTAACCGAAACAAACATTCTGAAACAACAGCCTATTTAGTCGAGTTTAATGCAACTAATGTCCAGTCAGAAAAAGTTGATTCGGAATGCAATTTGTCCCCATTTGATGGTAAAACACGCAATAACCGTTTCTCCACAACCACTCACGGCCAGGTCTGTGCACAAGGTCCCCGTGTGTCCCTGTCTTATGTACAGAGCAGAGTGCCCGGTGCTAACTCTACACAACCGACGGCTAACTACCGTCACACAGAGAGACGCCTTCCCTTTAATCGATGCATATGGCAGCAACTAAAACCGTGAAGTACATTTATTGTAAAGTGAGAAATAGTTAGGGCCCAATTCGTTTAACACACATTGGCGAGAGGGCCAAATTATCCACCGATAAAAAAAATGTAGTTTATTTGAGATCTGCGGCAGTTATGTGTGTGGGACGGATCTGCAATATTTTAAGAGTCGATCCACGTTCGACAAGCCCCAAAGCAGTCTGAAATTCTCTGTCAGAGGACGAAGGCAAAATAAATTCTGTGATTTTCAACAAATAAATGGTTTATGGAAATTTTAAGGCGCCTTTTCTCCCCGCAAACGCAGGAGCAGTAACATCACTAACGAACAATTTCAAAGCGGTGGATAAGGAGGAAGATTTTAACGGTCTGCGGCGGAAAGCCAGTCGGGATAAAGTCGGGGAAAGGCGGGGAGCTGCCGACCAACGGTGGGAACACTTTGCAAAATAAGGAAGTGTCCTGTTTGAAGATGAGTAATTATCTGAGATCTCGAATTACTGTGTTTGGTTTTAATTCCGTTTGCGCGTCATCCTAACGTTATGATGTTAATTTATTGTGACATTTTTATTTCCCCTTGAAGGCATTTTATTACTCCAGAAACCGCCTTTACTCCTGACACTTACGGCCGTTTACAATAAAAAGGATCCATCAGCCAGCAAACTTGCTTTGAAGGTTCTGAAATGTCAGGTTAGTTGAGTTAGTTTGACCAGAATCAGTTCAGCATGTCTGGATGTGAATAGCGAGCGGCCGGCGAAGTCGCAGCAAATTCGCTGCCTCTCGGGTTACCCAAAAACACACACTTAGTCTCCAAAACCAAAACAGAAGCGGTGAAACAAAAAAAAACTAAAGATAGTTTTCACAACGGTTTCCCGGACCAGGTATTATGTGGGGAGATGTGTGGGCGCCGAGCAAAACATGGGCTCCAGTTTCACCGATTTGGTTTGAAAATTTGCAGATAACTGTTAATGGATTTACTGATTGTACAAAGCAAGTCTTTCAGTTTGTGGTCAAACGAAATGGACACGATTCGCTTCTACTCCAGTAGAAAAAAATATAACTGGTGTTAAATGTTGCAAAATAACAGGCCAGCGTTTGGATAGTTGGAAGTGTTGTAAGGAACTGTCATAATGCAGTGGACATCGCCGTGACCCACCGAAATTTAACTTGCTCTGGCAGTTTTGAATTATCGAAGGGAAATGTTTCAAAATTTAGCGAGTTCTCGCCCTTTCATTTTTGGAAATCACAGATTGACTTGGATTGCCCAGATTTCTCTGTCAGACCCGAGAGCGCCAGAGCTGAGCCGTACATCTCCTGTAAACTGACCCAGGTTTAGTGCAGGCTGTGGGAATAATCCCCACATTTCAGAGTATGCACCAACACGCCCTTTAGATGAAGAGGGTGAGACTGAAGAGGTGATTTGCAAACTCCACGCTCTCCCCACCGACACGGGGGGAGGGGTGGGGGAGAAGGGGCCTTTGTCCGTGACCTACTGTGTCGCGGGTACCCTCTCCCCTGCATGGATCAACGCCATGTCCTCTCCCACTCACCGCTCCCAGTGTCACTCAGGAAAAGTTCCCCAAAGGTTAATAACTATTAGACCGATCGTCTAATTAACGTTAACACCAGACAACAGTTAATGCAGAACCACACTGTGACCACACTGTAGCAGTGGAGTAAGATCAGAGTTCATTGGTTTGTTTAATTCTTCTACAATTCTTACACGGGGAAGACGCGGCCAGAGCTTGTTGCGAACTATAAACATTCGCCAATGGCCCTCTGTGAAAGATTCCGGTGAAGTGTCGCAGTGTCGGTCAGAGCTCGGGAATAAAGGTTCCAATGTTGTGGGGCCTTCAGAGTGACTCCCGAGCCTGAGACTGGCGCAGCGTGTCGTGGTGTGAGGGCCCCGTGAGAGGTGCAGGGGGTTGTAGAACACCCGCCTCTCCGGTAACGGCAGCCGGGAATTCGGGGAACCTTGTCCAGTAATGTGTAACGAGACGTTAACGGTGTCACCAATGTGAACATTGATGGCGTATCTCCGGGTTTTACAGCCTCGCCGAACCCCCAGGCCGCCGGCGGCCTGTGATTCTGAACTGTACAATGAGGGAACCCGAATGAAAGGCACATTTGAGGCGTTCTGCAGATCAAAAAGGCATCTCGTCGGATCCGTAATCACAGTGTCCAAGGAAAACCGAGCTGGAAATTAAACTCGAAGAGGTATTTCCGTACAGAAAGTGTCTGATATATAAATGATGATGTGTGCGGTACAGGAAGCGCTTTAAAATCATACTTTGAGTTGGGAGAATATGTCTCCAGTCACGGGGTGAGAGTGATCGGAGAAAGACGTTTAGGAGACATTGAAATTTTAAGGACAATTGGTTGAGTTGAGTTAACTGTTGCCTGTTCTCCCTGAGGTAGCTTCACTGATTGATCTAACCGCAGCCGGCGCCTTCCATAACATAACTCGTCTGCCTATTAAATGCCTTGACTTATCTTGAAGAATTGCATTGGCTTTTAGCTCGGCCCGGAGGAGGGGTGGTGGGGGGAGAGGGGGGGAGGGGGTTGGGGAGAGGCGAACTCTCTCCAAGTGAAAAGGTGGTCTGCATGGAGGAATGCAGAAATGTACAGTGGGGTTCTCATACTGAAGGAGTTTTAAATCTCTGCTTTCAATAAGAGTCTGTAATGGGAACGGGACCTTGCGAAAGGCTCCCTTACAGCTTAATTGCGTTGCAATTGCGCTTGTGGCTGTGTTCGTACGAGATTACAGCCCCCGAGCTATCAATAAACGTGCCCAGCAAGGAATCTATGATTAACTGCTCAATGCTTTCAAAATGATTATTGTTCCTTTTTAGACCCGAGAAACCAATCGGGGCCGTCCGTTCGTCGTCAGAACCCCGAGCGGGACAGCTGATTGGAGGCGGCTCAGATGACAGAAAGGATCCAAGAACTTTAAAGCGAGCGACTGGGCTCCAAGTTAGGAAAAGTTCGACAGCGAGTTTGGCATCTTGAGATTGAGTTGATTGACTGGCGCTCCCATGTCAGCGGGGCCGGACTGAGGGCAGCGCCGCGCTCCTTTCCAGAGGTGTATGGCCCCTTCCTTCCGGAGGATGAATTCTCTGCCAGGACCCCTCACCCAGGACACTGACGAGCGGGAGAAGGGTTGGGAAACGCCGGGAAAGGGGCGAGACTGTGGCGACGGGGCCTCCATCGACTCGAAGGGATGTAAGATCTCCAGCCTGCCGTTCAGCGTCGAGTCTCTCATCTCAGATCGGAAGACCCCCAGGACTCCGGCCGGCCCCCCCGAGCCCCCCGCCCCGTCTGTGGCCTCCAAAGAGCAGTCGTGCTCCCGGACTGAGTGCTCAGGTAAAAGCCACTCGGCGGAGAACCCCTCCTCGCACGAATCGGAAAGTGCCAACGAGAAGGAGGTGTCGGCGTGGGTTCCGAACGCCGCCTATTCCGCGCCGGCAAGTGAGTGCTGGGAAGTGCGGCTCTCCCGATGGGGTGGGAGCAGAGGGAGGGGGAGAGACTCCGGGCCGGGGAGACGGACTTCCCATCGCTGCTCGGTGTTCCGCCCGCTGGGTCGGTCGGTGCGCGGCTCCGCTCCGCGCCCCGGGCTCGGGGGACGGGGGCCGCTCGGAGGGTCAGCCGGGAGATACCCCATGTCCCGGATCCGGCCCCACCCGGTCTAAACTCGACGCCGCTTTCCCCTTAAGTTACAACTAAAAGCAGCGTTGAAAAGAGTGCGCGGTTCGGCCGCAGAGCGCGAAAGTACACACAGCTTGGGCTGCACAGGTTGCAAGTTTAGTGAGGATCAGATTCAGGCGAGTTCCTTCTCACACACCCCGAGGTCCATGAAATTCCCCGCTGGCGTGAAGCCCGCAGAGTAAACAGTGTACGTGGTAATAACTAATCCAACAGTAAACACAGCGAGCAGCGCGGTGGCTGTGGGTCAGTAACCAGCGCGGAGACAAGTAAATCTCCGCCGGAGAGCAAGAACTTCCAGCGAGCCCTTTTTATTCGTTCCTTTGGTGGCCCAGGTCGAGGTAGTCAGACGGCGGCGGGACAAGTGTTCGGGAGGGGCTCCCGGTATGTGGGTCAGTCGGTGGGGGAAGGCGCCGTGTGACGCGAGGAACAGAGTCCCGGAGCTGTCCCGTGAGGAGTCGCCCAGTTTATCTGTGGAGTGTCCATCCCCCCGTGTGAACGACCGGTACGGGGAAACCTCGGACAGGGTTTAGTCGTGAAACTCGCCACTGGGATCCGTCAGAACGCCGCTTTCCTCCTGGGCCGTCGTTCGAACCACCCCCGGGGCCGCGGTCTTTAAACGCGGGTCTTTGGAGAGTTCTGTTGTAGTTTCTGATGCAATGATTTCTTTATTGGGTGTTGACAAAGCGCTGAGAGCGGGAGGTCACGGCTTGCCTTTAATTACAGGACACTCGAGCCCGGCTCCGTGCGCCCTGCGAAAACACAAGAACAACAGGAAGCCGCGGACCCCGTTCACCACGGCGCAACTGTTAGCGCTGGAGCGCAAGTTCCGCCAGAAACAGTACCTGTCGATCGCGGAGAGAGCCGAGTTCTCCAGCTCCCTCAACCTGACCGAGACGCAGGTCAAGATCTGGTTCCAGAACCGTAGGGCGAAAGCGAAGAGACTTCAGGAAGCCGAGCTGGAGAAACTCAAACTGTCCGCCAAACCGCTTCTGCCTTCCTTCGGACTGCCCTTTCCCCTGGGCTCCCAGCTCAGCGCCCCTTCACTCTACGGACCGTCCAACGCCTTCCAGCGGCCGGGGCTGCCCATTCCCGGGATCTTCACCGCCCCCGTCACCTACGGAATGTATTATTTATCGTGAAGTCCGCTGCTGGACACGGACGCGCCGCCCTCCGCCCTCGGCCGGGCTCCGGGGAATTTCCCCGCTCACCGGACCATCGATCCCGTGGAGGTGGCGCCCGGATCGGCCAAACTGCCCGGAACATTCCGCCGGTAGTTGTTCACTGCTCGCCGGTACAATTACAGCCACCGTTCAATTCGTCACACAACACGGGCGGTATAACTTGTGTTGGAAACAAGAGTTGTTCTAAAGCCTGCGCCGTTAAGTTCGATTAAAGAAACTCTGTACATTCCAAAGGTAGAGAACGGTGAAGCCTCAGAACGAAGCTGTCGGCTCCGCAGTCTGACCCGCTACCGGGCCCTCAGTCTCCCGAGTTATCCCCAAGCAGCAGGTGGCCCTGAATTCTGGGGGAACGGACTTGCTTCACCCGCACACCCGGACAGGGCACCGCCGGGAGGGGGAGAGGGACTGAACCGGCAACTTGTTGGTCATTCGTGTCCGAACAAGTCGAACAGAGAGTTAACCCCAGGCCTCCGGCCCCAACCACTTGCAAATCCGACCAGACCCTCGACAGTTGTTTACCAATATTTAAATATATATTTTAAGTGCATTTAAATACGTTAAGAATTGTTTACATTTTCTTAAATAGTGTACAGATTTCCGTGTACAGATGAGTCACAATGATTCTACTGTTTTGTACATTGATCTTCAATAAACTCTTGTTCTCTTTTCTTACTCCTTTTGATAATTAATGCAAACTTGCCGAGATTCCCAAAATTGTTTAGGAGCAAGTGGGATATTCCATGAGGTGGGATCGATACCGGCACGGTCTGGATCCCGTGCGAGGATTTGGCCGCGCTGGGTTCGGGGCAGCCGCGGGACCGAAGACCGAGCCCGACCGTTCTATCCGCCGCCAGAACTCCCGGCCGGATCCCGGCGGGGCGAAGTGGCCACTCACCAGAGCGACCCATCTTGGCTCGTTTGCGATTTTGGGGTAGCGTTTTATTTCAAATAGATCTTTCTTCTACTTAAACAACGAAGCTTTGGATATATTTAAATCTCGGAGCTCCGTGGCGAGTCTCTGCTGTGCGAGATGTGAGTTAATTAACGGAGAGTCTGAGCTACAACCGGAGCGCCAGCGGACGGTAAATGTCCGCACACTTAATTTTACTTCTCGTGGTTTTAAATACCGTTAAAATCGACTTTAAAATCACTAAGGGAAATTAAAAACGACCTCAACAATATATCTATTTGCCAAATGTTCACCATGCCCTGGTCACTAAGGTTTGATTACATGACTTGCGGATTTCATTCTCTGGAGCCGGCGAGGACTTCTGTCCGATGACTGAACGCCTAACCTTTATTTCCCGTGAGTTGATGAAAGCTGTCGCGTCTCGTTAATCTGCTGATTTAAACTTTACATCCAGGAACCTACTGCGGCAAAAGTCCCTTAAAGTTTTTGGAAGTTGTTTTTAAAGTATTTTTGGATGCGGGGGCGGTTTGATAAAGTGAGGCCGTTGGCTGCAAAGGCCGGAGATATTCTGTGAGAACTCCCTGACTGACCCCACTCTCCCCGCTCCCTCCACCTTTGCAGTGACCTCCAGTCCGCTCTGTTTGGTGTTTCTTGTAGGGTTTCACATGAAGGCTTTTTCTCCGAGGAAAATGTCTCCAATCCTCTGGGTTATTGCAGAGAGTTTATTGACTCAAGGGGGCAGTTTTCGGTCCATGTAGTGGGTCGGGAGTTGCTGCAGCCGGTGTGACTCGCAGTTCCCATCGCACCAGCCCGGCCAACGCTGCACAGTCCCGGCGCAGGACAACACCACCATCTAGCGGCGGCCCCGGCCACTGCCGGCCACGGCCGGGCTGCTCGTCCGCGCCGCCAGAATCCACTGTTTTCTCGCACCCAGCCTTGCTGCAGCCGTTCCAGGGGTGACATCGAGTAATCGGGCCAAGGCTCCCAACCGTGCATTGCATTTTTTAAAAGTGATGTTGATCCCCAGGTCCCGGGGATCACAAAGTAATTCCCCCTGGTTCACCCACCCCTGCAATCTTGCGCTGAGAGGGTTTGGACGAATTTTCTGCTCCTTTTGGGATTAACTGCAGGCGACAGATTTCTCCATCGATCACAGAGGCAGAGAATTAAGAACTAGAAGCAGATGTACTCTGGTGCCCCACATTTTGAAAGTTCCTCCATATCTGTAAATTCCAGGCTGCTGTTTAAACATAAATGATTGGGGTTCTCGACAGGAACAAACGCATTTGCTGGGCGGGTGCCCCACCAAGGAGCGGAGCGGGAATTGTGAACCCGATTCCATCTTTGGCTAAGCCCTTCCCTACAAAGTACCGCTGCCTCTTCCTTCCGTTTGCCGTGACCGTTTTCGTGGAGTTCACGACCGTTTCCAGATCAGAATGTTTTACCGCCGCTGCATCAAACAGCTGTATTTTGTCTCAATGTCCTTCCTTCCTCAGACCTAGATGTGTGTTGCGCGGTTAAATAAACACTGAGCCCCTGGTCCTGACTGATGTTGACCCTGAAGTTGTCCCCGCTGATCATCACTCTGTGGGCGTTGCTGCCACAGTCCCAGGTTACCAGTTAGGGGTGGGAGTTGTAGCTGACTTTTTGTTTTAGAACGACATTTCCTTTGCTAAGAGAATCGGAGTTAATTTTCCTGGCCAGATTGAGGAAAATTAACTCAGCAAATTCCATTGGGACTTTGTTGGCCTTTGTAACCTGGCCTGGAACCTGGATGTTCCTGTGGAAGCCTAACGTCCAGTAAAGCTCCATGAATAGAGGTGTGTGCGGTATGTGGGTCTCAGCGGCACAGGGGGAGGACTGCTGAGTTCAAACCCTGAATTTGAGTTCAGTCCCAGTAATGGTGACCACGAATCTACTCCTTGATTCTACGTTCTGAAAAGCTGTGCAAGCTGCTCGGTTGTTTCAGAACAAAGTACTTCCATCAGAAGGAGTGTGGTGGTCAAGAAAGTGGAGGACACCACTTTTCTAAGGCACCCAAGAGCTGGGCAGTGAACAGTGGAGTTCCAGCAACGTCCACATCCTGTAACAACAATTCTATTTCCAGGTCCCACGGTCTCCATCTGGAATGGTTTATAAATGTTATAACATGCTGGCTGCCACTTTCTCAGCTTCCTTTGGGGCGTGAGACTGCACAGTATTGGCTCTGCAGCAGTAAATAATTCACACTCTACTGACAAAACTATTCTATATAGGGATCAATCTTTGAGGAGCATTAGTCTGGTATTTCAGTTGCTGTTTGGACATATTCTAATCTCCCATGATCTAATTTACAGGCAGACCAGAAAGGAGTTTGTGTTCCTTGCTGCATGGTTAGGGTTTTACAACAACAACTCTACTTCTCATTTATTCATTTTCTGGGACCTGGGCATCACTGGCAAGCCCAGTGTTTATTGTCCATCTCTGATTGCCCACAAGGTGATGGGGAGTCAATACCCTGGACAATTGCAATACTTCTGGTGAAGTAGCTCACAGAGTGGGACTGGGAGAGAGGGTTCCTGGATTTTGATCCAGTGGTGATGAAGGAATGGTGGTACGTTTCCAAGTCAGGACAGTGCGTGATTTAAAGGGGAATCTGCTGGCGATGGTGTAACCAATACACCAACTGTCCTTTGTTCTTCTTGATTTGGGAGGTGCTGTCTGGGCAAGTGAGTGCAATGTGTTTTGAAGACAGTACACACTGCAGCAACTGGGCACCATTGGTGGAGGGAGTGAATGTTGGAATGTTGCATTGGGTACCAATCGAGTGGACTGTGCTGCCCTCCTCGAGTATTTCTGGAGCTATACTCATCAAGGCAAGTGAGTGTACACAGTCATTCCTGACTCGTGCTTTGTAGGTGGGAGATGGGGGGGTGGGGGGAGAGGAGATGACCGAATGAGTCACTTGCCTCAGAGTACCCAACCTCTAATCTGCTTCTGTCACCATAGTCTTTATGGACTGGTCCAAAAGTGGCATCCCTCTGATGTTGGAATGGATTTGGTGATGCTCCTTCCATTGAGTGTCAAGGATTAAGTTGTTTTACTCTCTTGGAGAGAGTCCCTCTTGTAGTTAAACCCTCTTTACCCATGTAATTCTAGGAGGATATTGTTACCCTTCCTCCTCCAACACTGAGACCATCATTGACACGGCACCAGGTCAGAGAGGGTT
Source organism: Pristis pectinata (assembly GCF_009764475.1). Classification (NCBI taxonomy): domain Eukaryota; kingdom Metazoa; phylum Chordata; class Chondrichthyes; order Rhinopristiformes; family Pristidae; genus Pristis; species Pristis pectinata. The sequence continues at coordinate 26,290,832 of NC_067434.1, forward strand.
TACAGTGGTGCTGACTTTTCCATGAATAGCATGCTGGGCACATGACTAGCTCACAGAGTGACCTAGACCTGGCTGCCAGTGGTCTTTGACATGCAGTCTTGGACCCTGAAACACTACCCCTGTTTCAGGTCCTCAAAAGTACAGTGAAACGGATACTGCCTGACCTGCTGCATAGTTGTTGTATTTTCTGTTTTTGACTCATTAACAGCTTAATTGTACAAAACAGTGGTTAAGAAATTACCCTCAATGTGTTAAAGCTACTTATGTTGAGCTTAGTTGTCACACAGTGTGAATTGTGATTTCACATTCTGTATATGGTAATTCCACATCTCATGAAATATTTCTCTCCCCCACGTAGAACTTGTCCACAGGAGGAGGGGATCCTGACCAGTCACTCAGGTCCTTCTTATTTAACATGATCGCAGTCTCCTGGGTACAGCAGCACAGTGTGGCATTAAAACCACAACATCCACAATGCATCCTGTTAGCTTCCATTCATAAGAACTGGAAATTCATAGCACAAATGCTCATAACATCTGTAATATTCAAATTAAAGCACAGAATTAACCTCAGCCCAGAGAATCCGAGGGGCCAAAGTGGGGGAAATTTCTCTCAAAGGTATTCAGACCAGATTGACTTTAGTGCAAGTTGTATAATTCCCTATCTTTCTGCAATTTTGTTTACTATTACCACAATAATGAATAGAATCATAGTAAAATAAAAACACCATCACATCGTAGCACATTAATTAATTGATTTCTCTGGGATCTTTCCCCAAAGCATCTTTCAGTCAAACCTGCATTACTTACACAAAAAACACACGTGTTACCATGCACATTTGAGGCATTAGGTGTGTCCTTTTAATAATATAGATATGAATATGCATATAATTAATAAGCTGCATTTAGAGCGCAACATACTGTTACAATTCAATGTGTTGGACTTCAGGACATCATTCATCCATCTGTTAGGAAAAGTTACAAATCCCAAACTGGTAATCAAATTGAAAATAAAGAAATAAAATGTCGGAAATCTAAAAAGAAACAAATTCTCTGCAGGGCAAGCAGCACCTGTGGAGAGAAAAACACGTTCCAATTTCAGGTTGGCAACCATTTATCAGAATCGCAAATTTAGTTTGAGCAGCAACTTTGTTAGCTGCCTGAACTTTTACCCAGCATATAATCCTTAGAAAACAGTAATAAAAAAACACTATAGAGTAAGAGATGTATCTTCATTCAACACACACAAAATGCTGGAGGAACTCAGCAGGTCAGGCAGCATCTATGGAGTAAAATAAGCAGTTGACATTTTGGGTCGAGACCCTTCATCAGGATCTGCAGAATCTCTTATGTATCCTCATTCCATGTTATTGCCATAAATCCCCAGATGATGTGATCTATTGGCAGATCAGTCGAAGTACTTGCTCATAGATTCAGTTACTAAATTTGAGTTGTGCTGTCTGTTTTCTACTGATATCTTGATTGGCTGTAATCCATATCTTCAGAACAGAATTCTCCCTTCTTTTGATTCCACAGTGCTAAGTTTCATCCCACTTACACTGACAACATTAAAACTGTAGGACTGTTTGCAGGGAACACAGGATTTGTCTGTGAGGTCCACCGTCAAGTCTGTCAGTATTTCCTGTTTACAAGTCCTGCTTGTTACCAAATTTGTATGCAAAGATTTACATGACTGTACTTGGAAATGGATTGCTAATGGGTGAAATATGTTTCAATGAGGTTGGTTGAGAGATAAATGTTGAGCAGGCATCACATTTGGCAATAATGTGGAATGCTCGTCCTGAAAGGACAATTGAGGCAGTTTAAATAGCGATATACAAGGGGAGCAGGGGAATGGGGTTAACTGGATAGCTCGAACAAAGAGCAGACCCAGGGTGCACAGGCTGAATGAGCCTCCCATGCAGTGTCACTCATTCTGTTCAGCTGGTAAGGAAGATATGCCTCCACTGAAAACTCCATTTACTAAGCACATTTCTGGCAAACATCCTCACAAATACGCTAAATCGCTATGTGCATCAACACCACAGTCCCAGTGGAACAATTTGATCTTCAAGGGAATCTGAGCAATGCCAAATGAAGCTTGTATACTTCAGCTGGGTAACAAAGGAGCAAAGGCTGTGACATTCAGAAGGCTCTCCTGCTTTCCCACAGTATGCTGTTGCTTTATATCATTACTCATCTTGGCCAGTCAGACCATTTTATTTTTATTTGTTCACAAGATGTGTCCATTGCTGGTATTTATTGTCCATCCCGAGCTTTGAACTGAATGGTTTCTGTGGCATTCAGGGGGGCAGTTAGGAGGCCACCAGATTGCAGTGCCCTGTTGACCAGGCTGGGTAAGGATAACTGATCTCCCTCCAAGAGAGACACTGCCCAACCAGCACAATCGGCCATTTCCTGCTCACCATCACTCTTACCATCTTTTTTGTTCTAGATTATTTCACTTGCTGCATGTGAACTGGTGTCTCCAGATTGAGCTCAAGGTTGTGATCACTCGTCTGTTGGGCACAGTCACATATAACCACTATGGTACCACACCCCAATTTTCATAATGCAAATCCAGAAGTCTTAGGTTTGTGTGCTCTTGGAATTACCACTTTTACCAAATTTCACCTGTAAAGATCTAGAGGGAATTTACTTACCATGAACAGCACAAGTGAGCTTACATCGTGCTGAATGCTCAATAATTGACCTGTCATTAATAGTACTTCAGACAGCTCCTCTATAACCAGAGTTACAGATCATCCAATGCCCACCTGGGTAAAGCTCCACCCTGAAATACGGAGGTGAATTGTCCAGTCTGTACGGTCAACTGCAGCAGTGGTGGAACTTTGTCTTGTGCTTTGGCTCACCCAGGCTACACCCAAAGCACATCTCAAACCTGTGCTCTCACTACCAAGAAGGACATGGGCAGCAGGTGTACGGGAGCACCACCACATGCAGGCCCCCTCTAACTCACACACCAAGCTGACTTGGAAATATATCACCATTCCTTCATCATTACCAGAATTCCCTCCCAACAGCATGCCAGCACCTTCAGTGAAAGGACCGCACCAGTTCTAGGCAGCAGCTCACAATGTTCTCAAGGACAATTACTGGTGACCAGCAAACACTGTCCTTGCCAGCAAGGTGCAGATGTCAAAAATGGAATTAAAGTAATTGACCTTAGCCCCAAGTCTGTGGAGACAAAAGCTGGCCATTGTTTGCACTCCTGTTTGATATCCAGAGGTATACTAAACAAGCAATTTGCATATGTTGATCCAGGACATGACAGGAAAGGAGAGGATTGTAGTCCAACAGCTTCCCAACACTGCTTATTCAGGTGAACGCAAACAATGGCACTCAGAAAGGGTAATGCACCTGTGGAATCATACTTCAACATCTTGAAGAATGGGAGAAAATTGAACTAAATGAGAAATGATTCTCAAAACTTTGGAACTTTGAATTTCAATACCAGAATCTTAGTAATCAATTGACAAATGTTGAAAGCCAAACTCAAACTTTTATAGTAAGTGGGATGCCAGTTATATTTACACATTTATAAAATTGCAGCAATATCGAAGCTGAAGATTAGCACTTTCATTTTAAAATATATAGCTCATATTTACTTTTCCAAATTGCATGTCAACACTTTACTGTTATACCCTTGTGTCAGATTCAGTTAGTGTGATAGTTGTACCATGTTATACACAACATGCTGGACAGTTTCCCAGTATCAGCTGCAGACTGTTTTTACGAGGTTGGTGTCATGAAACACAGTTCTCCCTTTTGCATCAGGACACAAATAATCGGGTGTTTGTGATGTTGGTTGGTCCTGCATCATGGGCAAAAATAAAGTCTCAACTAACTCGCACCCATAGGCTGTAAATTTAGCTCAAGCCTCAGCATGACTTCAGATCAGATGATAATTATAAACAGCTTAAACCTTATTTTGTTGGTTTGGCAAGCCAAATTCCAATTGTCTTGTGATCGTTCTAACAATCCATTATTTTCAGCTACATTATTAGCACTAGCATGAAACCCGTGTTTGGGATAAAGGGAGCAAGACTGAATACAGTTAAATCACTTGATGCTGCTTATACTATAAAACTCACATCTACCAGGAGGTAGAAAGTAAAAGGGCTGAAGTGTTCAGTCATCAGTAGCCACTCACTATTTTCTTTCACTAACTGATTACTTTAACTGGGAGTTGAGGTTTCACTGCTTTTACTTAGTTTGGAGAAAGTACCACGATGTTCATTGAGGTTGGTCAGAGCAATCGACTGGACAACTTTTTCAGTGCATATTCTGTCACAAAGCCATTGTCTTTCATTTTATTTTGTGTCAGGGTCATTGTAAAAGGATGACAACACATTAAAAAACACTCTTGCAGGAATTGGAAAGAGAACACACAGTGAAAAATTACATTTCATGGAATGACTTTTACGTTTTAATCTGATCTTGGAGTGCCAACCTCTTGTTATGTGGCAAACTCTTCCATTCTCTTGAGGTTATTTCCATTTTGCCATTACTATAGATGAATGCTTGCTTCATTTTTTAATCAGTTTTAATATAAAATTGTTCAAGAGGAGCTGTGGTAATTTGTGACCCCCTCAGCTTTCCCAAAGGCACTTACTTTCTGTCCGGGACATGGAGGTTCTAGAGTCAGAGTGAAGTAAAAACTAACCCATACTTATACTAAATATCAAATAAGCACCGGAGCAGTTGCGCCCACAAGACAATGTTGATGCAGAGAAAGCCTTACAGAGTGCAGCATTATTGCAAAATATTATCAACATAAAGTGCTGCATTTCCAATGTTCACTCACAAAATACTCTACCACTCAGCCATGCTTTGTCCTTCTCCACAATCAGATGCAGAATTAGTTATTTTGTCAGCATCTATGTTGGAGAATGACATCAATTTTTCCATTGTGCATTGTGTTCGAGTAAATTACACAACTCTGGCTGGCTTGTGCACTTCAACCATCCTGGGAATCATTCCAATAATATTGGCAAATAAATTAGATCTTATTAATGAGCTAAAATTAGTTTCCACAGCAATATGAAAGAATGTAAACACCCACTCATGCCATCCTATCCAGAATTCAGTAAAATTTTCTTGGAAATGAAAGGTCTCTGATGGAAGTACACCAAATGCAATTTTATTTTACCGGTGACATTTAAAATTGTAGATTTTCTAAACAGTATTGGTCTTTTTCCTTTTAAAAGTACTGCTGTGATTCATTGGCTGATAATTGCATCAGAAAGTCTCCTGGAGGCCAAAATTAACCCATTTGACTGTTGTAAATGCGACAGGTTCTTCCAAATTCACATTCTGATGTCTTTGTTACGTTTTGTGACTACTCGATTCACAACATGCATCGCTTCTTTCTCTTTGGGTTCTTAAAGCCACGGATTGATCCATGACCAAAACAGATTGTTGCTGGCACCCTGTAAAGAAATACAGTAGAGTATTGAGCCACAGAGATGAGACACAATCAAACTTCACCCCTAGTCTTTGCTACGCTAGTTGATCTCAATCAGAGCAGTTGTGATGGTGTTAAGCAGCCTTGTGTAAAATACGGAGACAGTGTTAGGATAAAGGCACTAACAATAGGACTGAGACAGAGAGGAAACCTTTCCCAAAGATCTGTGAATCTTTGGAATTTTCTGCTTGAGAGCTGTTGAAGGTAAGTCATCAAAATGGAGGTGGCTAGACTTCTGGACTACAGAGGAACTAAGGGTTTACAGGGATCAAACAGAAAGGTGGAGTTGATTGAATGGTTGAGCAGTTCTGGGAGCTACATGGCCACCTCCCACTTCTATTACTTGCTCTCATACACCATCGGTGGTTGCACCAAACATCTCTGCTCTCTCAGGTGGACATATAGTTCTGAAGTTGAGCAGAGAAGTTCTCTCCAGCAGCTTGGGAAATGTTTTCCATAATTAACATCACTGAGAAGGGCTGTTCAGTATCTCTTCGCTGTTGGTGGGCTTTCATTACCTGCAAACTGGCTACGGTGTTTCATGCATTACAGGGGTGACTACACTTCAAAAAATACCAATGGATCCAAAGCCCTTTGAGATGTCCTTAGGTCAAGAAAGGTGCATAGTAGAATTTTTTTTAAATTGCCATACAGCTCAAAGATGGTACAATTGGTTGTATTATTTTGAAATTTCATTAAAATGTAAATAGTCAATATTTCAGCACGACAATTTCTTTACATGGAATGTAATGCACCGTGATCCAATTCTTCACCATTCTTACAGTCTGACAAAGTAACACAAGCAGTTCTGACTTATAATGAAAATGCCTGGCTTACAATGTTTCTTATCTCAAACGGGTGAAATTTCAAGAGCAAGAAGGTGAATCCTCTTGCATTATTTTTATTTGGTAATGTTTGACATTAAAGTAGGCAAAAGCAGCAGGGCAGCATCTTGGTTCATACCATGGAACCTAAACTGAAGAAAACTACTCAAAACTGCATCTTATTTTCATGCTTACGTACTACATGCATAAAGAAAGCAGGTTTGAAAACAACACCTACACTTTCTAATTTTTACCTTTCTATTTTGTTTCAGATTGCAACTTCCTTGCACTATTTTGAGTTCTGTATCCTGACAACCTCCACATCCCCACCCACTAATATAATTAGTATCATTGGATTTTTCATTATGAAATAATTTTTAGACATATACCACAAGATTGTCTGTAATTTAACATTACAATTACACGCTATATTTGCCAAAGTTTCACTGTAAAGAGCTACTTCTCCTATTCATTTGCACGGTAAATGTTAAGACAGTAACCTGCAGGAGACGGAAGGTCGCTGGAGCCCCGCAGCAGTACTGGATCTCCCTGGTCCAGCCAAACTCTCAGCCTCCATTGTTTCTCCTGGCTCCTGGTCCATTGACTCTACGGTTGCTCCGCTAAAAATGTCATTTGTTTCTTTTTGACATACGGTTGCTTCCACTTCCATATCATGAGGGTTCCCGTCCCGATTCTTTACATTGCTGTAGACAGGAAGGAAGAACACAACAATAGACAAGAGTTGTATTTAAAAGTTCAAAGTTTTAACCTTAAATTTTATTGTACTTTTAAGTAAACAGAAAGTGCAATCAGGCTTGAACTACGAAACAATAACTCATCTATAAAGCAGCAAAAAACATTTCATAGTGCATCACAGGAATGTTAATAAACTAAAAATTGATGTCAACCTAGATAAGGATATATTAGGGCAAAATCGTTTAAGGTGCATCTTCAAGGAGGGCAGAGCAAAGCGGGCATGGAAGAGGCTCCAGAGGTTGAGGCCTTGGTAGCTAAAAGGCACAGCTGCCATCCACAAAGTAATTAGATTCTGGAATGGTCAGGAGGTCAGAACTGGAGAAGCAGATATCTCAGTTATAAGGCTGGAGGAAACTAAAGCGGGGAAAGAAGTGAGGTCATGAAGTGATTCAAAACAAGGATGAGAATTTTTTTAAATCAAAGTTTCTCCCATTCCCAGTTCACGCTCTTTTCCCATAGTTTTACAAGCTATTTCCCCATGAGTCAATCCAATTGCCCTTTGAAAGCTTTGACGGACTGTTTCTATCAGCCTTATAGGCAGCGAGTTCCAGATTATCATCACTCTCTGCATTAAACATTATCTCACATCCCCGAGTCTTTTGCCTATGACTTTGAGCCTATGCCCCCCGATCTTGAACGAGCTAATAATAGGTAACAGCTTCTCATTTAATCTATCTAAACCCATCATAATTTTGTATAACTCTCGCAAATCTCCTCTCAGCCTTCTCTACTCCAAGGACAACCACAGCTTCTCCAATTGAACCATACAGCTGGGTTTATTCTCACTGGAATGTAGGAAGCTGAGGGGGTGACCTTATAAATTTACAAAATTATGAGGGGCATAGATAGGATAGTCAGTCTTTTTTCCAGGGTAGTCTAGAGCTATAGGGCACAGGTTTAAGGTGAGAGGGGAGAAATTCAAAGGATATTTGAGGGATGGTTTTCACACAGAGGGTGGTGATTATGTGGAATGAGCTACCAGAGGTGGTGGTAGAGGCAGGTACAATTACGATGCTTAGGCATTTGGACAGGTACTTGGATAAGAAAGGTGTAAAGGGTGACAGGTCTAATGAGGGAAAATGGGATTGGCGTAAATAGACATCATGGTCCGTGTGGATGAGAATGGGCCGAAGGGCCCACTTGTGCTGTACAATTCTATGATTCTATTATCCTATGAAGCTTACGGGAGGCATAGATAGGGTGGATCGTGAGAAACTTTTTCCCAAAACAGAGACACCTAAAACCAGATGGCATAGGTTTACGGTGAGGAGTAAAAAGGGTTAGGGGGAAAAATGTTTCACCCAGAGGGTGGCTGCAATCTGGACATCCTTCCTGAGAGGATTTTAAAAGTATCTGGATGAGCACCTGAATCACCAAGGCACAGAAGTCAACTGACCAAGTGCTGGTAAATGGGATTAACATGGACAGGTTAGTATGGACACAGTGCTGGATGACTCTATGACTCATGGATGAGTGAAATAGAAATAGCAAAAGAATTTTAATGCAATAAGTATGAAATGATACATTTATGTATGAAAAATGAGAGACAATATGAAATGTGGCATAATTTTAAGAAGGATCCAGGAATGAAGGGACCTTAGATTGCTCATAAACAATCTTTGATGGTGGTAGGGCATTTTAGAAAACTCTTTAAAAACAGAATGGGAACCTTGGATTCAAAAACGGAGGAGCTGAATTACATAGGCAAAAAAAAGTAATAGTACACCATTACAAAATACTGGTTAGATCTAATTGAAGTATTCAGTTCAATTCTGGACACCACTCTTTAGGGTTGGGGGAAGGTGCAGAGACGACTTCCTAGAACAGTATCGGGCCAAGGTACTTCAGTTATATGGAGAGAACAGAGAAGCTGGGTTTTCTTTGAGCAGGTAACCTTCAGAGAAACTGCTTCCAACACTAAGAGGGTTTGTTATCGGAGGACACAGACCGAAGGAGATTGGCATGCAAAGTGGAGGATTGAGGAAATATTTCATACGATGAGTTCACAAGATCACAAGATCACAAGATAAGGGAGCAGAAGCAGGCCATTCGGCCCATCGAGTCTGCTCCAAGGAAAAGGGAAAAAGAAATGGGGTGGGAAAAAAAGAGAGAGAAAAAAAAACTATTCTAATCCCATTTGCCAGCCTTATCCCCATATCCCTTGATACCCTGACTATTTAGATATCTGTCTATCTCCTCCTTGAATACCCCCACTGATCTGGCCTCCACTGCTGTGCGTGGCAAGGAGTTCCACAATTTCACCACCCTCTGGGTAAAGAGGGTAAAGTTGTTGTGATCTGCAATGTAACTGAATACGTGGTGGAAGCAGACACAAGGTAACATAAAAAAGTGAAATGGAGAATATTTAAAGAAACCCCTGGGAGAGAGAACACGAGAATGGAATGAATTGTACCTGTTACAGGCTCGATGGGTCAAAAACATTTGTGCTGTATCATTCTATCATATTATTCAGTCAACCACCTCTCTGTACCGTTTAACAGTGCAGATGAAAACTTCACAAGTACTCAATCATTTCATTACGAGGAGTCATACCACAAGGTTATCAGGAAGGGATGGCTATTTGGAAGTATTAGGACAAGAAAATAAAATATAAGTTGACCATTCAGGAGCATATCCTAGTGCTTTTATTATCTCACTCTGAGAGTTTGATGCAAAATGTAGCAAGAAACAGTTTCCTTACCGTTTAAGTTTCCTTGGTTTGTCAAATCTAAAGTCAGATGGATAACCATGAACTTTGATCAAATGCTTTTTGCGGTCACTGGAGGTCTTGAATTTTTCTGTACAACTCTCTATCAAACACAGATACTGTAAGACAAAATAAAAAGCGTTTGGGTCACAAACATACAGATTGTGAAATTCTGGAATACTGGCATAATGGGATAAGATGGAACTAATGTGGAAACAAACCAGGTACTAACTCAGACAGTGTGGTCAATAAGTACCATCTGAGGACAATGAGGGAGTACTTATTCACCCACATGAAGGGGGCATGTCCAACAGAGCTCCCAGACTATAACAGGAGATCTGTCCATATAACTTTATAAAACCATGAAAAGCTCCTCCAGGGAGGGTGATCTGCATGAGAAGTGTCAATGATTTTCGTGGACCTTTAGGAACAGAAGATAATGTTTCTGGATCATTCTGGGTTTCCTTTCCTTCAGTGGAAGAATAGGTGCTGATGTTACATCTTAAAGGCTTGAGGTCATCTTTCCCAACCAATGAATGGCAGTCACACTGGAAAACTAGCCTTTGTCAACGTTGCAGGTGATTTGCCAGTTGGCGACAGACTACAGCCATCATCAGACAATCCTAAGGCACATGTTCCACATGTCCCAATCAGCAAAGTCTTTGAGCATGCTGTATAGACTGTAAGCTGGTTCCTTCTTTGTTGATCCATTGTTCCTAAGTGACTCCAAAGAATTTCTGCAATATCAAGGGAGAAGCTGTTCAATCTCTGCTCCTGGTTGCAGTGTATGAATCTACTTTCACTCCTGTAAGGAACAGTAGTGACACACAGACAGCACTAGGCTAGTATGTTCAAAAATAAACAAAAACAATGCATTTAATGCACTGGGACTGAGCTTTGAAATAAAAGGTTTCAGACCGTAATAGTCTTGAAAGATACTACAATGACAGTGTGCTGGCTGAAGAGTTGGTGTAGTGTGGGAAAGTAGACAGGTAAGAGATGAGGAATTGGACAAGTTCAGGTGTAATGGAAAATTACCGGAGAGGAAGGGCCACAATTAGACCACACAGGAGCCAATGAATAGAGGAAAAGTAGTGCAAGAACGGATGCATGCCCATGATTCTTGCACACTGATTGTGGAGATTAATACCACATACCTTTGGTGATTGCTTTGCATACTTAAGTAGAAAGAACTAATGGAACAGTAACCCAGATCTTCAATTGGTCTCATTAATACCCAAATGTATAACACAGGTATTTGCTTTTAAAACTAGGTGGATCTGTCAGAATATTTATGACTCTAAGTAGATCCTGATCCTTTGTGAGGCGTTATTAATGTAAGTCTCCCCAATATTTTTGGTGGACTGAGTATTAGTCAGGACTGGTTTCTCTGATGGAATAATAACCCCTACAGACGAGAATTTATCCTTGGGATCAATAATGTCCATCATCGAGAGACAGCTTTTTAACCTAACATTTGAAGGAAGGTACAGTTAATATTATGGCACATTGCTTTGGAAAGTGAGATGTGCGAATGCTGGTTAGCAGCTCAAACGCAGCCTTTTGTTCCATAGGTGACTACAAGTGCAATCTCCAAGGCTGGGTAAGATTAGGAAAGCTGTATATACAGGGCTACATTTCACCTGGGAGTGCTTAATTCCCCAATGTTGGCATAACTTCATGGCTTGATTAGCATTAACATGTATTTAGAACACACATCTGCCTTCATTTACTCCAATTATCTATGTGTGTTCTTGGGTCTGCATGGAAATGGGCTCACACTGCTCCCTAAATCACACACAAACATACACAGGTTCAACACAGAGCAGGGAGCAACTCAAGAATGAGAATTTCACAGGCTCCTTTCTCTTATACATTTGTTCACTGGATGTGGCCATTGCTGACATTTACTGTCCATCTCCAACTGCCCCAAAATCTGATGAGACAGTTAAGACTCAACTACAATGGTGGGTCTGAAGGCACATATAGGCCAGACCAGATAAGGATGGCATATTTCCTTCAGCTGAAGAATAATAGTGATCCAGATGGGTTTCTAATAACAGTCCAGTTGTTTTGGGGCACCCCTACAGAGACCAGCTTCTTTAATTTCAGATTCATTAATTACTTGAATTTAACTTGCCTAATTGTTATGGTGAGATTTGAACTCATGCCTCTGGACGTGAGTACAGTAACGTAACCACTCTAGTACCCTACCCTAACTTACCATGTTCTGCTTTGCTGCCAAAATCTGGAAAAGTGAATCATGCCATTCCAAGATGTGAATATCAAGCAGGTGACTGGATGGAAAAGAGCGCTTGCAGGAGCTGCAGACATTGCGGTGGAAGGTGTTATAATGGTGTTCATAGTTTTCTAGGGTATCAAACAGTTGGCTGCATCCTGTTATGTGGCAGCAAAATTCAGAGACCCTAGATTGGATATACACAAGTTAGTGCTTTGAAAGATAAAAAGAGGGAATTTCAAACAGTTTTAATCCAATATAGTTGGAAAAAGTATTCATTCTCACTTGGGTCTTTCCACTTCTCCCACACTAGATGTGGCATTTCGCAGATACAAATGTCGATGAATATCACCATCCTAAAGCAAAATAAGAACAAAAAATGAAATTCTGGTTTGTTAATTGCATATTTTTCAAAATTCCAGTTAATCAGTAATCCAAAAAACTTCATCTTTCGTTGATGAGACAGGTTTCTCATGGAGGATATCCAATGGCTTGAGTTGTCCACATTGCCAGTAATTCTGCTGGCTAATTTAAGCAAAAAAAAACCCATAAACTGAGCTCAAGAAGCCATTACCAAACAAAACTGTGTACTTCATCAGACACTACGATGCACCGAGTTTGCTACATCTGCAGTCTCCACCAAAACCTTTTGCTATTACTAGGTGTTTCTGAGGGGATTCTCACAGTGGCTGCCAGCAGGTTTGCTTGCAGCAACAGTGATAGTGTTCCTCCAAGTCACTAAATTTACCTTATTGCCTTTAGAAACGTAGAGCTACACAGAACGGAAACAGGCCCTTCGGTCCAGCTTGTCCATGCCGACCAAGTTGCCTAACTGACCTAGCCACATTTGCTTGCATTTGGCCTTTATCCCTAATGAACTATCCATGGGATTTGGAACAAAAACAGAAATGTTGGAGGAACTCAGCCGGTCAAACAGCATCTGTAGCAAGAGAAACCAGTCAATGTTTTGGGTCAATGACCCTTCCTCAGAACTGTGGGTTTGGAGGCAATATTGGCATTTATTGTCACCTCCTGTTGCCCGTAACCTAAAGAGGCAATTAAGAGTCAGCCATGTCTGACAGAAATATTTTTGATGTAGTATGATTTATGATTTAGTAACACTTTAAAGAGGCACATTTAAATAGGAATTATTTCTAATGTTAGTTCGTCTAAAGATCAAGGAAAAACATTTGCTACAGTATCAAAATGCCAACAGCCGACTATCTAGATGACATTTAGCATTAGAACCGACCTATAACTCCTGATTTTACAATCCAGAAATGGCATCCATCATGGAGTTCTAACAGTGCCCTTTACATTTTTAGATGGTATAATAAAATACAGAATCCCAGCCTTACAGGTAGGACTAGCATCAACTCATTGTTTGACTTTGTTAGGGATATGTCAGGATAGAACCAGGCCTCATCCCTTTTCATCTCCATCAGTATCCTTCACACTGCCAGTAAATTAAATCTTCCATAAACATCTCCTTTTAACCCACATCTGCCACTAATGAGAAAATTATTAGTTACATTTGGCAAAAACAAGAAAATTTAGAGTCTGTTCAATGAGGTAATACAATGAAAGTCCTGTATTTCTGGTGATTTTTAACTTCCTTCCCAAAGTGCAATGAATTAGTTAACCACCCAAAAGTCCAAAGCAAAGACAGAAAATTAATTCAAAAGGTCCAGCATCAGAGACAGATATGGAGTTCACACTTCAGGTGAGCAGTCTTATCAGAACCACTCATTTCCACATTGTAAAGCTTGCCACTTTTCTGTTTAAATCAGGGTCCTGGGAAAACATCATTATTGGAAACTTTAACTCTGTTTCTCTCTGCATGAATCCAGCCTGAGCAGCTGAGCTTTTCTTACTGTTTTATGTTTTGATTTACACAGTTTTGAAGTGTGGTCCCTGTTGCAATGAAGAAAGTGCAACAGCCAATCCATACACATCAAGATCCCACAAACAACAGCATGACAATCATCTGATAACTTGTGCATTGAGTGTTTGTGCTGGTTGAAGTGGTTATTAATATAACCGATGATGGGTGACAGCTGATGTGTTAGGTGACATGCTGGGTGCTGCAGCCTGCGGGATCTTGTGTTCAGCCATGTGCTGGGTGCTGTGTTCTGTGTTCAGTCCTAATTCAAAGTCTTTACCTAAAATGTCAACCATCCCTCTGGCCTGCTCAACAGCAGTTTGTTTTTTTGCTTCACATTCCAGCATGTTCAGTCTCTGGTGCCAATATCTTCATCTTCTGTCTGGGCAGCTTCTCGCAATGAATATTGAATTTTCCAATTTCAGGTAAACTGCCCTCTCATTATGCCCCATTCTCATGGGTATGTCCCTTTCTCACCCCATTTCTTTAAACATCAAATACCAAAAGGCAAGCATTTAAAGTGATGGGGGGAGGGGGGTAGTTTAAAGGAGATGTGTGGGAAAGTTTTTTTATTGAGAGTGGTGGGTGCCTGGAATGTACTGCCGAGGGTGGTAGTGACAGATACGACAGAGGCACTTAAGAGGCTCTTACATGGCACATGAATATGCAGAGAACAGAAAGACACAGATATCTTGCAGGGAGAAAAGATTAGTTTAATTAGGCATCATTAGCTTAATCAGCACAATATTGTGGGCTGTTCCTGTGTCGTACTGTTCTATGCTTCACTAATGGTCAGCACTCGTGTTCCTTATCACCTGATCTGTCCTAACCCACCTCTATATAGGTTTTTGCCCCATGCCACCAGGTACAGGAGCAGCTCTTTTCCTACAACCATCACGTTCCTGAGCAACAAACAACGTGCTGTAGGAACTCGGTGGGTCATGCAGCACATTGTGTGTTGCTCCAGATTCCAGCATCTGCAGCCTCTCGAACCGACCTGGAGCAACCCTCAGCAGCGGGGAACTACGGACCACCTCTGGTTGGGGTCGTTGTCCGAATGCCCCGTGTTACTCAGGCACTCCGCCGCTGCTACAGTGCGTGTGGGCGGCCCCCCACCTCCTGCGATGCCGCCGCAGGTCGCACTGTACCCGCGGGATCCAGTCAGGCCGAGTCTGAGGCCCCTTCTCATGGATGCGCCCCTCCCTCCTCCCGCGGCTCACTGAGCCCGAACCCCGGCCGGCTGGACGCGGTGCCCGGGGCTCGGCGCCAAGGCCCGCGGGCGGGAGCGGGGAACCCACCTCGAAGAAGCGGTCGTCCCTCGGCAGGAAGACGGCCCCGGAGCCGAAGGTGAACGGGGAGCCGCCGCCGCCATCGGCCGCGCTCACCATCCGCCCGGCGCCCTGACAACCGGCGGCCGGCCAATCGGCGGGCGGGCACGGCGCACGCGCGGGAGCGCCAACCGGCCGACCAATCGGCAGGCGGCTCTGGCGCACGGGCGGTGGATTCCTGCCCTCCGCCGCGGTCCTAACGCCCGCCGATCACCGGCCGCCCCTTTGTCTGAAGGAGCGAGGCGGAACCGAGTGAGGGAGTCTCGGGTTTCCCGGAGCCGCTGCAGGGCGGCGCACGCTTTGTTTTGGCCTCGACGGAAACGGGGCGTCAGCGGGCGGGAGAGGAGCGGCGGCGAGAGGGGTCGGGCCTTCCCGCCAGCGGCCGGTAACTGGGGCGGGGATCGGGGAGCGGGAGCGGCCGAGGGGAACCGCCTGAATCCGGCGCCACGTCAGGACGGTGGGCGCCGGGGTAAAGGGTCCGGGCGCCGCCCCGCCTGCACACCGAGGGCGGCCGCCGGCCTGGACCCGCGGCGCGGCACAGCGCACCGAGCCCCCAGCGGGCCGGGCCGGGCCGGGCTCCGAGCCCCCGGCGGGCCTCCATCCCCTGGGGCCGGGGGTCAGTGGCCGTGAGGGGAGGGACAGTGCCGCGGGAAGGCAGCGGTCGGGGGGTCGTGGAAGGTCTGGGCCGGATGGGGGGAGAAATAAACTTGATATTGGAGCAAAACTGTTCCCCAACGTTTGAATAAACGCACCTGTGGTTCCCTGCTGATGCCCATCACCTCGGTGTATAACATGTTTTGCATTCCAGTCCAAACCCCATGGACCGGGTCACTGAGGCGAACCTACCTCGGGATAAATGTGTAATGAAGCAATAATGTCAAAATTACTCATATCAACGGTGCATGTTTAATTTTTATATGTTACATGTAGTTTAATTGGTTAAAACTAGAATATTTAGAAAACTGCATGAGGTACTATAATATTAGTGTAACTAACTGATTATTATAAAAATATTTAGCCCTTTTTGCTTTAATTCTGAAATGTGTTACAGAATTCTAACAGGCATAATTCTTTCCAATGTTACCCAAATATGGACTATAATGGGTGATTGTTTATCTGATTCCAAAATAAAATGTCTCCGTGAAAATTTGGGAAGTTTTCTATTTCCCTATGAAATGCACTTGACTTTAAGCTAATTTCTACTTGTAAGCAATTTCCCGTGCTCATTACTAGTTTGTAGTTACTGATATGCTTAATGAATATCTTTCAGGGAGATGGTCACCCCTAAAAGTCATGAGGCAGGTAGCTGGGTGACTGTCAGGAAAGGGTATAGACAGAGCAAAGCGCCCCTGTGGCCATTCCCATCAACAATAAGTATACCGTTTTGAATACTGCTGGTGGGGATGACCTACCAGGGACAAGTTGTAGTGGTCATGTCTCTGGCACAGATACTGTACCCTCAGCTCAGAAAGGAGGGAGGGAAAAGAGGAGAGCAGTAGTGATGGGGGACAGATAGGAGATTCTGTGGGAGAGATCGAGAATCCCAGATGGTTTGTTGCCTCCCTGGTGCCAGGTTCTGCAATATCTCGGATTGAGTTCTCAATCCTCTCTGGAGGGAGGGTGAGCAGCTAGATGTCGTGGTCCATGTAGGGACCAATGACGTGGATAGGAAGGAGGAGGAGGTCCTGCAAAGAGTTTAGAGAATTAGGTGCAAAGTTGAAGGACAGGACCTCCAAGGTTGCAATCTCAGGATTGATACCTGTGCCACTAGCTAGTGAGGCTAGAAATAGGAAGATAATGCAGCTAAATACATGGCTAAGGAGATGGTGCAGGAGGGAGGGCTTCATGTTTCTGGACAATTGGGCTTCCTTCCAGGGAAGGTGGGACCTGTTCCGACAGGACAGTTTGCACCTGAACTGGAGGGGGACTAACATATTTGCAGATAGGTAGGTTTGCTAGTGCTGCTCTGGGGGGTTTAAACTAGATATGCAGGGGGAGGGGAACCAGAGTGTTAGAGCAAATAGTGAGGTGGAGGAGGATAAAGGTCATGCAAGGACTGCAGGTATAGACAGAAATCAAAGGTTTGTATGTGATAGAAATGTTCTCAGGTGCATCTATTTCAATGCAAGGAGTATTGTAGGTAAGGCAGATGAGCTTAGGGTGTGGATTGGCACGTGGGATTACGACATTATTGCTATTAGTGAGACTTGGTTGCAGGAGAGGCAGGACTGGCAGCTTAATGTTCTGGGGTTCTGTTGTTTCAGATGTGATAGAGGGGAAGGGATGAAAGGGGGAGGAGTGGCATTACTGGTCAGGGAACATATCACAGCTGCATAGACAGGACAGCCCTGACGACTCGTTTATGGATGCCGTATGGGTGGAGCTGAGGAACAGGAAAGGTGTGGCCACACTAATAGGGTTGTATTATAGACCACCCAATAGTCAGAGAGAATTGGACGAACAAATCTCTTGAGATAGCAGACCAATGTAAGAAACAGAAAGTTGTAATAGTAGGGGATTTTAACTTTCCACGTATTGACTGGGACTCCCACACTGTGAAAGGGCTGGATGGCTTGGAATTTGTCAAGTGTGTTCAGGAAGGTTTTCTAAATCAGTATATAGAGGTACCAACGAGAGAGAATGCAATACTTGATCTCCTATTAGGGAACCAGACAGGTCAGGTGACAAGTATGTGTAGGTGAGCATTTTGGGTCCAGTGACCATAATGACATTAGTTTCAAGTTAATTATGGATAAGGATAGGTCTGGTCCTCGAGTTGAGGTTCTAAATTGGAGAAAGGCCAATTTTGTGGCAATGAGAAAGGATCTAGGAAGAGTGGATTGGGATAAGTTGTTTTCTGGCAAGGATGTGTTCAGTAAGTGGAAGGCATTCAAAGGTGAAATTTTGAGAGTGCAGAGTTTGCATGTTCCTGCCATGATTAAAGACGAAGTTAACAGGCATAGGGAATCTTGGTTTTCGAGGGATATTGGTGATCTGATTAAGAAAAAGAGGTGTACAGCAGGTACAGGCAACTAGGAACAAATGAGGTACTTGAAGAGTATAGAAAATGTAAGAAAATACGAAAAAAGGAAATCAGGAAGGCAAAAAGAAGACATGAGGTTGCTTTGGCAGATAATGTGAAGGTAACCCCGAAGTATATGAAGAGTAAAAGGATAGTAAGGGACAAAATTGGTCTCCTAGAAGATCAGAGTGGTCGTCTATGTGTGGAGCCTCAGGAGGTGGGGGAGATCTTGAACAGTTTTATTGCATCAGTATTTACTCAGGAAGCTGGCATAGTGTATATAGAAGGAAGGGAAACGAGCAGTAGGGTCATGGAACATATAGAGATTAAAGAGGAGGAGGTGCTTGCTTCCTTACAACGAATAAAGGTAGATAAAACCCCTGGGCATGATAAGATATTTCCTTGGACCTTGAGAGAGACTAGTGTAGAAATTGCAGGGGATCTGGCAGATGTGTTTAAAATGTCCTTAGCCACAGGTGTGGTGCCAGAGGACTGGAGGGCAGCTCATGTTGTTCCATTGTTTAAAAAAGACTCTTAAAAGTAAACCAGGTAATTACAGGCCAGTGAGCCTGACATCAGTAGTAGGTAAATTATTGGAAGGTGTTCTGAGAGATCAGATACAGAAGTATTTGGACAGCCAAGGGCTGATTAAGGGTAGTCAGCATGGCTTTGTGTGTGGTAGATTATGTTTAACGAATCTTGTAGAGTTTTTTTTGAGGAGGTTACCAAGAAAGTAGATGAAGGAAAGGCTGTGGATGTTGTCTACATGGACTTTAGTAAGGCCTTTGACAAGGTCCCACATGGGAGGTTAGTTCAGACACTAGGTATCCATGGAAAGGTTGTAAACTGGATTTGAAATTGGCTGTGTGGGAGAAGACAGACAGTGGTAGTGGATGATTGTTTCTCAGACTGGAGGCCTGTGACTAGTGGTGTGCCTCAGGGATCTGTGCTGGGACCATTGTTGTTTGTTGTCTATATCAATGATCTAGATGATAATGTGGTAAATTGGATCAGCAAGTTTTCTGATGACACTAAGATTGGAGGTGTAGTGGACAGCGAGGAAGGCTTTCAAAGCTTGCAGAGGGATTGGGACCATCTGGAAAAATGGGCCAGAAAATGGCAGATGGAATTTAATGCAGACAAGTGTGAGATGTTGCATTTTGGAAGGACAAATCAAGGTAGGACATACACAGTAAATGGTAGGGCACTGAGGAGTGTGGAGGAACAAAGGGATCTGGGAGTTCAGATACATAATTCCCTGAAAGTGACGTCGCAGGTAGACGGTTGTAAAGAAGGCTTTTGGCATCCTGGCATTCTTAAATCAAAGTATTGAGTATAGGGGTTGGGATGTTATGGTGAGGTTGTATAAAACATTGGTGAGGCCAAATTTGGAGTATTGTGTGCTGTTCTGGTCACCCAACTATAGGAAGGATATCAGTAAGATTGAAAGAGTGCAGAGAAGATTTACTAGAATGTTGCCAGGTCTTCAGGAGTTGAGTTACAGGGAAAGATTGAACAGGTTAGGACTTTATTCCTTGGAGCGTAGAAGAATGAGGGGAGATTTGATGGAGGTTTACAAAATTGAGGGGTATAGACAGAGTTAATGTGAGTAGGCTCTATCCACCTAGTTTAGGAGAAATAAGTACGAGAGGACATGGCTTTAGGGTGAAAGGGAAAAAGTTTAGGGGGAACTTCTTCACTCAGAGTGGTGGGAGTGTGGAACAGGCTGCCATCTGATGTGGTAAATGCAGGCTCACTCTTTAAGTGTTAAGAATAAATTGGATAGATACATGGATGGAAGAGGTCTGGAGAGTTGTGGACTGGGTGCAGGTCAGTGGAACTAGCAGAATAAAGTTTCGGCACAGACTAGAAGGGCCAAATGGCCTGTTTTCTGTGCTTTAGTGTTCTATGGAATAGGATAGAGTGGATTGGGAATGTTTAGTTCCAGCTTAGTGAACATTTTTAGATGCTGTAATTTCCTTTCCGCAATTGTCACCAGTAATATTTTTCTTTATTCTCTAAACCATTGTTTTACTTTTCTGCTACTGAACAACTTGTGTAAATTCAAGTTGAAAAATTTTATGCTGGTCATGTGATATGGAGGTGAAAGAAACAGAAAATGCTGGAAGTACTTAGCAAGTTGGACAGCATCTGTGAAGAGAGAAATAGTTTAATCTTTCAGGTCTGAGACCCTTCATCAGAACTGGCTCTGCCTTTTTCTATTAGTATAGTCTGACTTGTTGGGCATGTCCCTCGGGCTTGCTATTAACGATGTATAATACAGACAACCATTATCTAACAGCTATGTTAACATTTGATCTTGCCCTAGCTAATATTCCCTTTGTTCTACCCAGTTTCTCTGCTACTGAAAACTAACTTATTTTCATTTTCCTAGCTCTGATGAAGGGTCTTGGACTTAAAGCATGAGCTGTTTCTTTATCTGCAGGTGCTGCCTGACCTGAGCATTTCCAGCACTTTCTGCTTTCATTTAAGACTTCCATCTGCATTTTTTTTAAATGTTCATGTGTTGTGATTAGGTCTGATTTAGTTTCATGTTATGGATTTAAGTCTGCGAAAAGTCCTCCATAAGCTGTCCATTTTTCTTTGATTCTTATCAGAAAGTCTAGACACTTTGAAGTAATTTTCTGTCAAAATTCACCCATCTCGAATAACCCACATAAAACAAGTTAAAGGAGAGCTGCTCTTAAACTGCCAACTTGAAATAAAAGATTTGGAGCACTGCAATTTATTTAAATCATTAAATCTGCTGCTCCTAAGTTTATTTTTATTTAGACAACTTTGAGGCAACATGAATTGCCTTCATGAGTGCAGGGCCGCTGAATAGTGAATTTGGATGTATTGAAAAGTGTGATCTTGTTGTTGTGGTTGGAATTATTTTAACCTTTCACTAAATTTTTCAGCACATTTGCGTCTTTTCACTCACAGGAAAAAATCATGAGTGAATTCCGAATCCATCACGATGTTAACGAACTGCTCAGTTTGCTTCGGGTTCGTGGTGGTGATGGAGCTGAAGTGTACATTGACCTCCTTCAAAAAAATAGAACTCCATATGTCACAACTACTGTATCATCCCACAGTGCAAAGGTAATGCATTGAGCATGGATCCTGACATGCCCATTATACTCTCTAGTAATTTTATTTACTGTTTTCAAAATACATTATAGCTAAAGTCTCTAATGCACTGCCTAAAGCTTGGCAAAAGCAGACTTGATAATAACTTTTCACAAGGTGGGTTGGATGAAGGGGGGATAACTTAGAGAACTGAAGGGGAAAGGAGAAGAGAAGTAAATGGAGGGTTCTTTCAAAGTGCTAGCAAAAGTATGATGGGCCAACTGGTCGTCTCCTGTGCTGTATAAGTCCCAATTCTGTGATGGGTGATGAAATCTTATGTTAACGTGTCCTGCTGAGTACTTATGAGGATGGTGGGATGGGGTGAAAGGGGATACTGTTTTCAGCTAAGGCCAGTGTTGATAGTGGTTGGAGAGAAGGCTGCAGAAATGACTGAGGGAGAGTGAGCAGAGTACACGGCTTTGCATACACTGCATTAAAAACTAAAATTTTATTTGTTATACTTACCAGGTAAAAATTACTGAGTTCTCTAGAACACCAGAGGAATTTCTCAGGAAATATGATGAACTGAAATCGATAAACATTCGGAATGTGGATCCATTGGTTTATCTGTTATCAAAACTTACTGAAGATAAAGAGGTGAGTTTTAAAGTACATTATCAGTTTTTTTGAGACATTATACCATCCTAAAAGATTGGCAGATTGTTGTAAAATTATTGTGCTTCTAACAGTGGAATTTAATTTTGGAAAGTCCAAATGAAATTTATTCTCTGACCACAAAGTATTTCTTCTGGGTAAATGCAAGTTGAAATTTGTAGAACTCGTATAAGTTTTCAAAATGCCCAGTGCAATGGATGCTAGAAATGGGAAATAATAACAGAAGACTCTGAAAGCAGTGAGTAGTTACTTGCCATCCTCACCAGTGCTGTTGACCTTATTCCATATAGATATATATATATGTATAAAACAATTGACGATTTGTGTAGATGACATTTCATTTTAACATATTCAGTTTTCTTGAGATGGCAATCATTTCTTGTCTGTAACACATAGGAGTGGAATTAGGCCATTTGGCTCATCGATTCTGCTCTGCCATTTGATCAAGGCTGATTTATTTTTCCTTCTTAACCCCATTTTCCTGCCTGTAACCTTTGACATCCTTACTAATCAGGAACCTATCAACCTCTGCTTTAAATATACCCAATGACTTGGCCTCCACAGCTGTCTGTGGCAATGAATTCCACAGATTCACCACCCTCTGGCTAAACAAATTCCTCCTCATTTCTGTTCTAGAGGAATGTCCTTTTATTCTGAGGCTGTGCCCTCTAGTCCTAGACTCTCACTACTGGAAACATCCTCTCCACATCCACTCTATGCAGGCCTTTCAACGTTCAGTAGGTTTCAATGGTATCCCCTCTCATCCTTCTGAACTCCAGTGAGTACAGACCCAGAGCCATCAAAAGTTCCTTACACATTAATCCTTTCATCCCCGGAATCGTTCTCGTAAACCTCCTCTGGATCCTGTCCAACGTTAGCACATCCTTCCTTAGATATGGGACCCAAGACTGTTAATGATACTCCAAATGTGGTCTGACCAATGCCTTATAAACCCTCAGCATTACATCCTTGCTTTTATATTCTCGTCCTTTGGAAATGAATGTTAACATTGCATTTGCCTTCCTTACTATTGACTCAAGCTGCGAGTTAACCTTTAGGGAATCCTGCCCTAGGATTCCCAAGTCCCTTTGCACCTTCGATTTCTGAATTTGCTCCCCATTTAGAAAATAGTCTATGCCTTTATTCCTTCTACCGAAGTGCATGACCGTACACTTCCCTACACTGTATTCCATCTGCCACATCTTTGCCCATTCTCCCAACCTGTCCAAGTCCTTCTGCAGACACCCTGCTTCCTCAACACTACCTGCCCCTCTGCCTATCTTTGTATTATCCGCAAACTTGGCCACAAAGCCATCTGTTCCATCATCCAGATCATTTAAACAAAAACATGAAAAGTAGCGGACCCAACACCGCCCCCTGCGGAACACCACTAGTCACTGGCAGCCAACCAGAAAAGGCCCCCTTTATTTCCACTCGTTGCCGTCTGCCAGTCAGCCAATCGTCTATCCGTGCTGATACCCTTCCTGTAATACCATGGGCTCCTATCTTGTTTAGCAGCCGTATGTGTGGCACCTTGTCAAAGGCCTTCTGAAAATCCAAGTAAACAATATCCACAGACTCTCCTTTATCTATCCTGCCTGTTACTTCCTCAAAGAATTCCAACAAGTTTGTCAGGCAAGATTTCCCCTTCAGGAAACCATTGCTGACTTAGGCCTATCTTATTATGTGCTTCCAAGTACCCCAAAACCTCATACTTGTCCAGTCTGCCAAAAAATTACCAGTCCTGTTTGCTTCTAATTCTGACCCAGAATTGCACAGCAAGGTAAGATTAAATCTTTTCACGTCCTGTTTTACAACTATTTTCTCTCCTCCTTAGGCCTTCTGCCTGCTTTCTCTAATCAAGGAGGGTAATGTTGAAGTGACTGCCCCTAGACCTGTTCTAATGCTGCCCTGAAGCAGCAGTTAAAAGTTGCATGAGTGGAGGGGCTTAAAATGACCTGGCCTTCCTTTGGACGACGTAATCAGTTAAGACCCTGTCCTGGAGAAGTTGCAGCAGTGCAGACTTGGATCTCACTACTGCTTGGCACAGTGTGTCAGATCATGAGTGTTCTGCATTACCCAAAATAGTCTTGAGTTTTGATACTGCTATGTGTACAAGATTACTTATTTTAAAGGAAGAGTGAATTTGGGAATGTAGTCTAATCTGTGCATTGGTGCTGCAGAAACTGAACTACAGCACGTTAAGTAAATACAGGTTTTGTGAATCAGTACTACAGAATTTTAAGCAAAGAAAGGGATACCTGTTCAAGTTATTTTCCTTGGTTAGAATCAAGCAAATTATCAATATGCTGTGTTGACTGGTTTATCCCAGTCATTTAAAATTTTAGTTTTTCCACAAATCTATAAAGAAACTTTTTTTTATAAACTCTAGATTTTAATTAATTCCATGTAAGTTGTGTACTTGGCCAGATTTCTTCTAGTTTTGGCATCTATTTGCACAGATCCATGTAATGGGTTTGATGAGGCAAGTATGAAGTTTTATTTCCCAGATCAGCCTTTCTCAATTTGTTCCCTGATGAGCAAGGCCCTGCCACAGAGAATTGCTTTGCCAGCATGTGTGTGGGCCAGAATAAGAAACACTCAGCTCCATGGCCAGCTAAGCCACATTCCCAGTGTGTTGCTGGCTGTCAAGGATAGTGAATGTGGTCAGAAACACTTTTAAAGAGTTTACTTCTTGATTTTCAATTGTTTAAGAAAAATTTTAAAATTCAGTACAAATTAAAAACATTTTACTAAAGTTAATTCAAGAAATGTAAATAAACTAATACTTTACAATAAAAACAGAAAATACTGGAAATACTCAGCAAGTTTGTTATTATTTTCGATTTCCAGCATTTGCAATTTTTTTTGATTTTCTGGCACTTAACTCTTCTCCCCCACAGGAGTTCCTCTGGGTTTAAATGTGTGGCACTTGTACAGATAATGGATAGGAAACGTTCAGAAGGTTATGGGCCAAACGCAGGCAAACAGAACTAGCTTAGATTAGAATCTTGGTCGACATGGACCAGTTGGGCCGAAGGGCCTGTTTCTGCTGTATGACTCTATCCCTGGCATAGATTCGATGTGCAGCTTTCCCAGGATAGCTGTTTTGCAGTGGGTTTATGCTCTGCCCCTAAACTGCACTGGGAAATGCAGCTGGGAAAATTGCAACAAGTTCAGAATTCTGTGCTTCTGCAGGTGTCCCATGCTTCATGACGCCTATGGGATAGAAGCTGGTGTTTCCCAGCAAGTTCCAGTTCATGGGTGGGGTTGGAAGCATGAGGAGCTTTAGGTGAAAAGTGATAGAGATATCAGAACTTCAGCTTTGTAAAGATTATAAGGCCAAATTGTCTTCCATGGTGTTAGTTGATAATTACGTGTGAAATTGAGTTTAAATATTTTTGATATTTAAATACTGCAAATTTAAAGGCAAATTAACATCCATTTTATGATAGACCCTGCAGTACTTGCAACAGAATGCAAAGGACAGAGCAGAACACTCTACCAATGCCTTAGCTAGCAGTGCTGCAACATTCAATGTCCCTTCAACCACTGCCAAGCTCTCGCTGCAGGAACTTGAAGAACTCCGAAAGCAGCTGGGTAGTGTCACTACCAGCTCAAATGCGCAACAGGTAAGAGAATGAACTTCAGTTACTTTAGTGTATTTGTACCTTTTGTAGGATCTTTCATGGCACTGTAAAGATGCAAAAGAACTAGATCATTGAGATGTGATGAATTTGTGCTAGTTTTGTGCACATGTAATTTTATTCAAACATAATTAATATTGTGCTTTCTCCACTGTAGATTGCTGAGTATTGTCAATTGTGGATGCTTACGATGTTCTATGGTTATGTTAAGTGCTGTACATAATCACTTACCTGGTTAGTGTTGTACTTTGATAAATTGGATCATATATTAAGTACTTTGTAAATTTTAATTTCTAGCCACTTGAAGTAGTTCGAAAACTCCTTCGTGACAAACACAGCAAAAAAAATCCGGGGCTGATTATCCCTCATTTCCCAGCATGGGTATATGAGAGGCCAGCGCTTTTGGGGGACTTCATAAACAGCTCCAGTCCCATCACTGAAACTGTAGTTTCTATCGGTAGGTAGACTGAATGCGATTCAAATTCCACTCAATGTCAAACTTGAAGATAGAATTATTTTTATATACTGTCCTTATTCTTAGTTTAATAAACACCACTTATTTAATTTGGAAATATTAATGCAATGAAGGAAAATCGTATGAACTTGGTATAATTTTGCAGTGAAATACTGCATGTGAAGGGATGTGCACCTTTGGTTAATTTTAATTGTAGGAAGCCTGCAAGAACTCCATAATTGTTGCACTCCACCTCACTAAAGTCCTGTAACAACATCAGTTCGCAAAAAAAAAGAATTTTTCTTATTTGTTTCCTCCAGCAAAAGTGATGCAAGAGTTAATTCTTTGGTTTGGGTGTTAATATTCATTAACTACACACAGGGTGTCAGCCTTTGTTATGATGAGTGCTGGCAAGAAAACATTCTGGGATGCACTTCCCACTGTTTGATTAAAGCTCTGCCTTCCTGTCAATCCAAGGGTCAGGGCGGAGTCATATCTTACTTGATTTTTATTCTTGGTTTAACATCTCCCTAATCAACACTTTATTTGACTATTAAAATTTAAAAAGGATTGTAAGTAATGTGAAGATGTGTGCTGTTCCTATCCTGACTTAACATTACTCAGTTTCTGAGATGTGTCAACTCCAGATTGAAACATGCCCTACTTGGGCAGAGCTTTAATCTGCTGAACTAATTCCCGTGTGCTCTGTCTAACTGACTGAGCATTGCCTACCTAAATGTAATAACTGGTTTTCTAAATTTGGAAAATACTTTGCTGAATTTCACTTATGTCTAATACTCTAGAAATCCATTCCCCTTTATGGTTTATCCTGGGTTCATTTATACAGGTCAACTGTTTTTAACATGCAACTTGTAGAAAATTTTGGTACCAGATCTTTTGGAGCAAACTATTATGACTATCAAAACTCAGCACATTATATTTGTTTCAATGTCAAACCCCTCTTTTCCATCAGGAACTGTACCTCTTGCTACACAAGAACAAATGATAGTTGAAGACCTGCTGTACATTTTGATTGGAGTAGATGGAAGGTATATCACAGCCCAACCATTGATGGGAAGGCACAGCCGCTGCTTTACAGTTGACCCCACACTGGACATGTCTGTCAAGGAACTTGTGAATAGGATCCTTCCAATAGCAGCAAGCTATTCCTCTGTTACCAGGTGAGTAAACTTTACAGGTTTTAAGAACCTAATGTTTAGAGATGTTATTGATCCTGAAGCAGATGCGCAGAGTCGGGCCATGGTGCACTGTAGACCAGGTATTCTCAGGAGTCAGTAGTTCCAGGGTGAAGACTGAGCCATGTCATGAACCAGCAACAAA
The DNA here is from genome assembly GCF_009764475.1 of Pristis pectinata. Taxonomy (NCBI): domain Eukaryota; kingdom Metazoa; phylum Chordata; class Chondrichthyes; order Rhinopristiformes; family Pristidae; genus Pristis; species Pristis pectinata. Next base: position 26,318,266 of record NC_067434.1, read on the forward strand.
AGAAACATACTGAGCATGATTCAGTGTTAAAAACTATTTTATTAATCACTACTTATGATAATACGTAAAATAAAAGTAAAAATGTTAGTATGTTAGAATTCAAAAATATTAAACCTTGAACATTAACTCCAAAACTAAACTCTTCGTGTGTGTGTGTGTGTGTGTGTGTGTGTGACAAAGTCCCAAACTCCACGTTCAGGAATGGTTCTTAAAGTTCGGTTCCGCAAGCCATAAGGTGAAACATGAGTAAGGGCTTCTTCAACAACCACCGTTGTCAGAAGATAAGACGTAGATGTAGAAAAACAGAGAGTAAATACGAAATCCAAATGTTCCACGATGGAACCCAAACGACACTCCAGTGTTTACTCAGTAGTGACTTCCTCACCCCGAAAAGCATCCGAATCGTGGTCGTCCACACACAAATACCTGTTTCCTTCTACAGGTCAGCAACAAAGTGAACTCCACCGGATTACTTCCAACTTCCATACATGGATTTCAGTGGCAGACACAGTTATAGTTTCTCATCCATCGATAGAGAAAACTAGCAGGCTGGTGTCTCTCCTGACTTCTTCAACAACATCATTACGTCCTTTATCTTCTATTGACATAAGCACGCCACACACACAAATACACACACACACACACACTCTATCTTAAAGGGACATTCACTGAGTCCGTAACAGCCACCAAAAATCCATTGGTTAGTCTTAGTACGTCTAGTCCCTTCCACCTCTCTACCTGTCCTGTTAGATCAGTTGGCGTTTCAGCCTTCGACTGTATGCTCCTCCTTCAGTCACTATTGGCTTGGGGCTCTAGCCCCACCCTGTACTGATTTGGTCCAGACCATCACCCACGGCCATGCACACTTTCTTCTGGACTCTCATCATTCACTGTAAGGCTAATCATATTCTTTGAGCACAGTGGTCTCTGTGTGGCAGAAATTTCCTCAATTTAGTGCTCAGCTCTTCTCCAGTTATTATCTCCCAATGGTTTTGGTAACATTTTGGAGTGGCTACGTTATTCAGATTCGCCCCATTCCAGATCCACCAAGATTGGGGCACAGGTGTGTGAACACTGAGCATGCACATTGTAGACTGAGGCCACAGGCACGACCATGTGCAGAAGACCCATAGAATTTTATAACATTGAATGGGAATCTTAGAAGTAAAATAGTTATACAGCACAGAAACAGGCCCTTCAGCCCAACTTGTCCATGCCAACTAAGGTGCCTACCTGAGCTAGTCCCATTTGCCTGTGTTTGGCCCATATCCTTCTAAACCTTTCCTGGCTGTACCTGTCCATAGAACCATGGAACACCACAGAAAACAGGCCATTTGGCCCTTTTAGTCTGTGCCGAAACTTTATTCCGCTAGTCCTATTTACCTGCACCCAGTCCATAACCCTCCAGACCTCTCTCGTCCATGTATCTATCTAATTTATTCTTAAAACTTAAGAGTGTCTTTTAAACGTTGTAATCGTACCCGCCTCTGCCACTTTCTCTGGCAGCTAGTTCCATATTCCACCATCCTCTGAATGAAAATCTTGCCCTTCAGGTCCCCATAAAATCTTTCTATGTTCTGTTTATGCCTGCGTAAGAACCTATACTTCCCTATCCTGGGAAAAAGACAGTGACCTTCTGCCTTATCTATGCCCCTCATGATTTTATAAACCTCTAAGATCATGCCTCAGCCTTCTTCGCTCCAGGGAAAACAGTCCCAGCCTATCCTGTCTCTGCTTTATAACGTAAGCCCTCCAGTCCTGGGAACATCATTGTGAATCTTTGCTGCACCCACTCTAGCTTAACCACATCCTTCCTATAGCTGGGTGACCAGAACTGTACTCCATACAGTTTCAACAATGTCTTGTACAGCTGTAACATGACATCCTAACTCTTGTACTCTGATGATAAGCATGCCATATGATGCCTTCACCACCCTGCCTACCTGTGTCACCACTTTCAGGGAACTATGTACTTGTAACCCTGGGTCTCTTTGTTCAACAACACTCCCCAGGGCCCTGCCACTCACTGCAAGTCCTGCTCTGGTTTAACTTCCCAAAATGCATCACTGCTTTTGTCTGAGTTAAACTCCATCTGCCATTCCTTTGCCCACTTTCCCAGTTGACCCAGATCCCGTTATGAACTTAGACAACCTTCTTCACTGTCCATTACACCACCAATTTTGATGTCATCCACAAACTTATTGATCATGCCACCTACATTCTCATCCAAATCATTAATATACATGACAAACAGCAATGGACCCAGCACCGATCCCTGTGGCACACCACTGTCACTGTCCAATCTGAAAAAACAACCCTCCACCGTCACCCTCTGGCTCCTTCCACCAAGCTGTATTTGTATCCAGTTGGCT